>NC_086252.1:7080601-7383631 GCF_021018805.1 Prinia subflava | reverse complement strand
GAATAAAAACAACCCGACCCCATAAAATAATTGTATTGCCACACCGACAGAACTTGGGGCTAATGTCCTCTCTTCCCAGCCCAAGGAGCACTGATGGCAATAATGCCCCTAAGTGCTGCCCTTGGCTTGATGAGGTGCTAAACACAGGTAAAAATGGGCCCAAGAAACTCATCATCTCTCTCCCAGCTGATAGTTCCCTAGAAACCAAGGAGATGGGGGTGACATATGTGCTGGTTGTGTTTACAGCTGTATGTATTTCCAGGACAAGCTGTCCTGCAGAGAACCAGCTAACTCAGTCCAGATAATATTTTTATCACTTTATGGTGCCTTCATGGTACAGCAGAGTATTTTCACATTTTCCATTAGGTTTGTGTGCTTCCATCACAGTGCTCCCCCATTTAGAAGGTTTCCTCTTGACTGGAGGAACCTCATATCAAAAATCCCTCAGAATCACACAAAATCCAAACCTGGGTCTGTTGTAGGTGTAAGGAAAGTTGCTGTTAAACATCATCCGTGCAGACAAGCCTTTAACCATGGCTGGTCCAGCTACTGCAGACATTTCTATCTCAATATTCCTCCCTGCTTCATAGCAGGGCTTGGGGGCAAAGCAAGCAGCAAATCTGGAGGATCCGGGCTTCATTTCATATGAAACCAGAATCTTACACTGATACCACACACACAGTTCAGGGTTTGAGCCTCTGTGTGCTGCAGTTCAGCAGCTCACACAAACTAAGCCACCTTGGCTCCGTGAGTTACCACTTATCTGCACTTAATTAGAAATGGTTATTAAGATGATGCAGATTGTTTAGAAGTTAAGTCTGGCTGCAGCAATCATCTGAAAGCAGCTTTCAGGAGAAAGGAGGCCGCGAAGGATGCTGTGGGTAAGGATGCACTGCTGCTCCAGTGGCAGTGAGAGCACAGCAAATGGTACCCAAACCCACAAGGTTTTGTGTTATGAGGAACAAATGCACATTAAAGGGAGGCTTTGTGACACCATGAAAGTCACCACAGCCTCGGATGAGTGGAGCTTTGCAGGAGGGGAGAGGGGCAGCGTGGTGCCTGCTTCCTTCCTTGGCCAGCAGTGGAGGTGCTGGAGCAAATCTACACATCCCCCTTCCACAGCCAAAGCAGGAGGGAGGGGATGAACAAAGCAGCCCTCAGAGACCCAGCAGGGAATGCTGACCTCTCCATCTGTGCTAATGGATCATCCTGGAGCCTCTGCACAACTGGGGACACACTGCAGAGGTCATGTCACCTGTCCTCCTCTCCCTGAGCCCTGTGCCCACAGGTCACCTACCACTGATAGGGACAGGAGTCAGCACAGAGCTGGATGAACATCTAGCAGAGTGGAAGTGGGATCAGGGATTTTCGGGACTCAGGAGCACTGACAGGTGTGGAAAAGACATTTCAGGCTGTAGCAGGTGCCTGACAAAGGCTGCTAGTACTAAATCATCACTGAGCTCTTCTCCCACCCCAGGACTCTTCTCCAAAGTGACTTCCAGATCCTGGGACAACTCCTCTAAGTAGATGTGGAGGTTGTGTACCTCTCCATGACAGGCAGGAGCCTGCAAGAACTCTCAGAGGCTTTACTTTTGACTCTTGGGTGAGACTGGGAAGGCCTACAAGGAGAAATGTCCGGATCTAACACCCTGGGGCTTCCCTATCCCTTGACATCGTTAAAGCAGACACATACACAGCCCTGGTGGAGGCGCAGGACAGAAGAAGAGTCACTTTTTCATGGTGTAAAACCATAAACCACTGAGAGCAGAAGGAGTCATGGATGCAGCCTGGAATGGTGTGGGTGGTGGGGCACAGATTACCTTTCGAACATCCCTGGCCACGTCATCACTGGAGGAACTCATCTCTGCTTTCTTCACTCTCTTCTCTTCTTCACGCTCCTCCTCGTCAGAAGAGACCTCTTTGTCGCTGATGTTGCTGGCTAACTCCTCCAGCTTCCTCTTCAACTCCTCCTCCTCGGCATCGGCGTCAGTGTGGGACCCTGGGGCTGGAGACTGGAGGAGCAGAAGGAGGGAGTGAAGTGAGAGCCTCCTGTGATGGACAACAGTGCATGCCCAGGCCCAGACACACTCACCAAACAGAGGAGCTCAAGGAGTGTGACCACAGAGGGACTTTCAAGCCACCCCAGGGGACTGCAGAGCCCAACGAGCTGCGCTCCAGCTCCTCACTGAGGAACACAAACCCTTGACCTGAAGAACCTCCATTCCCATTTTCCCCACACACAGAACTTGCTTGGTTTTCTCTGTGGAAAATTGTCTTTCCCCCACCCTTAAAAAGATGGGCATGGGGGATCTGGGGCCAAAACCCACCACATTTGTGTTAGGAACCATGGCATGGCTGGTGGCTCTGAAGGCAGAAATCACAGCAACCCAGAAACAAGGTCCACCAGGGAGAGGGAAGCAGCCATGGGAACTGCCAATCTCTGAGGTAACTTTTGGAACCTCTGGGTAATCTCATTTTGGATGAGAAACCACACAGCAAATTTCCCTGCAGGATAGACGGTACATTGCCACCCACCCAAGTTGTTAGGTGCAATTCATGGCAGCTGGAGAAGAATCCTATTAAACTCCCAGGCACTGTAAGAGAGCTCCAGAAGTTCCTGAACTTGCTGACCCCTGCATCAAGATGGGAATACAATTACCTGCGTCATACCTGGTGGGGTTTTGTCTGAGCTGTTTTTAACAGCCTCCAACAATGGCACCTGCAGCAGGCAATCTCTTTCCCAGGCAACCTATTCCAGGCCTCTGCTATCCTTTCTGCTTTGCTTTGTAGCTGACCTCAGCCTGTCCCACCTACTGCCTGTGCTCTGATTTGCCCTGGATATGGGAATAAATTGTGGGAACCTGACACTGTGAAAACCTCTTACGGCCTTGATAAGGATTACTGATGGGAACCCTGAATGATTAAAATTGTGGCAATCCCCCACTGCAAGTTTTAGAAAGAAAAAAGGAGAAATTGCATTGTTTCATCCATGCCTGGGGGCCTTGCCTGTAATTACCACCATCCATTCTACTGAGCCATCAGCTGCCAGAGTGGTGATGGGCTTGCATGAAGGAAGAGTCTAAAACTAGAAACCCAAAAATCAATGTTAAGCGGTCTAAGTATTCACAGATTCTACATTGTTGCTCAGCTTTAACTCAATTTAGCTGTTTTCTTCCAAGTTTGATGGCATGGTAAGATGAGGGCAGCTCAGAGGAGATACAGAAATGCTTCTTGACTCAGCTCTCACAGTCACAACAACCAGATGCCTTCCTCATAGGCACTAATTGAGTGTCCCACGATGTCAAATGAGCTGTCACAGCTCTGCAGATACAGACACCACCTAACAAAGCTCCTGAAATTAGCACTTTGGGAAGTATCAGCCTGAACCCAAATTTTCCTTGTGCAGAGGGGGCAAGGAAGGCACTGGTTTGCACAGGGTCTAAATGGGTTAAATTTCCTGCTGTTTCCATGCTGCCATGCAAAGTTTTCCAAGGCACCCCATCACCTGGAACTGGAGAACAGCATCTAAGGCCAGAACAGAGCAGTGAGCTCAAAGAGCCCAGCCCATTGTGGCTCTTAGGGACAGGGTTTAGTGAAGGACTCGGCAGTGGCAGGGGAATGGTTGGACTCAGCGATCTTAGAGGTCTCTTCCAACCTGAACATTTCTATGATTTTGTCCATCCCTGCAATGCTGGCTGCTTCAGAGAAGCCTCTCCAGTGGCCAGGGGAAGGGAGCAGCACAGCCCCCACTCCATCCCTGCAGGATTCCTGCCCGGTTACCTCGTCAGAGCGCGTCAGGATTTTTTCCTCCAAGCGGTTCAGCACGCGTTCGATTGCGGACATGCGAGTGTTGAGCTCATGGATCTACAGGAAAGGGGAGAGAGAGGGAGAGAGGGGAAAGGAGGAGAGAACAGGCCAGCCACCACTGCCAGGACAGTGAGGAAACAGTGCAACCAGCAGAGGAAAGCAAGCAGCAGGACACTGCTGCCGTGGGCACAGATAAAAGACATTAAAAAATAATTTCTTTGAAGTAATGTCTTAAAAATGCCAGTAAGCTCCAGGAGGTGCAGAGCAACCTCAGATCTGGAAAATTCCAAGCAACGGTGAGCCCCCAGCACAAGACAATTGCCACCAAAGCACCTGGAGCTTTGATGCAGTAATGCAAAACCCCATCACCAAAAAAAGCACCAGCCTGCAGTAAAGCCACCCATCTCACCCTCGCTCCCATGCTGCCCCAAATTCAAGTCAACATCCGTTTTCACTTCCTGCTAATGTTTTCCAAGCTGTAACCATGCCATCACATGCCAATGCAGTGGTGGAGAGGAAGAGGGCAAGAATTCCCCATGAAAAAAAATCCAGGTAGAAAACCCAAACCTGAAAGTTTTCCCCATTAGTTTGAAATTTTCTGACTTCTCTGTGCATTGATTTACTCAGATGCTTGCCCCTCTCTTCTCCCTCACTCTTCTGACTAAAGATGGGGCATGGAGAGAAGGGCAGAGAAATTAAAGACAGACAAAATCCTGAAAATCAAAGAGAACTTCCTTTCTGTGCTCAAGAACCAAGACAAACCTTTGTGGTGAGGGTGAGTTTGGTTTAGACATTAGGAAGAAATTCTTCCCTGTGAGGGTGGGGAGGCCCTGGCACAGGCTGCCCAGAGAAGCTGTGGCTGTCCCATCCCTGGAAATGTCCAAGGCCAGACTGGACAGGGCTTGGAACAACCTGGAACAGTGGAAGGTGTTCCTGCACATGGCAAGGGGGTGGAAAGAGATATTTTTCAGATCCACTTAAACCAAAACATCTTTATGATCTATGATGACTGAAAACATTAAAGGAAGCTTTTTTTTTTACTCTTTAGAAACTGAAGGTTTTCTCTCTTTGAAAAAATAACAAGTCTCTCTTCTTTGATCCAGGCAAATAAAACATAAATGATGATAAATATTGCCTGTTTTATGACACCACCAGTGCATCACTGCTGTTCTGAGTGGCTTCTGCCCATTCAAAAAGGGGCAAGTAAGCAAAGGTGGTAACAAAGGGATGTGAAGGGCGGGCTTTGTTTCTGTAACAATTTCCATCCTCTCACTTAGTTTCTGTGCTTGCCAGCATTTGATTAATTAGACCCTCACAACAGCTAGGGATGCTTGCATGTGCTTAAGGGAAGATGAATATAAAAACCTGGCACTGTGGAAGGCAGAGCTGTCATTACCACCCCAAACTGAAAGCATCTCCAAGCCAGCATTAAACCCACTGGCACCAAGCACTTCAGTCCATTGCTAAGTGGTTTTTCAGTTTTGTTTAAGGCCTCAGTCTTGCATCAAGAAGCCTCTGATGGCCCATCAGCCTCAGAGATGGTGACAAACCAGGAGTCACCACTGCCCTATCTCCATAAGAAGAGGCTGGGAGAGATCAGAGCCTGAAGCACAGGCTGCTGTTGATACTGATGGAAAATCTACCAGGATAGGAGCTGAAAAGCTTCATCCTCCTTCCCAGTCAGGGCTGGCTTTATTGCAGGGTGGGCATTCCATTAGGGCACGTCTCCATCAGGGACTGGGTCACCCTGCACCTCTCTCAGTGTGACAAAGGCTGGCAACCCTGCTCTGAATGAAAACATTTAAGGGGAATAAACTTAAAGCACAGCCCGTAATATCAGGTAGGGGACACTACCCCTTGCTGCTGAGGAGGAAGGACAGGTTATCCTACCCAAACCTCTAACAAGAGCTTTATGTAAAGAAGAGGAGCCAGACAGCATCCAAGCTTTGGGAATCCAGAACCACTGGACTCCCTTGAGGTACAGCAGGATGACTTCTGGGGAGAAACCTGATAAATTGGAGCTATTCCTTGTGGCTTGGTCCTGTTCCTACCTGACTTTTAAAAACCTAAAGGCAAAGACCCACACAGTTACCAATTCAGGACTTCTTTTCGTGTCTCATCAAGTTTAGGTGCTTTTTAAAGTGGAGTTTTTCTTTATTTAAGTTTTGCTCTTGAACCTTCAGCTCCTGGAGTCACAGGACTAGGGAGCAGCCCCTGATTCAGTTACTGCAGAAGTTAAGTTTCTTGTTTTTGGGACTGAACACTGTATCCTCTTCAGAGCTAAAGCAAAAGTGGTTTTCAAATAACCATATTTTGACAGATTTGCCCCTAAGGTAGTTTTTAGGAGAAGAGAGTTTTCGTCTGTGTGGTCAAAAAGCTGAGTTCTCCACCTCTCAAAATCTTCAACGGGATTCCTGCCAGGACAACACTGCGTGTGAAGCCAGGCTATGGGATACAACACAGGGTTAACAACCATGATCCTGCACCCTGCACCGGCACAGGGCTGGGTGAGGAGCAGGCTGGGTGGGAGGATGGTTGCTGGCTGTAAACACATCAGCAGCACAAAGGGCAGGGAGGATGGGGAGCTGTTTAAGCTAATGAGCAACGCTGCCACAAGAGCAAATGGGGGTAAAGTGGGAGAGAGAAGATGCCTCCTCACCATTAGGGTGACAAGGCTCCACACCAGCCTTCCTCCAGGCGTGAGGGAGCCTGATGTGGGAGGTTGCCCAGCTCCTGGAGGAAGTGGTGGGAGGCGTTGGTAGGAATTTGGCCCCATTTCCTCACTGCCAAGCATGGTGCACATTTCGTGCCTAACACAGCGTGGCCTCATTAAGGACACCCAATCCAGGGTTCTCCCATTTACTGCTGGCTGAGGGAGGAATGGCATTCACTAATTAAAACCTGTGCCCACAGAAGTAAATGGCAAAGTGAAGCTTTCTCTACCCAGGCATATGAATTGTGGTGTCACGGGATGGTTGTGGTCAGAGATCTCACACTGATTACCCAAAGAAGGGCCCAGGACATGCAAAATTACCAGCTGTGAGACTGGAAACTGATTCTGCCCTTGTATCTGTAGCCAAACTTCACCCTGCATTTTGCTGCTCATGAGATCTGAGGAACTCAGATCAGCTTTACCATCCTCACCACCCACCAGCGGCAAAGGCAGCACCAGGAACAGCAGGTCCTTGCTTGACAATTAAAACACAAGCTTAGACCCTGTTTGACACCTTTCCTTAGGCTGTTCCCCCATTACCATCACTCAGGAGAGGTACTGACAGGTCATCCCGACCCAGTCCTACCGAGGCAGGAACACACTGCAAAGGAGGAGAGGGATCTTGGTGCTTATTAAACACCCATCTCCATCTGGTTATTAAACACGGACACATTCAGTTTAAGAAATCCTTTCCAGAGACACAAGAACCCATAGGTAACTCCAATTAATAAGGACGAGCTGGAAAAGGAGCGGCAACAGAGGCAGGTTTGCTGTTGTGATGGCAGCATGGGCAGAGAGAGGCACCAACCAGTGCCTGGTTTTCTTTTTTCTGTGGCTGAAAAGAGCACCCCAGTTGGCTGCTCCTCTGAACCACCCTGCCCCTCAGAGGCAGCAAGAGGGACGTGGCAGGGGCTGTTGGATACCTGGTTTGAGGAGTGGCTGTCGTTCTCCTGGGAGGAGGCTCTGTTCCGGCGTTTCACGTGGTGGGGTGGGAAGGCCGGGAGCTGGGCTCCCTTCGCGTCCTCGTCCGAGGTGTCCATGTCCGCCGAGTACCGGGCGCGGGGCGGCTCGTTCCAGGGGATGCCTTGGGGGAGGCAAAGGTACAAGGCATTCACACCCCTGACTTCCTTCCAGGACATTGGCCCCGTCCTTAAGACAAGCAAATAATGAGGCATTTCCCCAGATCAGAATTCCTACCCTTTGGCAGGAGGCGCTTCCGCAAGCCAGACCGAGTGTGAGGGTGGAGCAGGCTGCAGCCCCACACGGCACCAAGCACAGCAGGGCCCACACAGGGCACAAGGAGCATCCTCCCTGCTGTCACGCCCTGAACAGCCAGGCCCCTCACCACTAACCACCACTGCCTTCCCAATTTTGTGGAAGCCCGGGTTTGGATGCTGCCCTTTGTGCACTGCCCAGGTGCTGGAAGATGTTTAGGCTCAGGCTAGAGTGGTACCAGCCTAAGACAGAGCATTTCAAAAGAGTGGAAAGTCTCCTGTGTAAAGGAGAATTTCAAATGAGACAAAGACAATGTGAGAAAACAGAATTAACATGCCAGAGGACCTTGCTGCTGTGATGCTCCAGCAGGACTTGGAATGGGAATTTAAACAGCCATGTTAAAATCTATCCAGCATTCCCAAATGTCCTGAAAATACAGCCAGGCCACTGGAGACACAGGACATAGTCTACATTTGCATATGCCCAAGCCAATATTCAATCCTCCTGGCTCTGCCATCACTGCAGGGAAAACAGAGGTTGTAAAAGGCAAATTCTGCCTCTTAGAGGGAATTTATGGACTCACAAACCCACAGATCATTTAGTCTACCCATGCACCCTGCCCAGCTACAAGGATGCCACTTAGCAACCTCCAGATCTTGCCTCCAGTTCTAGACCAAGTCCCCTAAAAACTCAAAGCTTTCTGCAGCCACAACATCCTTTATTATGGAGTTGAACTCCTCTGCCTGCAGCAGGAAACACATCCCATTTTTTCTAGCAGTATCTATTTGATTGTGTCTGATTTTTACCCTGGAAATCACCAGTAGGGATGAAAGGGATGGACATCTTAGGAACAACCAGTTTGGCTTTGCTGGGAACAAGACCAGCCCTTTCACAACCAAATAACATCGGCAAGATTCTTTCCTAAGAAAAATCCCTTTTGCAGAGGGATAAATTGTGTTGACCCTCAAAGAGGCTTTGAGATTGTTCAGAAAAAACCACAAAGATGTTTTCACTTTGGCCCAACCCTTGCAGCTGCTTGTCCCAAGAGGATACAAGAGGAAGGACAAAAGGACACCTACCAGGCTTTGGGTTTCTTTCCAGGCTCCTCCTGCGTGCGTTGACGGTGAGCCGAACCTCTGTGCTGAAGTGCTGCTCCGGAGCGCTCACCCCCGGCTCCTGCAGCACGTGGTGGAACACCAGGTCTGCATCCGTGATCCTGGACTCCTGGGAGCCATCTTCAGCTGAGTTGGGGAAATCTGGGAAGGACTGAGAGTTGAGGATGCCGCTGAGCAGCTGCCCATGGTCATTCCACTTGGATGACCCCCACCTGTAGTGCTGCCTCCAGCTCAGGGGTCACCAAAGTAAGAACAATGTGAAGCTGTGGCTGCCCCTGGATCCCTGGAAGTATCCAAGACCAGCTTGGGCATGGCTTGGAGCAACCTGGGATAGTGGAAGGAGCTGGAATGAGATGATCTTTACAGTGCCTCCAACCCAGCCTGTCCTCTGATTCTACAGCTCCTTGTCTCTCTTGACCTTCATTAAGAACTCCTCTCTTCATTCTTCAATACCTGCATGGATTGACCTTTTATAATGCCAATTATATTTATATAAAATATAGAAGTTCCTAATCATCCCTTTTAAAGGCTTTGCTTGGCTGCTGAACTCCGAGCAATACTTCCTGTCACTGCCAGGGGGCACTGGTAATTTTTACAAGCACGGAGTTCCTTCAGCCAGGCTGCAAAACCCTCTGATCCTTTAAAACACCATCCCCTTCTACTTACTGAAACAGCCAACACCTCAAATAATCTGTAATCCATAAATCCAATTTGACAGAGGCCAGCCCTCACACTGAGTTCTGTTGCAAAAGGAGGGGGGAAATACAAACAAAAAGAGGGATCTAATTATTTCCCCCAAATTCTAATATTTTTGTGTGGAATTGTGTAGATTTATTTCAGTTGTTGTTACAGATCTCAGCACATTCTATTTCAACCCAAGAACAGAGTTTCATCAGAGTATTATTAAAAAAAAGGAGCTGTTTAATAATTTAAAAGAGCAATTTCACCAGGAAAACCAAACAAGAGAGGCCCAAAAAGCTGGACCTGAAGCCTCCCAGGCTGGAAGACCCAGGGTTTTGGGTCTTTTTTTTTTGCCACACCCAGGGTCGCCCCATCCATGTTCCTCTTCAGAGCTGGAAGGTTGGGTTGGTTGGCCCCTGGCCCTTGGTGGGATCACAGGGCACAGCTCACTGCACTGTCTGGATCTGTCTGAGTCTTGTTCCTGGCCAGAAGCTCTGGATACTAAGGCACATCTTGTCTCCTATTTAGAAGTAACCAGCATCCCTGCAGTTTTTGTCCTCCCAGTGTTCATCCCTCTGACTGGCCCTCACTCACACTGGCTCTGTGGGATTCATCTCAACCTCACAAAGGTCGTGTGCCTCAAGGAGCTGCTGGCCAGCTGCGCCCCAGTGCCAGCACATGGCAAACCCAGCCCCAAACTGGATGGGAACATGGCAGAAAAAACTGATTTCACTTAATCCCTTGAGCACCGAACCCACTGGAAGCCAGGGTGTGTCCCATAGCCTTGGGACAGCACAAGAAAACAATTGTCTGCAGAGAGCAAGGAAATCTGCAGGGATACAGCCAGAGAAGCTCTTGCTGTCTCATCTTGGCACTCCTCCTCTCCCAGATCAGATGTCCTGCTCCTGACTTGGCCTGAGGCAAAGGACTTCAACTGGAAGACGAGATCCAAAGCAGCGATGGGGATCAGGGATCGGCACCACTGCCTCCCAACACCAGCTGAAGGAGCTCTGAGGCTGAAGGAGCAGTGGTAGCGAGTAAGGAGGAGGAGGAAGAAAGGAAAGGAACCCCCCAGGAGTCTCCCAGTACCTGGAAAGCATCCGGGCTGCTGGCTGCCGGAGAGAGCTGCACAGACTGGCGGCGAGACTGAGCAGAGTAATCCGAGTCCAGTTCGAAATCAAAGGGATGCACAGACAGCAGCCGCTTTGTCTTGCACATCTTTGGCACAGAAAGTGCAAGAAATGAAAACCCAGAGTAAGACACAGTTGGCCTTGAGGAAAGGGGGAGGGAGGATCTTCCTCTCCTTAGTTTGCCTGAGTTTGCTCTGCTTTTTGAAGAGAGAATTTGCTACCCTTCTTGAAGAGAGCCAGGTACAACGTGTGCTTGTGCTGAAGGTAAGGAAAAGTGGGTTCTTGATTTCCACAGCCTCTGGCTCAGGACTGCTGCTATAAGCAGAGTGAGGATGTCTCTCCTGGTTTATAAAAGCACTCTGGGAAAGCTGAGCCAGGTTATAGCTCAGGGAGAGATCTAGGAGATGCTTTTGAGCCCTGAAGCATCTCCCCATGCTCAGAGAAAGGATGTTGCAGGCGGATCTCTCTGAGTATTTGGGAGGTTATTAGTAAAAAAGCCCACAGCAGGTGGATTCTCATTATACAGGTAGGAGCTGGGACTTCTATATTAATTGGTCACATCCATGGTGTTAGGAGTGGGTGTTTTTCCCAGAGCACCAGTATTTGTGATGTTACTGACGTGGTTGTTTTTCCACAAACTGGGAGAGGAGCCTAATCTCAGAGAAGAAAAACAGAGGGAAAGGTCCAGTTTTGAAAGTGGCACAGAAAGCCACCACCACTGCCACCACCACCATCACCCAAGGCAGGCTAAGGGACACAGAGGGAGGCAGTGGCAGCTCCAGAACCAAACACTTACTCTGCTGAAGCGCTCTGCCTCAGCTCCACGAAGGACATTGTCTTCCTCATCGCTGTCATCCCCGGCGTCACAGCCCAGCTGGCACTCTCCTGGAGGGGACACAGGCAGCAGGTAAGTCCCCACCCTGCTGACCACGCTTCTTATATGGGGTGAAAAGGCCCAGACTAGAAGTACCTCCCTGATTTTTTTTTTTCTGCAGGCACCCACTTTTAGTACTTGATCTTGCAAAAGCTTGGCTGGCCTCTAGTTGCTTCCCCTGTGCACCACCACAGATGTGGAAGTGAAGGAGCAGCACCAGCACCACAGAGAGCACCCCGAGGTCCACCAGGGTGACTCCAGGGCTTGAAGGCTCAGGAACTATTCCTGATTCCCACCAGCCATTCCTCATTCCCATTAGCCAGCTCCTCTGTTTATCAATGACTCACTGCTTTGAGATAACAAGTGCTTGCAAACTTCAGAAGTCTGGCATGCAACTAAAAGTCGCGTTGTATCCAAATCTACCCTTGGAGACCCCTAGATGTACCACAGTGCAGGAGCTGAGCACTACAGCCCATCTCCACTGCAGTGCAGGAATGTTTTCCCTGGTCTGACCACTCCAAATCTCTCCACAAGTGCCCACAGCTGGGGGGGTGTGAAGACAAAAAGACTTTGGAAACCTTGCTTGAACTGCAAGCCCCCTATTGCAATCCCCTTTTTTACTTACTGTTAATGTCTGGCAGGCTATAAACTCTGTCATGAAGACCTAAAGAAAGAGAAAAATGGTGGGGAAAATGAATAATTACATTTTCTTCCTGTTCCTGGAGGAGAGAGCAAGCCTCAGAGCCGTGGCTAACTGGAATTCCCATTCTCTAGCCATCACAAGAAACGATTATTTAAAAGGCTCTTTAGAGAGAACAAAACAGCTGCTTGGAGATGGGACCTGACTTACAAAAGTCAAAGAGCTGCTTGCCACTGCTTCCCCAGGCTGATGCAACAAGCCTGGGAGCTGCAGGGGAAGGCACAGCCAACTGCAGATGGCTGGAGATACATCCCAGGAGGAGAGTCTTGCTTGCTCAAGGGTCAAGCCAATTCACTGGTGTTAATGAAGTAATAAACAATAAAATCATTTCCCTTTGAAAAAGGCATCAGAATCTCAATTTAAAGCAGCCCAAGGCGCTGTTACCCTCACGCTTGGTTGAGTTTTTGTGTGCTCTTGATGCATTTTCGGTCCAAACAATGCATGGATTGTCTCTCAGTCCATTAATTTTTTTTTCTGCTATTTCTGCCATGAGTGGCCTGGCTAAAAGAGTGATTGGAGCAGTTGAATCAGGTCATGTCAATGGTATGTGTGCAAACTTTTCTGTGGCTCCTCAAGATGGGAATTAACTCCACACTAGCTTCCAAAGGAAATAGGCCAAGGAGTAGGAGCTCTATGAATGACAGCTAGGAGCTAGTTAGCAAACAACTAACTTATATTAACATCATCATATATTTATGCACTCTTGGACCAAAATCAGAAATATGGAAGGTCCATGAAGCTCTGAAGAAAACAATTATGGTGACAGGTAGCTCATGAATTTTGGCCACAGTTTTATCAGTGCCAGGGGATAATCAGGTTGGTTGTAAAAATCATCAGGTCTTGGGGCAAAAATGAGGGCTGGTTTTATCCTGAAGGTTAACCTAGGGTTAATTCCACAAGCTCTGTGATGAAAAGTCCAAAAATAAAGAAAAACAAAAGAGCTGCAAATTTACATACTTACAAACTGCAGGACATGGCATTTGAAACTAAACATGAGGTATTAGGGAAATTTTTTTCATTGAAAGGGTGGTCAAAGAAATGGTGGAACCACAGTCCTTGGAAGTGTTCAAAAAACACATGGATCTGGCACCTGTGGTTTAGTGATGGTAGTACTGGGTTGGATTGGATTATCTAGAGGTATTTTCCAACTCTAATGATCTTACATTCTCCAGTCTGTGGTAAAAACTTTAAGTCTTAACAGTAGAAAAGCCATCAAGAACATGTGCTCTGTGTCTGAATGGACAACCCTGGACCTCTGCTTCCTCCCTGAGATGTTTTGAGCAGCCTTGGTGCCCCACAACACTCGGAGCAGCACCAGCACGGCTGCTCCTCCCTTGGTGCACCCCAAGGTGGTGCAGCACAGATTCCCCACGTGCAGCAGTGGCCATTCCTCACCCAGAAAGGCAGAGTTGAGCCCCTGGCCTGGCTGCAGCCTGCCATAGAGGGACTGCAGCACTTTGGCACTTCCAAACCTCTTGAAGCGGGACCGCACGTGTTCGTAGTACCACTCCAGGGAGCCGATCTTCACGATCCTGCCCAAAGAGAGGAGGCACACCCTCGTGAGCAGACCCTCACCCAAAAAACCTGAACCCTAACAAAAACACAGCATGCTTTCCTCTAAAAGGATGATGAGTTTGGGCAAGTCTTGTTGAGCCTTGTCCCCAAGGCTCACCTTGTCCCTCAGCCTCCCTGAGTGGTGTTCCCAGGGGCTGATGAATTCTCTGTGTTGGTGACATGGACAATGGGGTTGAGTGTTCCCTCAGTTCAGTGACACACCAAGCTGTGTGGTGCTGTCACATGCTGCAGGGAAGGAATGACACCCAGAGGGAGACCTTGGCAGCCTTGAGCAAATATACAGGCTGGGTGGAGAACGGATTTGGAACAGCTCTGGGGAGGAGGACTTGGGGGTGCTGGAGGGTGAGAATGTTGACAAGAGCCAGAAATGTGAACTGGCACCCCAAAACCCCCTTGTGAGCTGGGCTGATCCCACAGCATGGGCAGCAGGGGAGTGGGGGACTCTGCCCCTCTGCCCCACTCAGGTGAGACCCCACCTGCAGAGCTGCCTCCAGTCCTGAGCCCCCCCAAAAAAGGATGTGGAGCTGCTGGAATGAGACCAGAGGAGGCCACAAAGGTGTTCTGAGGACTGGAACCCCTCTGGTCTGGGAGAGCTGGAGGTCTTCACCTGGAGAAGAGAAAGCTCTGGGGAGACCTTAGAGCCCCTTCCTGTGCCTAAAGGGGCTCCAGGAGAGCTTTAGAGGATCTGGACACAAGGACTTGGAGTGACAGGACCAGGGGGGATGGCTTCCCACTGCCAGAGGGAAGGGTTAGATGGGATACAAGGAAGGAATTCTTCCCTGTGAGCTTGGTGAGGCCCTGGCACAGGTTTCCCAGAGCAGTTGTGGCTGCCCCATCCCTGGAAATGTCCAAGGCCAGGCTGGATGGGGCTTGGAGCCATCTGGGCTAGTGGAAGGGCAGGGGGGTGGCAGGAGATGGGCTTTAAGGTGCCTTCCAGCCCAAAGCATCCTGTGATTGCCTGCGGAGCAGTACCTGGAGAGGCGGCAGGGGTCGCAGACCCAGCCCTGCTCCTTCTTGTTGTAGCGGCTGCAGTTCTTGCAGGTGTAGAAGTGGCAGTCCAGGCACTGCCGTTTGCTGTTCAGCAGGAACTTGAAGGGCTGCAGGCAGTGCACGCAGTGAGTTTCATTGAGGTGGGACTGACTCGTCAGGAACTCTCTCTTGCTGCTCTCCTGGTCGATCTTGCATTTCAGCTCCCTGTAGAAAACACCCCCAAAAGCAGGAACTTGAGTTTGTTATTATCTCACTGCAAACCCTCACATGGCAGAGCCCATCATGCCACAATCATTTCAGGAACGATTTTCCAGGGAACATTATAAGTCTGCAGCTTGTGGAAACAGCTGTAGGGCAAATCTAATAAATAACATATCACGAGTTAAATAAGCTAGCAACAAAGTGGGCTCCAGATTCAGGATGGGTAACTGGAGTATAATATAGATTTAATGTAATATTAGAATCACCCAATATTCTGAGTTGGACAGGACCCACAAGGATCATTAAAAAAAAAAATCATTGTGCCAAAACCTGTCCTGTTTGTTTCACAGGGTGTTGATCATTAACGCCAGGAATCTCGGGAGAGCAGCTCTTCTCAAAATCTGTGGCTGTATCCCAACCTGACACAATCTTCAAGCATGGAGTCCTGCAGGGAATTAAACTCTTTCTGGAATTCTTAGTTTTAAAAAGGGGAAAAAAAGAGAGAAGAAAAGAAATCTGGGATTAAAAATTATTAAAAGAGCTTTTAATATAGTTCTCCAGTGCTAAAAATTCAGCAGAGAATTTTATTAAGTTAATTCAGCAGAGAATTTTATTAAGTTATGTGCAACAAGGTTCTGGCTGTTCAGAGGACGCAGCAGGAGGAGATGCTTGTGACAATCCCGTGCAAGGGAAGCGCTTTCCAAGAGCACCTTCACCTGGCAGTGGATCCCCACAGGCTTCCTTCCCTATCCAGACCTGGCTGCCAGAGCAGGTCCCCATGGAAAACAGTGTCTGCATGAGGCTGAGGCCCCAGCACCAGCTGGGGACAGCTGAGATGCCTGCCAAGCTGGTGGGGGCCCCTGCACTGCCCAAAATCTCTGTTTGCTGCCCGTGCCACGCACCACCTCAGGTATGTTTGCCTTTGGGGCCATGGCCCAGAGGAAAATGTTTGACTTGTAGGGAAGGGCCTAGAAAGCTGTTTTCTCTCTAGACAGGGTTAGGAAGCTGTGTTTTCCAGAGCAGAAGTCAGCTTGGGGTAAAAGCCTCAAGCAATCAGGTCTGGAGGCTGCTTCAGCATCACAGAGTGGACCACGAGGCACTGGTGCTGCTCCCAGTGCCGGACTGACGCCGGGGCAACCACAACAGGAGCCTGGCTGGCCCTGGGAGCAGTGGTGTGACTGGCAGGGGGAAGGACAGGCATGTCCATCAAGATAATCTCTCTTTAATCAGTTTGCACATTAGGGCTCAGCTCTTGATTTTTCTCCCGAGGAAGAATTTTCCAGCCAGTTGGCTGCCAGCACACTGCAAGACACATTTTTTGATGTCACTCCTCTGTTTGTGGTCACACAGGAGTGACACCAACTTGCATTTACATTTGGGAGACGTGAAAACCAGTACAAAGACAGAAAACTGGGCACCTGGTTTGTGTAATCAGCCATTCACCATCCTAGCAGTGATTTGGACAAACCAATGCAAATGTCCCAGCAGTAAATTTAAGTGACTTCTGAAAAGAAACCCTCAAATAGAAAACCTTTGGGTGGGACTCAGCATTCCTTTTCCACTCCCGTGCTAAGGCTGCTGCCAGCAGGATCCAATCTTTTTTACTGGAACTGCTTTTTCAGGTTCCCAGAGACCGGTTGGATCCCTCACCCACTAGACCTGCCAAAGGAAGGAAGAGTCTCAGCCAAACCAGTTTAAAACCCGCAGGAACCACACACCTCTTGTCTCCTCTTGCTGGCAGGAGCACCAGCCAGCCCCTTCCCTGCTCTGCTCAGGGACAATAAATAAATCTGTGGCGTTGGGATGCCAGCAGGGTTGGACCTACGGAGCTCCAGAAGAGACGCAGGGAGCCATCCCCCAAAAATGGGGTTGTGGGCATGGATGTTTCAGGAAAGAATCAGGGAGAGACCCCTCAAAATGGCCATTATTTGATTTTTTGGGGCAAAGCATTGCCCTCACATGCCTGTGCAGCTTGTGGCCAGCTGAAGCCTTTGTCCCTTGTTGGTGAATAGCTTCTGCCAAAAACAAAATACAGAGAAGCAGCAAAAAGGAAAGAAAAAGACCAAGCTGGGGAGGGGGTGGACAGGACATTTCTTCAAGGCTGGCAGGTTGAGACATGCCCGGTGAATAGAAAAGTAAATGAACAGAAAAGTAAATGGGGCTGGTCAGAGCACAGAGTGAATGGCAGCAGGGTCTCCCATAATGTCACATCATGTCCCAGCTTGTTATGGCAGAAAATTCTCCTGTAGCTCCATGTCCAGCACTCAGGAATGTGGCATACCTCCCCAGACTGGTGGTGTGGTCTGTCACAGAAATTATTCAGAAAGTACAGAAATTTCTGCAGTTCAGAATGCTTAATGGTGACCCTCTGCAGGGCACGATTAAAGAAGAAAATAAAAACAAGAAACCAGGGGAAATGATCCTTAGGAGGATAGCAGCTGGGTAGGAGCATCCTGAGACCTTCCCCCATCCTGCATCTCCCAGAGCATGGCACTCAATTTGGGAGCTTCCTGGGCATCAGAGAGGACCCAGATAAGCCAGTCTGGCGCCAAGGTCGAGTAAGGAAGGAATTCACCTCGCCCAGTTCTTTGCTGCAGGGCACAGCAATGTGGGTCTCCACCTCCTCCCTCCAGGCTGAGCTCAGATGCATCACAAGGGAGACATGCACCCTTTGCAGGGCGATAATTCTTTTAAATAGCCCTGTCTGATCTCCTTCCTGCTCTTCAGAGCTACCAGCAGAGGAAGGCAGTAGATGATGATACTGAATTATCTCTGCCTCCCACGAAGGCTGGCTTTTCTTAGGCAAGAAAAAGTAATCAGGAGGATGAAAAATACACGACTGAGAGCTTCTTGTAGCCAATGGTGTAAATAGAGAGGGTCCCACGATTTAAAGGTTTTGGGGGATGCAGATATGCCAAACCAAGGATGGCTATCACTCCTCACCTCACCTTTTGGATCTGATAAAGGAACTAATGAGCTCCTGGTCTCCAGGCGTTATCGTGGTATCAGCACCAGCCCTGACTGACAAAATTCACAGCTAGGAGGGTCTGAGGGCTCAGTGGGAGTGCAGCGCTGCCCAGACCCAGTCTGAGAGCACGGACCACTCCTCTGGAATAATGAGAACTTGTCCAGCCCCTGAAGAGGGGCACTGCAGCTTCTTGAAATATATTAAGACATTATTAAGTTCAGCATCTGATGTAGTTCATGAACAAAACCAGAATTCCTGTGATTTCTCAAGCTCAAAATTTAATCTGATCTGACAGAACATTTTTTAAACGGCACTTTTGTCCAACACCCTGTTTATAAGGACTTAGAAGTTCATAGAATTTGCTGCTCCAGTGAATTTCGATCTTTCCCCAATCTGTGGGCCCCTAGAACCTTCCCAGGACAGTGCAGCACCCTGTATTGCATATTTAAGGCTACCAAAATAGATTTACTAATAGCAGTGGGTTCACTACTCCCCTCAGTTATTTTTTCAGGATTCTTCCTGATCTGAGGACTCCCGTGACCCACTGAACAACTCCTGCCCTCAACACACGAGACTCATCACATGAAGCAAAACCAAGGGAGCCAAATCCCATCCTGAAGTCTCCCCTTGAGAACCCCACCAGACTCAAGCCTGACAGAGGCATTTCCTGGTATTTGTCCCCATAAAGTGCGGCGGTGTCACCGATCCGCATCGCTGCCGATGGCACGGCGCCAGTTTGCGCCTTTGCTGCCCGAATGTGTCACCTTGCCGCTGATAACGTAATCTATTCACCGTGTTTGCCTTTCACAGCCCGGTCTCCTCGCCCACAGCCTCAGCAGGTTGTTTTATCCCCACAGCCCACGGGGACCTGAGGTTCTGCCTCGCTTGCCCCCAGCTCAGGGACGGGAGAGCAGATACTCACTCCAGCCGTTCCTCCTCTTTTTTCCGCAGATCAAAGTCCCGCTGAACGACTTCCCAAACATGCTTGGCCTCTTCATCGGTGAGCTTGGAGAGGTCCAGCTTCCTGCCCATCTCGTCGCGGCGAGAGCTGAAGCCGATCCCGTTACTCGCTCCCCCGAGCTGTCTCGCACCCTGGGACGCTGGCTGACCACGGGGGAAGAGCTCAGCCCCACCTCCGCGGCTGCCCATATAAGCGGGCAGGGGCAGAGCTGCGGGCAGGCCAGCCGGCTCCTGGCAGCACCGCAGCCGCTCTGCCGGGCGAGCCTGCCCGCGGAGCCGAGCAGGGCTGGCACGGTGCCTATCGGCTGCGGGGACTCCTCGCCGCCCGGGAGGGCGGCCCTGCCTTCCCCCGGGGTCCTGCCCGCAGCTGCAGCCGCTCCAGACCTCGCCCGCCCGGCTGGGGCTACGGGAGATGTTTACTCGCTGCCTGCTTGATGCGGGCTGTGCGAATGAAAGGGAGCCTTCAAACGCCTCCCCGGGGAAGGCAAGGCCACGGGCTTTGGGAGGGAGCTGAGCATCCCCGGGAGGAGCCGTGCCTGCACGCCCGGGAGGACCGGCTCCAGCGCGGTGGCTCCTGCCCCGCCGGGATGCTCTGCTCCCCAGCCCGCTCTTCTGTGTCTGAGCTCATTACTCAAATTTTGCCCCCACCAGCAGTTTGTGAGGAAAACTTCAGCGCATCTGGCTTTTCCCCCCACCCCCAGCAGAGGCTGGCGTCCTGCATTGCTCTCACAGCAATTTGGACAGCTGAGCTTTGCTTGTGGCAAACAGCTTAATTAGGACGCAGCCCTTCCCTCGTTTGCCGTGAGCAAGAAGAGACGGTTTGACAGGATTTTAAGAAAAGTGTTAAATACACCCCGTAGCCAGAGAGATGTAAGTTGCAACATATATCCGAATACCGAGGTTGTTCTCTCGCTCAGTAAAACACTCCCTCTGTGTCTAGGGATATTAAAGTAAAGCCATTTCTCACCTTCATCAGAGCAAATATTGATAGTATTCTGTCTATTTTTTTTCTTTAATTTTTTTTTTCTTTTTAAACCTCCCTGACAGGAATGTAAACAGGGAGCAAAACGGCAAGACCGAAGAGGAAAACTATTCTGCCTGGTGGGACTAAAATCCTTGCTGCCCACCCAGGAGTACAGGGAATTATCCACCCTGGTAACTCACTTGAAACAAAGATTAGATTAAACTCTATAGACAGAGCCAGAAGAGCATTTCGAATCCAAATTGGGATGGATTTTTTGTGCAGGAAAGGTGATGACTGCAGATGCAGCGTTTGAGCTTGGCTATCGGGAATGCACGGTCTTTTCTGGAAGCCAGAAATTGATTTCCAGCCCCTCGTCCAGCAGAGGTCCCGACAAAAGCAATCCGTTTATTGGCAGGAGCCAGACATCGGTCGGGCAGGTCCTTATGTAAGCGTGTTTGAGAGCCCTTGCGCCCCACTGCATCCGAACAGGGAGCGGTCAATAGCTCCTAATTAACATCACAACGAGAGCCTGTCCCAGGGCCTCCCGGTACGATCCCGCCAGGAGCTCCGAGCGCCCCACATCCCAAATACGTACTCCTCCAAAAGGATAAAGAGGTTGCGTTGAATCAGGGAGATGTGGCCTCCTATGCAATGAAAATGTGAAAAATAAAAGTGTTCAGCAGTGCCAACACCCCCTAAAAAGGGCTGGCTTAGCCAGAAAACCACCTCAAGGGGAATGTCCCCGGTGCAGGAATAAATTCAAAGTATTCCGTTGGCAAAGTATTGCCTGGGAACAGAGTCTCTTTAGGAAAACTCTCCTCCCTCAGCTCACCGATGTGTATAACAGCAAAGGCAGAATTCTTTTCTTTCTTCTTTCCTCTTTCAAAGCAGTTTGTTGGATTTTGTAGCAGTTCAGACCCAGCATTCACCATCTTCCAGCAACCCTTTGCCTTAAGGAGGACAATTAAACCTGCTCACCCACAGCTCCCTCCTCCGTCATGCAACCGTGAATAAAGGCTCCCAAATCTTACAAACTCATGGAAAAGAAAAGAAAAGAAAAGAAAAGAAAAGAAAAGAAAAGAAAAGAAAAGAAAAGAAAAGAAAAGAAAAGAAAAGAAAAGAAAAGAAAAGAAAAGAAAACCAAAAACACCCACACACCCAAAACCATTCAGGCAGACACTGTCACATGGAAGTCTTCAAAAAAATATGTGGATGTGGCACTTGGGGACACGGTTTAGTGGTGGAACTGGCAGTGTTAGGTTAACATCTGGAGTCAGTCCCAGAAGTCTTTTCCACCCTTTGTGATTTCAGGTTGGAGGGCCAGATGATGTTATATGTCTGCCTAAGTCCACCAGTGAATGTGTGGGGTGGAAATCAGGAGCAGGGATGTAAAGGAAAAGTTTTTTGTTTCCTATTAGCTGGAGGTTCAAATGGACCTTGCTTCCTGTTGAACTGGGGACCTGGTGGCAAAATGGGAGACGGAAGTGTCATAAGCTAAGCCTCTCCTGGGAAACCAGGCACAGATGGATCCCAGGCTCCATTTCTGATTTTCATTATTGCCACGTGAGGAAAAGAATGGATTTCTGGGGTATCTTTAAGAGAAATGCACTTCTAGCTGCAGGGCTAGAAAATAAAAAACTTTTAAAAATAAGTCACATGAGCTGTTATCTTTGCAGTTCTTGGTAATCCTTGGTAAGACAACTGTGAACTGATATATGGGACATGTGGCCTGGCCCTTCTCCAGCCATTCATTTCACAATGTTTTAACTGATAACTGGAAGTAAATCCATAATCAGAGTTCAACAAAACTGATGAGTGAAGATAATACCCAGTTGCTTCTAAAGACAGCAAACACCACCTCAGTGAAGCCACCCAACACTCCCACATCCTCATTTTCTTCCTGCTGAAGGGGTCCCTGTTTGGTCAAAGCAAGGGGCAAAACCCCAATAATTTCTCCAGTACCCCATTTTCCAAACAGCTGCCTTAAGTGCTGGAGAGGGGGATGTGCCTACACAAGGTGCTGAAATGATGTTTGGGGAGCTGGGTTGATTTACAGTAGCGTCAGCTCCAGCTTTGCTTCTCACCCCATCAACACTGATGGGTGTTTTGGCTCCCCTCAACACAGGCTCATCCCAAACACCTGGCCCAGCCAGAGGAGTTTCCAAAAGCCAGATGGAGTCAAACCAGGAGCATCCACCAGCAGCTCCAGCCCATTTCAAAGCCACAGAAAGAGAGGTCACAGGGCCCTTATTCATAAGAGCATGACAAAAACAGGAGCTCCAACAGGCACGTTGCTGCTGACCCCAGGAATTTCCTGGATGCCCTCTCCCCTCATCCTCCTGCAATCATCTCCAAGTCATGAGATCTCCTGGGATGGCATTCCTTCTCCCTTCAGTTTCTTGGCAGCTTTACAAAGACACCTTATCACCACTGTTACACTGAAGAGGAACAAGCAGGACAGGGAAGGAGCGCACAATGCCCCTGCTATTTCTGTATGTGACTCACGAGGGATTGCCATGGGTTTCATCTATTAATACAGCAATTAAATTATGTTATGGCATGACCACATCTCATTTGGAATGACCCCAACAACCTCACTTAGAGAAAATAACCATTCAGCTTTAATTATCACGGATAATGATGCTCTGACATCTGTAGCAATTACGAAACTATCACTGAGAACACGAAAACAAAGTTTGTGGAGGATCATTTATGGGGTAGAAGCTGTAAGGACATTTTTCCTAACCAATGTGAACATTAGGGAGCCCTCTCAGCCTTCACAGGCCCCATAGCCCTTACAGACCTCACAGATCCCTTATCCCTCACAGTTCCTCAAAACCCCTATAGGCCTCACAGCACTGACAGCCCCTCAAAGCCCCCATACCCTACACAGACCTCAGAGCCCTCAAAGCCCACACACCACAAACAGACCTCAAAGCCCTGACAGCCCTCACATCCCTAACACACCCCATAACCCTTAATAAACCCCACAGCTCTCACATCCCTCATATAACTGACAGCCCTTACAGACCCTATAGCCTACACTGACCCTACAGCCCTTAGAGCTCCCATAGCCCTCACAACCCCATAGGCCCCATACCCAAATGATGAAGGGGGTAATATCCCTAAATTTTAACCCTAAAAAGGTGAGGGACAACAGGGATTCCCTCTCAGTTTAAACCTTAAGATGATGAAAATGGGGACGGGAGGCTGAGGGTTGCCCTCAATTCAAACCCATCACGTGGCATAAAAAAGATCTCTCCCTTCCACTTAAACTGGAAAATGGGTATTCCTGGTCAATTAATTCATACCCCTAAAAACACAGAAAAGGCAAGTTTTCCTTCAAAGAAAACCTTTGAATCACAGATGAAGGGGGTCTTCTCCCCAGTTTAAACACAAACAATAATGGAAAATGAGGGGTTTCCCTCAATTTAAACTCCTTTTCCCCTGAACTCCCTGCCTTTCTCCTGGCTTCATCAGGATGCACTGGGGAGAAACTGGGGGCAATGAGATGCACTGGTGAGGGATAGGGAAGATGAAATATAAAGGAGAAAGGAAAAAGATCTTCCCAGGGTCCCCAAATACTGCCCCACTGGTCACCCTCACCAGCCACACCTGGGGTGATGGCCTTAAACTGAAGGATAGAGGTCAATATACATATAAACACTGGGAAAAGTTTTTATATAATAGGGGTGGGGAGGCCCTGGTGCAGGTTGCCCAGAGAAGCTGTGGCTGCCCCATCCCTGGAAGTTTTCCAGGCCAGGTTGGACATTGGGGCTTGGAGCAAACCGGGATAGTGGAAGGTGTCCCTGCTTGTAGCAGAGGAGTGGAAGGAGATGAGCTTTGAAGTCCCTTCCAAAGCAATATATTATACAAAATCCCCACAGACTCGCATCGAAGAGGTCTGTGGGGGGAAGAGCTGACTTTAAATCTGTTTGAGATCCCCCACCCGGGGCTGGGCGTGCTCTGGGCTGTGACACTGCTGATCCCTTCGAGCCGCGCTGCTTACCAGCGACCGTCTCTAGAGTGTTTTTTTGTTTGGTAGGGGATTTGTTGTTGTTTTGTTGTTGTTGTTGTTGTTTGTTTGCTTGCTTTCCCTTGTGGGTCTGAGTTGCCTCCTTCGTTTACTTATTTTTCGCCGGGAAAATAAATAATTAAGTGGAATCCCTCTGCAAAGAGAAACCTGAAGGCGCGGCCGGGATAAGCTGAGCGGCCGCGGGCGGCGGGCAGGCGGGTGTCCCTGCTCCAGCCCGGAGTGTCCCTGCTCCAGCCCGGAGTGTCCCTGCTCCAGCCCGGAGTGTCCCTGCTCCAGCCCGGAGTGTTCCTGCTCCAGCCCGGAGTGCCCCGGCCCCAGCCCGGAGTGTTCCTGCTCCAGCCCGGAGTGTCCCTGCTCCAGCCCGGAGTGTCCCTGCTCCAGCCCGGAGTGTCCCGGCCCCAGCCCGGAGTGTTCCTGCTCCAGCCCGGAGTGTCCCTGCTCCAGCCCGGAGTGTCCCTGCTCCAGCCCGGAGTGTCCCGGCCCCAGCCCGGAGTGTCCCGGCTCCAGCCCGGAGTGTTCCTGCTCCAGCCCGGAGTGTCCCTGCTCCAGCCCGGAGTGCCCAGGCTCCAGCCCGGAGTGTCCCGGCTCCAGCCCGGAGTGTTCCTGCTCCAGCCCGGAGTGTCCCGGCCCCAGCCCGGAGTGTTCCTGCTCCAGCCCGGAGTGTTCCTGCTCCAGCCTGGAGTGCCCCGGCTCCAGCCCGGAGTGTCCCTGCTCCAGCCCGGAGTGCCCCGGCCCCAGCCCGGAGTGTCCCTGCTCCAGCCCCGAGTGTCCCGGCTCCAGCCCGGAGTGTTCCTGCTCCAGCCCGGAGTGCCCCGGCCCCAGCCCGGAGTGTTCCTGCTCCAGCCCGGAGTGCCCCGGCCCCAGCCCGGAGTGTTCCTGCTCCAGCCCGGAGTGCCCCGGCCCCAGCCCGGAGTGTCCCTGCTCCAGCCCGGAGTGTTCCTGCTCCAGCCCGGAGTGTCCCTGCTCCAGCCCGGAGTGCCCCGGCCCCAGCCCGGAGTGCCCCGGCCCCAGCCCGGAGTGTCCCGGCTCCAGCCCGGAGTGTTCCCACCTCCTCTGCGCCCTCCTGGGAAAGCAGGTGAGCACAGGGAGCGCGGAGAGTCCGGCACGGCTCCTTCCCGGCTTGTTTTCCCTGCCAGCCGCCCTGGTTTGCTGCATTCCCAAAGCCTGGAGCGACCCCAAGCTTCCCTGGAAGGTTCTGCACGGCAGCTCGGCTTTGGGAGTGTTTCTCCTCACTGTGCTGGGGCTGCCGGCCGTTTTTGTTTGTTTGTTTGTTTGTTTTTGTTTTTGTTTTTTTTTTGTGTGTGTGTGTGTTTTTGTATGTTTTTGTGGTTGTTTTTGTTTTTTTAACGTTTTCTGGTCCTTTTATCCTCATCTTTCTCGCCCTTTTTTCTTTTCCTTTTCCGCCATTATCCCCCCCTTTCCCGCCCTTTCTTCCCTCACGTTTCCTGCCCTTTTCCACCTCACATTTCCAGCCCTTTCCCCCCCATTTCCCCAGCCATTTTATCCACCTTTCCCTGCCCCTTCCCCATCATATTCCTCACCCTTTTTTGTCTCCCTTTCCCCCCAACCTTTCCCACTGTTTTCATCTCATCTTTCCCCTTGCTTTGAATCCTGCAGCTGCCCTTCCCCTGGTCACCCTCACCTGGGGCTGCCCTGCTCTGTCACCGCTCTGAGGGGCTGACTCCTATCCTAATTACTCTTAGTCCCACCTGTCAATCAGCCTGATCCCACCTGTCAATCACCCAGTCCCACCTGTCAATCACCCAGTCCCACCTGTCAATCACTCCTTCCCCTGCCTGTGAATGACCTTGCTGTCCCCATGGCTGTCCTAGCCCTCACGGGCCCCACAGCCCTAACAGGCCTCACAGGCCCTACAACATTCACAGCCACCATGGATCTCGTAGCCCCCAGAGTCCTCACAGCCCTGAAAGGCCCCACAGACCCTATAACCTTCCAAGGCCCTCCAATCCTCACAGCCCCCAAAACCTCTTACAGCTCTGGCCTTCACAGCCCCTATATCCCCAATAGGCCTCAGAGCATTTATAGCCCCTCTGTGGAAGGCTTAAAATCGACGTTTTCTCCTCTCTGTTCCTTCTGTTAACAGAGAAGGAAAATCATAACTGCTATCCCATGACTGGTGGAGCCTGGCCAGGGCTGGCCTCTAGCAGAGGAAAAAAATCAAATCTCCTTCTCTCTCTCTCTCTCTGGTATTTCTTATCCTAGCTGAACACCAAATTGGTTTTTCTGTGAGGAGTTTCAGGAGTTTTATTTGTGTAAAAATAGCTCCTGTTGTTAAATCCCAAAGAAGATTTGGTCCCCTTTTGCCATGTATCTGCTCCTGGGCTCCACTGAAGCACAACTCAAGGAAACCACTGCCTTCAAGGCATTCCTCGATACAGAACCTCACATTTCTGTAGCCACACAAGTTAGTTTAAAGCCATTTAATGCACCCCAATCCCCTCAAAACATCACAAGAAGTCAGCAGGCCTTGGGAGGTGCTGGACACAGTGATGGTCCCTGAGCATCCCTGATCTTGTTGCCTTCCATGAGGGATTTTTCCAGCTGCCAGGATGATGCCATAGGGAAAGCCACTGCCACCCCAGGTATCCTGTTCCTGCACTCCCACTGTTAAGGCATCAGATCATTTAAGTGCCCTGCCAGGGCTCACCTTCTGGTGTGGGCAGCCAAATTGGGGAGGGAATGGCAATATGGAAAAGCTGAGGGATTGCCTAGAGCCTCGGTGCTGTAGCCTGGGCTGTACTTTTGCAGGATACAGCCTTTTCCATGGTGCATTAAGGTGGATAAAGCTTCCCTAAGAATCAAAAAAGGATCACATTCACCCAATAAATTGGACGAGTATTTTCTGGCTAGTGATAACCTCACCAGTGGCCAGGCTGGATGCAGGTCTTTCTAATTAAAGGACATCAAGTCTGATGGATTGATGAATCAGAGCTGCCATGCCAGATGACAAACTCCCAAATTTCCAAATCATTAGATTGCTCTGAAGGGAAAGAGGGAGCCAGATGCAGATTAACTGTGAAAGAAATGCTGGTGTTTGTGAATGGTGCTTGCTGGCAACTTGCCATCCCTCTCCTTGCTACTTGGAGGACCAGAGACCCCTGAGTGTTAGATAAAACAGGAAAAAACACACACAGATTAAAGCAAGACCATCCGAGTGTTGGGACCCATCCCTACAGAGGAGTAGCAGCTTGTGAGTACACTACCTCTGTTTTCATGCATCTCGTGGAGGTAAATCTGGGCTTTGAGCTGGAGCATCAGTTAACTTGGATAACTGATGCTTATCAGGCCTTGTCCTGGCACGTGGCTGGGCAGCAGCAGTTTGCCAAAGGGACAGGATGGTGGAGGTTCCATATATTTGGAGGGGGTTGGACTAGACAGGCTACAGCTGGACTTGCCTCCAAGAGGGTAAGACACTCCCTGTGGAAGTGAATCAGGCTCCATATTCCAAAAACTCCAATGTCTGAGCTTTGTAGAACAGGTTCAGATGAAAGGGACACCTTGGGGGTGACAATGCAGAGTGCCTGGTGACAGTCTGGGAGCAAGGGATGAGGACAGGCCATCACCCACTGTGAACTCATCCTCTCCGTGCACCTCCTCCCTGGGCACGGTGATGTGCCAACCCAGAGGGAAGGGGACAGCATTCCTGGCCGTGTTATTTATGTTCCTCAGGGAGCCAGAAATCTCCCTCAGGCTTTGCTGGCACTCAGGCTCCTGCTGCCCTGAGCTTTACTCCCATAGATTTGCAGTGCCATAAAGATCATCCCTGTTCCAGCTTGCTTGTAGATGACAGGTGACCTGCTGCCACACTAGGATTTTTTGGGGACAAGTGTGCTGCTGTTCCACCTTGGGGAAATGATGTGATTTTCACGTGTCCCTGCTGCAGAGTGAATGAATGAGCCATTTGACAGAGGATACTTTGTAAGGCTGGCAATGCTGCTGGCTTCAGGTTTTATATGGAGCGCTGAAGGCTATTTTTCCACTCCTTCTGCCACGAGTGGTTGGAAAGGGTGATAAACAGCAACTGTAACCATGCAAAGCCGTCCCCACCTCTTCCTGTCCCGGCACAGGTTGATCTTTCACATCCAGGGACATCCCCAGCCCAGGAGCTGCGGCAGGATCCTGGCTCTGTGAGAGCTGCAGGTGCTGGTTGCCCAAAGAGATGCCTAAATATGGGGGGGAAAGTTCATTAGAGGTTTCCCAATAATTTGTAGAAGCTTCCCAATAACAACCTCCCAAGTCTCTGTTTCCTCCCCAAAACCGAACTACAGGACAAAGAGACTCAACTTCTCCTTTGGCTCTGTAAAACCAGGCTGGCTTCCTTAGCAAACCCCTCCCCCCAAACAAACAACAAATCCATTTGCCAAAATTAGCAAAACAACATTATTTTCCCCAGGAAAATAATTTCCTAACACTTCTTATTTTTTTACCCCTTTTACCCCAATCTTGAGCAGGAGCTTACATCTCGTCACATGTGCCACTGTACCAGATTAATTTAGTTTGTTTTTCACATTTGAAAATTACTTCAATACCGAATTAAGGTCCCTCACTTTCTTACTATTTGTATTTGACTGCTTAGGAATAACCTGGCAGGGGTGAGGAACTGATGTTTGCTTTAAGAAAAAAAATCTCCAACAGAGCTCTCATGCAGCAAAATCCATCGCTCTGAAAATTGCCTAGACCAGCTTCAAGTGAGCTTCTAAATGGATTCGGGCAAAACCCGTGGCTTTTTAGCTTCCAAAGTTTTCCCTCTTTGTTAGAAACTCGGCATCTCCAGATGTATCAAACATCTCAAGGCAAACATCTCAAGCACAAGCTGTTCCATATGCTCGCTATAACTTGTGGACAAGCCCCTCAGGAATAAATACATACCGACCACATACGTGCTGTTTCCTGGGATTTTTTGGACACTAACTCCAAACAAAACAGCCATGACGTGGAGATGATGTTTATACAAGCTCCCCCATCAACCGACAGGAAGTTTACAATGGAGAGAGCAAGATGATGCAGCCTGGATCCCTGTACCCACCCAGGGGGACGCCCATGGCTTCAGGGAGACCTTAGGGCACCTTCCAGGGTCTACAAGGCCTCCAAGAGAGCTGGAGAAGCACTTATGGGAGAGGCATGGAATCACAGGATGAGGGGAAACAGCTTCCCACTGCCAGAGGGCAGGGTTAGATGGGATATTGGGAAGAATTCTTCTCTGTGAGGGTGGTGAAGTCCTGGCACAGGTTGCCTTGAGCAGCTGTGGCTGCCCCATCTCTGCAAAATGCTCCAGGCCAGGTTGGACAGGGCTTGGAGCAAACTGGGATAGTGGAAGGTGTCCCTGCCCATGGCAGGGGGTGGAACTGGATGAGCCTTAAGGTCCCTTCCATCCCAAACCCTTTAGGGATTCTATGGAAAGAGATGGAGAGTGGATTCAACCCTCCTTAAATCTCTGTGCTCACCTCGAGAAGAATGTAGAGATTTTTCCTCCCCTTAATTCAAAGCTCAAGTCAGGAGGGTGGCCCAATTTTCAATTGAATTAAGCCTGTTCAATTTAGCCCCAAAGATTAAAAAGCAGCAACATTTTGGACAGACCCCCTGTCAGGAAATCACAGCCAGGGCTGACTCGGGACCTGGTGCCCCAGGGGAGAAGAAGAAACCCTGGCAAGGTTGGGGTGTGGGCCACGATCCCCACAGGTCATTTTGGACTCCAGCATTACTTGTTCCCAACTTCTGTCTCACTCCACTCACAGGCAAGAAAAGTCATAGAATATTCTATCATGAAAAAAGCACGTAGGCAAGATAAAAAAAGTATGTTCTTATTTCTTTAGTAGGGAGCCCTAACAAGATTGTCCCCCTGGGGCCTGGGATGTGTGGCACACCAACACAGAGCTCTACATTTCCTAGGCTCTCCTCTCCCTTTTGCCATAACACACTTTTATTTTCTCTTCAGCACTGGGACACAATGACCACAGGTTTCCAAGGAACTGCCTACAGCAAATCCCCAGGTCTATTTTTCCCCCCTGCATCTTCCCAAGTAACACAACACTCATTCATGGGTATGAATGATTCCTTACAATTCCTCTTTGAGTACGAATAATTCCCTATAATTCCTCTTCAGCTCCTCTGCTGTTACATCATCTTGTCCGTGTGGGCAGTGAGTATTTCTGGCCTCTCCGTTTTTCTGACTCCAGCTCTTTTCAAGCCACCTCACCTCTCTCCTTGTAATTAGCAACAGGCTTTTCCATCACAAAAGTTGGAAGTTTCATTGAACTGCTGAAATCCAGCCCATTTCAAGCAGTTTTTTGTGCAGCACAAGTTGCTACAGGACATTGAGGCCAAGACTTGGAAAGATTTTTTCATCCCCTTGTGCAAGGCATCACCTGGAAAGGCTCTAGAACAAGAAAACAGGAGTAACCTAAAGCAAAGACTGGCACGGTCTGTGTTGGCCAAAACACATTTCATGCTCCCTGAATTATCTTTTATTCTGAAAAAGAGCTGAGTTATCTTTCCTGGAAGCCAAACACCACAGTTCACATTAGAGTTTACTGACCTACAGACTGTGCATCGTGTTAGAGGGGAAAATATCCACATTATTTACATACTTGAGTGTAGTTTGTTCCCTGTAATCACAGAAGCTGAAAATCCCTTCTAGCAGAAGGGCTTTTTGCAGGATGTGTTTGGTTAGAGCTCCAAGTTTCACCTTTTGAATTATGATCTCTTTTGCAGGCCATGGATTAAGTGTGTGTATATACAGTCAGATAACACACACAGCTCGGTGTGGGCTTGTTTTTGTTGCTGAGATTTTTTATGAGAGGGAAAAAAATCATAGAATCATAAAATCACAGAATGGTTTGGGTTGGGAGGGACTTTAATGTTCCAACTACCTGCCATGGACAGGGACACTTTTCACTAGACCAGGTTGCTCCAAGGCCCATCTAACCCAGCCTTGAACACTTCCAGGGATAGAAGATGAAAGATTTTTCAGAGATACTTTAAATTCTTGGCCAGTGCTGCAGGATGGGAAGGGCAGAGCCAAGGGTCTCTTATCTTTTCTTAATTCCCACTCTGACCTGCCCATCTAGAGGCGCTCTTGGCCCTTTCCCCGACTGCTCCAAAGTCGTTTGATGAGACAAAAAACACATCAAAAAATATTTGCACAAAGGCAGACTGACAAATAGAAAGTGTAGGAGAAAAGTAGAACCAAGAAAACTTCAGGAGAATATTTCCTGGACCACTTCCTAACCGGGGTGCTGGGGAGGCATTTGGATAAAAGCAACAGCAAATCCTTTGCAACTAAAGAAAACCATCTATTGCATGCAAAATTAAAATGCAATCTGCAGCCCTGCCCTCTGTCCCAGCAGAGCTGCTCTTTGCCTTGATTTCCAAACAGGAAAAAGAATTTGTTCTTTAAAATTGTGCTGTGAGGGGTGGGACCCTGCACCCCTGATCCGCTATGCAGATGCTCAGCTGAGGATGGGAAAGTAATCGAGCAAGCTTTGGTTTTGGTGGTACTCCCTAATTTCGGAGCAAGAAGCATCTCTGTCTTGCAGGGGCAGCTTTTATTTGAGAGGAAAAAGATGGGTTTGGCAGATGCCCGAGGAGTCCCTGGAGGAAAAGCCAGCAGATGGTGCTCAAGGATGGAGCCAAGGCGGGATGCTCCTGGGTGTCACCATGTGTCAGGGACCCGCAGCCAGCCACCCTGGGCTTTTCCTGAATCACACGGGTGAAATCCACGGGATTCTACCCTAAGTCAGGGTAGAAATTGTCCAGTTGAGGCACATCAGAAAAGAGCTGCAAACTTTAACCACTCTCTGCTAGTTTCACTGGATTTTTTTTAAAGCTGGGACCCTCATTCTGACAGTGAGAGAATGTCAAAGTTACCTTTGCATCCTGGAAATGATGTAGCATGTAGGGCTTTTAATTTTTTTCATGGGTAGAAAGAGAATTCCTCAAAACCCTCTTCCTGACTCATAGCATTAATCACGTCTAGTTACTAATGCACCAGGGAGGAAATATTGCTAAACTTAGTCCCAGCTGCCTCTAGAAATTGCCAGTGTGATGTGATCCAGTCTTTTACTAATTATCAGAGGGTTTGTTTGGTGTCTGGGGGTGGAAAGTAGTCTGTCCCTACAGATGTCACCTCCTCCTAAGGGGGTTCACCCACCCCCAGAATGCCACAGCAGCCACAGCCCAGATTCCCATGGTGGATGGGGATTGCTTTGCTGGGAGTCACCAACACAGAGAGGGAACTGCTAAAGGAAGGATTGCAAAGAGTTGTGAGTGAAAGGGGGGAAAAAAATAACCCCATCCCAAAATGCCCTGAGCATCCTGTCTGGCTGCTTCCCCACTGTGTGTCAGGGATAAAGCCCCTTTTTGGAAAGGAAAATCTTCCAGCTTGGTTATTACAGGCACAAAGGCAGTCAGATGGGAATTAAAGAGCTCTTGCAGCCTCATTTAATTATTGGAGCACTTGGTAAAAGTCATTTCAATATTAAAACCATATTAAGACAAACAAAATAAAAAAAGAAGAAATGCTAACAGCATGAAAAGAAATCAGTTTAACTCCAAAGTTAAACATGTTCTCAGTTGAGATGTGATAGACACATAACACAGGTCACACACGTTTTACCAGTGTTGTTACATTATTTATCTGGAATTCTCTGACTTGGCTGTTTTTCACTACTGTTCTGGGGGTGCGTGGAGCTTTCCTGTGCTTTGTTCCTTTGGTTTGGTTTTTTTTTTTTTATTAGTCAATTAAAATTGCTTCCCTGCACTCCTTCACTGCCACACAGAAAACTCTGGTTTTCAAGGCAGATCTGAAGAAAAGGAACACAGACCCCAGCTGCATACTGGTTACCACTGCTGGTGGCAAACTGGTATTACTGGTGGATATAATTCTTCATTACAGTAGCAAATGTAACCTCAAGTTCTTGGTTTACTAAATCTCAGAGTAGCCTGGGTTGGAAGGGACCTTGAAGACCACCTTGCTCTATCCTGCCATGGCCAGGGGCATCTTCCACCAGACCTGGTTGCTCCAAGCCCTGTCCAGCCTGGCCCAGAACACTTCTAGGGATGGGGCATCCCAGTTGAGCTCTGCCTGACAGCTGAAATCACCTGGAAAAGCCTTTGGTTTGGATGCTTCTGCCCACATAATGCTCCTCCATCATATGTATTTGACCTTTTAGCAGCTATCCCTCACCCTGGGTGAAAAGATTTAAAAAAAAAAAAAAATGCTCTTTGACATGTTCCTGTTCCAGCAGTTCCTGTTTCCACCATCCCCTGTTCAGTGCCCACTGACACCCAGTGAGGAGCTGCAGCTCCTTTTTGCCAGGCTCATTTATTATTTGGGAACTCCCTGCCTGTAAGCTGCAGCTTGACAGATTTTGGAGGAGTGATATAACGCCCTGCTTGCCTTTGGGCACGAGGCTGGGGAGTTTCACTCTGGGTCCCGCTGTGTCTTCTGTCTCTGCCAGCACCAAGCCAAGCACCATTTCTAAAAGGAGTTATTGCCTCAGTCTAAGGGCTTAGCACTTCCCTGAAGCATTCCAGCTATTTCTTTATGTGGCTGGTCTTTCAAACAGCACAAACTCAAGAGCAAACATCATAAATCCCCCTTTGAAAAGAAAAGAACTTGACTATTTGATTCCAGGGACACCATCTCCACTCCAGCCTTATATGGAACCAAGCAAGAGCAAGAGATAAGAGTTAATGTTTCCATACCAGTGCTTATTGCAAAACACAACCCAGCCTGAAATGTTTAACTTTGGCCAGTGATCTGCTGTCGCTCAAGACACAGGAATAAAATTAGCCCCAAATTTATTAGGCTCTGCCTAAAGAAAGGTTAAAATATTATTTCACTTCATATATGTTTAAAAAAAAAAAATCACCAGTCAGGAACTTGCAGACTGGATTTGTTGCCTTTTAAACTTTTCCTTTAAACCCATACATCTTTTACAATATTTATCCTTATGCTAAGGTGTTAACTTTTATTTATAAATTATGTATAACATAACCCCCCCACTTCTGCCTCCCCATCTGGGTAGGTATGAAAACCTGCTGTTCCATTTCACTGGGAAGGTGCACAGAGAAGAGACTGTGCTGATGTTGTGACCCCTCAGGGAGAGAGGCTGAGCTTTCCCCAGCCTCCAGCATCCCTGAGCGGTGCTGCTGCTCCAGAGCCCTGCGTACCTTGGTACGGTCCTTGGCACATCCCGACTCCTGCAAACATCCAAGGCCAGCCTTTCCCGACCAAAAGACATAGTTAAATCAGCTTCCCCCAGTTCCACGGGGCTTTATCTTTCTTCTCTCTCTTTTTTTTTTTTTTATATATTTTAATATCTGTTTCTCACCAACAAGCGAGCAGCGCTTTGGACGCGGCAGGGCCAGCGTGGGGAGGACAAGCCACACAGCGCGGAGGCGTCCCCCGAGGCGGGGGGGGACTGTGTGTGATGAGCAGCTCTGACCTCAGCCCCGGGAACGCCAGCACCAACCATCTGGATCCCATTTGCGACGCCGGCTCGCCCGGCCCCCCGGCATTCCCGAGCCAGCTGCCTCCTCCGGCCTCGCTCAGACCCACGGCAGCCGCCGCGCAGGGACCAGCGTCCCTCCAGTCCCGAGCGGTGCCCCACCATTCCCTCATCCCACCAGTGCCTGCACCCCACCGAGCGAGGCAAGAGGGGACTGGGAAGGCTGAGCAGCACCGCACACCATGAAGCAAGGGTGAAGAGGCGCTTCGGAGCGGAAAATCCTGGAATAAGCAACTCTTCTGGAGGTTCACTCAGGGGTAAGTGTTGCTTTCCTTGCGGGAGCCCTCAGCCTGCTCAGGATGAGGATGAGGATAATCCTCATCCTCAGCAGCTCCTAAGCCGTGGTTCCTCTCCTTGGTGGGGTGGTAGTATTGGGTTTTTTTTCAGGGATTTTTGGGCAAAACCCATCCCTGGGTTTGCATCAGTCTTAGAAAAGCAGAGCGATGCTGCCGGCTTGCTCAGCTCGGGAGCTCCTCCTGGAGCTGATGCAGCGCAGGTGTGTGGGAACGCTCCTGTCCCCACCACTGCAGGGGAATTAAACCCATTCAAAAGCAATGACCAGTGTATGTCCCCTGCTGCCTCAGCACGGTTTTTGGATTTGATGCTTTGGAACAACTGCAGGAGCAGTGTGATGGGATGGGAGCAGCATGACACGGGAAGCAGTGCCCCAAGGAGGGCATGTGGTGGTTTGGGAAGAGGTATCAGCACAAGGAGGTGGGGGCATCAATGGGACCTTGCAAGGAATGTGCTGAGGGGATGTCTCAGTGCCCCTTTCAAACTCCCAGGTCTGGGGGCTGTTGGATAGCTGCCCTCACCCCTCCTGCCCCAAGGTGAAGTAGGATAAACCCAGCAGAGGAGCTCAGCCGTGCCACTCAGGTCCTGCTGCCAGGCATGTCCCCACTGCTCCGGGGTGGGCCAGCATGTGGCTCCAAGGATAATCCTCATCCTCTTGTGGTCATCCACAGAGAAGGAAATGAGCCAAACAGCAGCTTTTCCCCTAAGGGAAAGGGCTTTCCAGTCATGCAGGGAGCCACCAACCCTCTCCGTGGCTCCCCTCTGCTCTCCCTCCTGCCCTCCCCAGCCCTTTCCCCCCACAGCCCGAGTTGCCCTCAGCCTCCTGGGACTTGCTGAGGGGGCGGCTATGACTAATCCGGAGACACCCCGCCACCATCCCACTGGGCTCAGCAAAGCCCTCCCTTCCCAAGTGGAGCTGGGGCGAGAAATGGTTGTGGCCAAACTGGTTTCCTGACCAAGCAAAAGGGCCAAAACTGACTGGAACAGGGGTGGCCAAAGCCGCTCTGGTTCCAGTGCGTGCAGCGGGAAACTCTCAGCTCGTTTCTGGTTGTTGCGATGATTCATGTGCGCTCTTGGGGGAGGAATCCTGCCTTTTTCAAAATTCTGGCTTTACCCCGTTTCTTGCTGGTTTAAGGAAAAAAGAATCAGTATTTTTGTGGTTGGATAATTACGGTGCTTAAATAGTCATGCTTCTGGGGCACAAATATTCAGTTTAGGAGGTTTGAAGAGAGACTCCTTCAGACTGAGGCTGTTGCAGGGAGCTGGAGAATTCCTCCAAGGTCATGTAAGAATGCAGTGGCAGAGACTCAACTCCACATCTCGCTGGGACCATCCCTTCAGTCAGAGCTCAGGGAAACAGGCTTTTCGTCCCCAAACTTACTCTGTCTTTGCAGAGAGGTTGACCGTGACCAGGGCTGTGACAGTGTTTAAGACAGGAATGCAGGGCTGTGTGCTTGCTGCCACCATACCATCGTTCATTCATTCCCTTTCCAGCTTCCAGCACCCTCCCCAGTCCCCCTTCTGGTTTTTCAAACATCTCTACGATTTTCCATTCAAACTCAGTAGCTTCTCCTGATTTCAGGGTGAGCTAAACCAGCCCCTGCTTTATTCCCATATGTCAAGGAGGGAAAAAAATAAATTTCAAAATCATGTTCCTCTTCTACTTTTGCTACGTGCCTGTCCAGGAACAGGAGGGAAGGGAACATCTTATTCCTTCCATCAGCACAAGCTGTGGTAACTGCACAGCCTTGCCAGCCTTGGATTGTGCTCCCCACTGGATTTCCAGCGGAGGGGTGAGCCTGCTTGTGCAGGGCGTGCACGGCGCCGGGTGGCATTGCGTGCCTGCTCCCGCCGTGAATCACAGCCAGCCTTACCCCTCCGCATGCCCATCACTTTTTCCACCTTTTTAAGTGATCTGTGTTCCACATTAAGGAGCCGATTTGTTTGGGTGGAGAGGCTCCGGGAGGCTCCAGTTACTATACATAAAGAGTCATTGATCTTTGAGGGAGTTTCCTCTTTTTTTTTTTCTTTTTTTAAGCAAATACTCCCTTTCCTCTTATTAATGACTCTATTTTGGTCTCAGTCTTTGGATGGAGAAAACAACTAGACTTTAAGCCAGCAGCATGCTTAGAAGGACAGAAATTAATATGTGATTCATATTAAATTTTAGCACCCAGGGAACTTGCCTGGGTAGGATATGGAAGCACAGTAACTCTGTTCCTTTGCTGAACACTGGTTTTCAAAAATCAGAGCTCCAGTGCAGTGGCTTGCAAAAGCAGGGAGAGATTTTTTTTCCCACCTTTTCTCTCTCTCTCTCTCTCTTTTTTCTCTCTTCTTTTTTTTTCTTTTTTTTTTTTTTCTTTTTTTTTTCTTTTTTTTTTTTTTTCCTTTTAATGCTCAGGTCTGCCTTTGTAGGAATAAATGTTATGTTTTCAGGGGCAGCCCTCAACCCCACAAGGCTCACCTTCCTAGTAGCACTTGGCAGCAGAGTTTACGCTTCAAAAAAGCTGAGACAAATCTTAACGTCTCCACCTGGAGCCGTGAATAAATCCAGGATCTGTCTTGTTCAGCTCATTCTGAGTCTCTAGAACTAGCTTTGCTTCTCCTGAGGGCTGTGGAACCAGGCAGAATAAAGTCTAGTGTGACGAAGAGGTGGCCAGGCATGGGGCACTTATGTCCCTTGAAAAGGTGACCGAGCTTTTTTCACAAGGAAAAATCATGGAATTCAGCCTCGAAATCATGCTGGGAGTGGCTTTTGGCTAACATTTTCCCCAGCTCAGGGGAATTTAAGGGGGAGTTCATCCAGGCGAGAGAGGAGCATGCCTCACCTCCAGAGGGCAATCTGCAGCACCCTGGCTCCACATCAGGATTTTGGGAGCTGGTTCTTCCAGCTGCTCACTCCACAGCCATGACTGCAATCATATCCCACTGCTGGGGATGCAAGTGGTTGTTCTGAGTGCCTAGTGTCCACTTCCAAGCCACTGGCAGGGCTTCCAACTGCTGCCCCCCACGGCTGTGGATACAGCAGAAAACAGCTAAGCCAAGGGAATTTGGGGCTGAGCAGTTTGGCTGGGAAACAGGGTGATGATGGGCAAGGGAAAATCCCCACACAGCAAATGCAGGTGAGGGCAGAAACCTCTTTGTTTTGACCCTGACATCCCCATGAGACAGACTCCTGGAGGGGCCTAGAGGATGCTCACAGCATCCTGCAGCAGCTATGGGATGATGCTTTGCTTCCCCTGTCCCCCTTCCAGAAAAGCTGTTGGGACCCTGCTGCAAATCCACCTCTTTTTCCCACGTGAAAAGCATAACCCACCCCACATGCAAAAAGGGAATTTAAGGGCTGCAATTGCTTCTCAGGTTTTTAGTCAATATATTTTTTGTGGATGGTGCATAGCTGGGCAGGAAAACTGGACCAGATATTCTGTGGTCTGAGGCAGTGAGGCATCCCAAAGGTCCCTGGGCATGCCAGCTGGGAAAGCTGCACAAAGCCAAGCCCAAATCCAGGCCGTTTGTCCCCAGAAAATGTGCCAGTCCTGGCGCTGCCTATCATGCTTGCCATGCTCTGCTCCTTCCCAGAGGCTGCTCAGCTTTCCCTCATGAACGTGTCACAGGAATGGGGAGATTATAGGAACAAATGTCATAAATACAATCACAAAATGGTTTGGGTTGGAAGGAACATTAAAAACCATTTTTTACAGCCCCCTTCAACACTTAGAGGAATGGGGCAGTCACAGCTTCTCTGGGCACCCTGTGCCAGGGCCTCCCCACCCTCACAGGGAAGAATTTATTCCCATTATCCCATCTATTTTATTTTCGCTACACTCTAGTGGAAAAGAACACCCCAACACACACAAACAACTGCTTAGAAAGTGAATTTGAAACATCCACTCAAAGGAAAAAAAAAGTAAAATGTCAAATTTTATGTGCAGAGAAGTATGCAATATATGCAAAAAATAGCTGCTGGGGAAAATATTTAAGGAAATCACTTCATTGTGTCAGGGGTAGAAATGATTGCTTTTTGAGAGCAGTATTAGGAACAGATGTATTTCTTCTGATGAAATACTGTAATATTAAGAGGTCGGCACACACTATATAAACTCTAGACAGACATAAAACTTCCAGATTATTGAAGGCTACAGGAGTTAATCTTTTAACACATGAATCATGAAGAAATTGGCTCCCCAGGTTTTGGTGCTAACTTAACAATTCAGGAAAGCTCATTCCTTTCCTAAAGGCACTCAGCAGTCAGGTTTTTCAGCATATTTTTCCAGCTTAAAGTGGATATAGCAAAAGCTTCACCAGAGCTTTCACCCCCACAGGACTGCAAGGAACTTTTCATTTAAAAAATGAAATAAATTCACAATTAAATCGCCTTGTTGAAAATACATGATTGAAAACCCAAAAATGCTGGAGAATAGAGTTGCAACCCAAATGCTTACCATAACCAAGTATTAAAATGATTTCGCATCTCTGGTTTTATCATCCATCCCCTGTAAGCTGGTGCCACTTCCAGCTTCTGTAATTTGGGACACAAAGCAAGAACACATTGAGCAACGGAAATTACTTGTTGTGCCTCACTGAGGCAAGCCAAGCAATAAAAATCACATTATTCACTGTCTTAAACCCACTTTCCTCACTGAGCCAGAGACTTTGCTCAGCCAGAAGAGAGCTGAGTAGAGTTTTGGGTGAACTCCCCCACCCAAGGAAAGAAAAAAAAAAAATTTATCCCCACCCACCCAACCTCCACTAGATTACCTTTACAAAAAAAAGTTGCTGTTCTTGCTGCATCATCTTCTTCTCAAGGGCCATCCCCTACAGGAAAATCATCTCCTTGCCCACCCCTTTCTGCAAGCGCTGAACTCTTCCTCATTAGCTAATGAGTGCCACAAAGAGGGGGCTGTAAGAGAAAACCCTGCTCAGGAGCAGCTCCTCTGAAAGGCTCTTCTTTTCCTTAAGTTGTCAGTCTCTAAGAGACATCCATCACCTCTTCTTGCAAGACTTTGCTGCCTTTTTCCTTCTGATGACTAATCCTGGCTCCTGTGACTTTAGGGTGGTTTTGTGTGATGCTAAAACTCATCTCTTGTTGATGGACCAGTCCTCCTGCTTGCACAGAACTATAAATACCATGATGGAGGTCACAGAAAAAACTGGAAATAGATCTGGAGGCCTCCTAAAAGATAAAATGGGAAATGAGGTAGTGGGGAGTTGTGGAGCATCTGTCCCTGGAGGTGTCCAAGGAACACCTGGATGTGGCACTCAGTGCTCTGGGTGACAAGGTGGGAATCAGTCCCCTGGTTGGACACAGTCTTGGAGGCCTTTCCCAAGCTAAGAAATTCTGTGACTCTGGAAAATCTCAGCTTCCCACTGCTATGGGAGGTCGTGGGTGATCCTGTGGCCAGGGGGGATTCCGTAGTACTGGGGAAAAGTTTCACTTTTCCCTTTGGCTACGTTTCGTGGCTGTAAACAGGCTCTGAGCAGCTGCTCAATGTTAAAACCAAAAAAGCCCCCAAATGTTTGCTTCAGTCCTGTCACTTTTTAGCCAGCAAGACATCAATTTTCACTGGTTTATCTTGATGGTTGATGCTCTGCTCATCCCCAGCTGTCGTGTCTGAAGAGGGATCAGCTGCCAGCAGCTAATAAACAGGATGATAACAAAACTTCCTGCATTTTGGAAAAGAAATAAGAGCAGTTTTACAGCACACGTTACTTTAATGGGCTGTTTTCCTCAGCATGCATTTTATTTCATATTTTTCATTCATTGCTAGCAGCCTTTTCACTCTGTGGCATCCCACCCTTATGGGGAAGGGGGCTCCCAAGGTTTGTAGATGCTCATGGTTGAAAGAAAAGACAAAAGTGAGAGGCCCTGGAAAAGCTTACAAAGTTTTATTAACAAATTACACACTTGGCGTGGAATTTGGTATGTAGTTGCTGATCTCCCTGATCTCAGTATAAGCACGTGGCAGTGGCTTTTGGATAAAAGACAGAGTGAAAGGGAAGAGGGTGGGGGTGATGGATTAAAGAGAGAGACAGAAAGGAAGGGAGAAAGAGATATCATTGTTCCTGACTCCAGCATTGATCCAGCTGATGGGGTATGCAGGGCCACAGATGCACCTGGGCTTCATGGCTGTATATTTTATAGCTGCATTTTCCCCACCCTGGAGAAAAATTTCTCACTTTCTATGCAAATTAGTTAACAAGTTTTTCCTAGACCTTTCTTGAAATGGGTCGAGGGGTTCTGGAGGTCTTCCTGCTTTTCAACATCATTCCTGTGCTGTGCTTATCTCCCCTAGCCAGAATAAGGACATTTATCCCATAAAATGCTGCCCGACCTCCATGTGGCCTCTTCTCCAGCCACATCATGTTCTTTCCCAGAGTGGGTTACTGCCAGCAATCCTTGGTTGTTATTACCAGCAGTCCTCAGTTGGATTCACGGCTATGAGGATTTGAGACATACACATCTTGAATCAGAGAACCATGGAATATCCTGAGCTGCAAGGAAGCCACAAGGATCATCAAAATCCAACTACTGGCCCTGCCCAGGGCACCCCAACAATCCCATCCTATGCCTGAGAGCTTTGTCCAGTGCTTTGAGCTCTTCTAGGCTTCTATACAAACCCAATGGATGCTGCAAGCAAATCCCACTCAAAAACTTGCAGCTCTTCCATAAATTTCTTCCCAGAGGGAAGACTCTCCCATGGGGTTAGGTGAGGTGGTTGTCATGAATTCAGTGCTTTTTGCAGAACTCAGCTCTGGGATCTAAAGGACCTTCTGGATTTGTGTGCTCAGGGGACAAACCCTCTCCACGTGTCCTTTGGATGAAACTATTTTTCCTGGGAGCAAGATGCCCATCAGGGACACAGTCCAGCTGAGCAGGTTTGCTCCTGCTGGAGGCACTGGAAGGTTTGGCATGCACTGGAACAGCCAGGGGGATGGAGGGATGCCAGCTCACAAAGGTGATGGTTTAGTCTCTTTTGGAATTACCACGATACCTCTGGGCTGCAGCAGCTGCCTCTATAAATTGAGGGGTGGCAAATAAAAAGGAAGACTTGACAATGTCTTGTGTACTAGGTACTGGCTCTGGGGGCCTGTTCAATGTCTTTCCACTTAGTAGTAGTAGTAGTAGTCGTAGTAGTAGTAGTAGTAGTAGTAGTAGTAATAGTAGTAGTAGTAGTAGTAGTAGTAGTATTTAGGGAAAAGGTAGAAGAGAGCTTTTGTCAGACTCATGCTATAAGACATTCATAAATTCCATCTGGGCACAGGAAAGACCAAATGCTGCAAATCTCTTCTCTCAAGAAAGACCAGACCCCAGCCCAGCTTTGACACCCAGGGAGCCAGAGGAAGTGTCAGGATAACACTGGATTTCAGGAAACCAGGTGGAAGTTGTCCCCTCCTTTCCACAGAACTATCCTCTGATATCCTTGAGGAGTGTCTCTTCAGCGGAAGTGGGATTAGCTCCTCACATCCAGATTCTTCCAGATTCCCAACTATTTGTTCTGTTTCCAGCCATGCCAGCAATGGCCATCAGTGTTATTGCCACAGTTTTCCTCAAAAATAAGAGTTACTCTTCCCCTTACTCCTCTTGTATTGGTCATAACTGTCTGGATTGATGGAATTGGCAAGGATGGTAATAGGAAAATTGAATCACTTTTTTTTTTTTTTCTTTCATGATGACCTGGTTAACAGTTTGATGTATTGGAGCTGCTTTTGGCTGATTTGAGTAATAGAACCCCTTTGGGGAATGAAAGGTATTAAATCACTGTGTTCCCTTTTGGGAGGATATTTTCCCAGTTAAGCAAGCCTTGCTGGTTCCTGCTCCGTAAGCTTGGAAATGAAGATTGAATAATAAATTGGTCATCTCTATGACAACAGAAACACTGCCTTCATGGCGGAGACGTTGTTTCAGAAGGTTTGCCAGGTGGATCACAGATAAGAAACTTGCTTAAATTATATTTTTGGCTCCAGCAGATAAAATATTATTCTTGGTGCCTTTCCAAAATATGATCAGCCAGCGTAGGCTATTCCACAACCGGGGCTCTGAACTTGGGGGAGTCCAAGGGCTTTTTGCTGTGCAGCCAGATCATGTGGCTCACTTGGGTCTGGAGTGCTTAAATTTCCATTTGTATATTTGGGACAGCTGAAAAGGTGAGCTGAGGAGAAGGGGAATGTTCAGGGCAATTACTGTGGTGTTTGGAAGAAATGAAGTGAGAAAAGGCAACAGCAAGAGGAAGTATGTTGGCAAAGATGTATCAGCTGGTCATCCATGGGTGGGGAGGGCAGGTAGGAGTCCACTGTGTATTTGGGTAGTAGAAACCTTAGAATTTTCCTATATATTGCATATTGCCTGGGACAGCACAGGCAAAAAAAAAAAAAAAGGGCAAAAAGCATCTAATTCCACAGAGGTGATTAAAGGTCAATTATGTGAATTGTCACTCTGTCCAGTAGCAAAGAATTTTTTTTTCCTGCCAAAGTGCCACAAAAGCCTTATAAACCCACATGGTTTGGCTTTTCTACCTCATGCTTCATCTGTGCCTAGCCAGCACTGCTGCTATTTCTCACTCTCCCTGTTTTCCTCCCTTAGGTCTCACCTCAGGTGCTTTGGAACAAAGAGAATAAAAGGAGAACTCATAAAGGAGCAAAATGAGGAAACACCGACATTTGCCCCTCGTGGCAATGTTTTGCCTCCTGCTCTCAGGCTTTGGCTCAGTTGGTGCTCAGCAGCAAGCAGGTAAGCCCGGGCTGCTTCACCTGACTTTGGCCCTGTGCCACCACTCATTGGCACTGTTTGGTGTTTGATGTGCATGTCCATGGGATGTTGTGGATGGATGACCTTCTGCTCCTCAGCTCCCACCTTGCTGAGGGTCCTTGGGACCCAGGCCTTGGCCAACACTCACAGTGCCTCCCCAAGCATGACACTGCCCTGTGCTGTGGAGGATGCTCTGCAGGGCACCAGGGCGTGGCACCTACACTCAGGGTGGTCCTGACAGGGTCTTCTCCTGGGCAGAGCTGTTCTGCCCTCCCTGCATGTGTAGGAGGGCTTTTAGCAGTGAGAAGAGCACTGCCAATGACCTGCAGAAAGGCTGTTTAAAGAGATGGTGCTGGTGCCTTTGGGACCGGAGCTGGTGTCACCAAGAGGGTGTAAACAGCCAGAAAAATTCAGAAAACTCATGCCAGCACCCACGCTGCTTAAATGAAGCTGTCCTTCCTTCCTTTAGCACCACCATGGAGCCAGGAAAAACCGTGCAAGAGACACGGGCAGCTAGAAACTGGATGAGCCTGGATTCACGGGCAAAGCTGCCAGTGTCTCTGCCTGGCTCAGGGCTGGTGTCCAAACCCATGGGAGGGGGTGTAGGAGGGCAGAAGCACCTCGGCTCCCCCTCTCTGGGCAGGGCAGGCTGCATGCTGTCCCCCAGCACCTGCGGTGCTGGGGCTCTGGTGGCTGCGTGGTTGTTCTCCAGCGCTTCTCATTTTGCTGCGGGTGGTAAGGGGAAGCTGAGCTTCACTTTCACCGTGCCAAGGCGGCTGCCGGTTGTTTGGGTGAGGAGAAGGAGGAGGAGGAGGAGGAGGAGGCATGCTTGTGCTGACTGATAGAAAATCCTAAACCCCCATCTGTTTTTTTAAAGCTGTCAAAACCGTTGCCGTGGCTGATATAATATTTCTAGTGGATTCCTCCTGGAGCGTTGGGAAGGAACACTTCCAGCTCGTTCGAGAGTTTCTGTATGATGTTGTAAAAGCTTTAGATGTGGGAGGAAATGATTTCCGCTTTGCCCTGGTCCAGTTCAGCGGAAACCCCCACACAGAGTTCCAGTTAAATACCTACCCCTCCACCCAGGACGTCCTGTCCCACATTGCCAACATGACTTACGTGGGGGGAGGCACCGAGCCTGGAAAAGGATTAGAGTACCTAATCGAGAAGCACCTCACTAAAGCTGCTGGAAGCAGAGCCAGTGAAGGCGTGCCCCAGGTTATTGTAGTGCTAACAGACGGACGGCCCCGGGGTGATGTGGCTCTGCCCTCATCTCTCCTTAACTCGGCCCGTGTAAACCTCTTTGCGGTCGGCGTTCAGGACGCGGTGGAAGGGGAGTTGCAGGAAGGAGCGAGCGGACCCCTCGATATGCACCGCTTCAACCTAGAGAATTTTACCACTCTCCACGGCATAGTTGGAGACTTAGTGGCGAGTGTCCGCTCCTCCATGACTCCAGAAAAGGCTGGAGCCAAAGGACTGGTTAAAGACATCACAGGTAATGGCTGACTGGTGGTATCTGCTGGCGCTGTGCTGTTTGGCGTTGCCACTCTGTAGGGGCGAGACTGAGATGGACCTTCAGAGGCTTAAAAACAAAGGTTTGAGGAGTGTGGCCCCGTGTTTGCAGCTGCCGAGGTGCTGTTGTTTGCAGACTGAGCTAGGGCTGCCAGGAGTCAGGGCAGGAATCCTTGAATGGGCAGTGGTGCCTTGTGGCCATCCTTTGGCACATATGGAATGGAAATTCAAGCGTAGGGAGCTCTGCAGAGGTAGTAGATTGCCCTGTCCTGTGCACTCCCAAGGTGGGGAAACAGGGGATGAACACACCAGACCTGGTGGTGACCCTGACTGAAAGTCCTCTGGAGACCAAGAAGGTCACTGCTGGTTGTGGGGACACCATGATGGATGTCCCCTTAGAACCAGGTGGGGGACAGGGAAATAGGCATTGTGCCATTCCAGAAAGCCACATTCTAGGCTGAAGACAGCCAAAGATGCTGGGTGGGGAATTTCTCTGCTGAAAGCCCACCCCCTGAGCTGTCCCTTAGCCTCTCTCCTCGTGCACCTGGAGAAGGTGTGTGGCTGGAGAGTCTTCTCTGCAAGCCCATGGCTTCCACCTGCTGGAGCACCGGACCCTTCCCTTGACTGAAACCTCCTTGCAAACCACATTGGCTCCAATGGACCCGCACTGACTGCAACACAGGGCCCGATTTACTTGGGGAAAAAAAACCCCAAACCACCAAAAAACAGTCTCTCTCCGTCCCTTCTCTGTTTATGAAATTCCAGCATGACAAGAGCCTTCTGAGCAGCTTTGTTGTTTTTCAAAACAGAAGTCCCGGGGATCAAACCTTTCTTTTTATTCCTGAGACTCCATCTGAAGGTCGAGAGCTTGTGGGGCGATGTAAGGCCACAGCAGCGTGATGAGGCAGTGTGACATTAATCCCCCTGTGTTGTCTTGCCTGATTAACCCTCACGCCAGTCCCACTGGGTGCTCTCCATCACTGCATGACACCGAGCAACACCAAAAGGCCGTGCCCATGTGTGTTTTTTGTCGTGCAAAGCGCTTGACAGGGCAAATATCCAGGTCACAGGAAAGCCACAGGGGAGTAGCTGCCCCACAAATATAACAAAAGGCTTGCTAACACTAAGGAAATGACACCAATACATGTGGGAAAGGAATGTTACACCCAACCTGCTGACAGCAGTGAGGTGGCTGTTGGGCATCTTAGCCATGAAGGAGCCCAGTGCTTCCCTGTTGAAATCAGTTGGGGAACTGGTCTCTGGAAGCTGGCTGTCCTCCTCTGGGCCATGCCAGCAGGTTACCCCACTGAATGGAAACATCTGGAATAATGGACATTCCTTTAAAAGCTTTAAAGCCAAATTCCTACTTAGTGTGTATCATGCATTTCCAAGTTTGTCTCTGCTTAAAGGTATTTTTTGCAAGCATTTCCTTCCCATCCTTATAACACAAATTTAAGTTAATCATACTGTTGTAGCATTGCCTCTGTGTGACTTGCATGGGTGATATACAGAGTATTGTTAAATATGGGAAAAGATGTTACAGGTCCTAAACCTTGGATGATAACAGTGTGCAAAGCATGGTACAAATAACATAACAGTTTAAGATGTCAGATTTTCAGCTGATAACTACATGTGGCATTAAAATGTATGAAAGTGCCATGGATGCTCTGTTAGAAATGAGCCCTAATATGAAATGGAAGTGTGAACCCTAAGCCCCAGCCCTGTAGTGGTTCCACTAAAGAGAACCAAAACTGTTGGTCTGTGGCAGTCCCTGGAGCTGACTCATGTAAGTACAACAGTCAGCCCCGAGTTTGCCCTGAAGTATTTGTTAAATCTGAGCTGTCTGTCTCATCTGACCCTCCTTGCTTAGTTGTGTAACCAGCATGCTTTTATTTGTTCTCCACACCAGCTTGTTCCATAAATGTGCACTGAAGTACAAGGTTTTTTTACAGTGATGACAAATTATCCAACACATCTGTTTCATATCTATTTTCTCTTCAGTGGGAGCAACCCATTAGTGCCTGGAATCTTGTTCCTCCAAAAAAGATATTCAGGACATCTAAAGCATCCCTGAGTAAAACCACTGTGAGATTTCCCTTTCATTTTTACAATGATGTGGAACGTGTGAATCCCAACTGAAAATGGCTCAGTAAAACCAAGCCTAAGTGCCCCTAAATTTTGCCTTGATGGAAAAATAAATCCTGGAGCTCCTTGAAATTCTGAACCCTGGTGACTTCCTCTGAGCCAACAGTGGCCATTGAGTTGGTCCAGGGGAGTGATGGTGATTTGGGGGTCTTCTCCTTTGTTGCTGGAATTGCAGCATTATTTAAATCTCCTGGTTTATGAAAACATGTACTGGAAAAACAACTAAATTGTCAATAGATGAATAATTCAGTGGCAGTGCTGCTTAATAGCAAAGACCTTGGGTTTATTCCTGGCCTTGCTAAACCACATGCCAGCTTTGCTGCTGGTTTCACCTTTGGCTTTCAAAAGTTGAGAGCTGACTGAGACAGATTTCCAAATGTTGCTTGTCATTCATTTGCAAATAGTCCGAAATTTGAGTTCTTAATGAGAGTGGAGAGTAATAGCATGGAAACATCCGAGCATGCTTTGGGGTTTTCCCCTCCCTCTTTTTTTGCATGCATACAGCTCTTGGTAATGTCGATGGTAAAATTAGTTGAGCAAAAGGAATAAGAGCAGACACCTGGGCATTTTGGGTCTGCTTTGGTAAGTCTCACAGCAAAAATACTCCCCCTCAACACCATGTTCATGCCATATGCAAGATTTCTTCGGTTTGTGTATGTTCTCAGCAAATGCTTGTGATCATCTGGGTATGGTCACAACAACTAGAGTTGGATAATTGTGTCATGACTGATTTCATCACCCCTTTTTAACCTGATTCTGCATTTCTCGATTGAATATCCAGCATCCCTATGAAAAATACAGACCAGACCCCTCTGGCAATAATCAACCCATCTTTGTGCAAAATATTTAAAGTGGCACAATTTTTGCGTGGCCTGGGTTGAGAACTGCATGGGTCAGCCTGCTAGACACATAACTTCAGGTGGATGCTGGCAGCTGGTCAAAGAGTTACAGTCCAAGCAAAATAACTAAAACCTTTTCAATTGTTTCTAACAAATGCATTTTAAATAATACTTATTCATGGTGGGAGAAACCCATATATTCAGCCTCTGTGTTTAACCAGCAAAAGAGCAGAATTGTGACAGAGAGGCTGAAACTTTCCCTGCATCCAGTAAATGCTGGCTTTTTTCCTCCCAAAAAACAGCAGACAGCAATGATGAAAACCTCCTCACCCTCTACCTTCATCATGAATTGCCACCGAAGCCCACCTTTTTCTTTTGGCTCTGTCTAAATATTTGGACAGTACTGGCCACTGATGAAATGTATCTAGATTTCCAAAAACTGTATTTTGCCAGGGTTTCTCCTTGCATGCCAATAATGCTGACCCCCATGTTACTACAGCCACTGGCTCATGTCGTTTCTGCTCAAGCCCTCCCGTGATGGGTTGTGGATGCTGCTGGGAAGGGCCTGAGAGCTCATATTCAATCAGAATGCAGAACTAAGAGGCAAAAGTCACCTCCTCAGTGATCACGTTGTTTTGTTTTCTCATTTTCGTGTTTCTCACTGGTTTTCCAAGAAACATGTCAGAACACTGTTACAACTGCATGTAATCACCCATTTTAATGCTTTCACCTTTTGCATTTCTTTTTTTTAAAGCTCAAGAGTCCGCTGACCTTATTTTCCTTATTGACGGATCAAACAACATCGGAAGTGTCAATTTTCCAGCCATACGCGATTTCCTTGTAAATTTGATTGAAACCCTCAGAGTTGGAGCTCAGCAGATACACATTGGGGTGGTGCAGTATAGTGATCAACCCAGAACCGAGTTCGCTTTGAACAGCTACTCCACAAAAGCGGATGTCCTGGATGCCGTGAAGGCTCTCGGCTTCCGCGGGGGCGAGGAGGCGAACACCGGTGCGGCACTGGAGTTTGTGGTGGAGAACCTCTTCACCCAGGCGGGAGGCAGCAGGATAGAGGAAGCGGTGCCTCAGATTTTAGTGCTGATAAGTGGTGGAGAGTCTAGTGATGATATCCGAGAGGGCTTGTTAGCGGTGAAGCAAGCTGGTATATTTTCGTTTAGCATTGGGGTCCTGAATGCTGACAGTGCAGAGCTGCAGCAGATTGCTACTGATGGAAGCTTCGCCTATACTGCCCTGGATATCCGTAACCTTGATGCTCTTCAAGAATTATTACTGCCCAACATTGTTGGAGTGGCCCAAAGGCTCATTTTGTTAGCGGCCCCAACCATTGTGACTGAAGGTATGTATGCCTTTCTAGACCCTTGCATTTCGGTGAATCGGTGAATGAATGAGCTTTTGCACACTTTGCGAGCATATTTAAAGCTTTAAGTATTTTTAAATTTCTTTTTTTCAATTTTTCTCTCTGATCTGGTTATGGAGAAATGATGTTTCTGTGCAGAAACTCATTGGCCCAGTTGGTTCTCTCTCAAAAACCATGAGGTCTTGTTGCAATAACTGGTATGACATAGGATGTTTTAAAAGACAGGAGCAGAGTATTAAAAAAAGGGATATAATAAAAAAAGCTCATATAATCCTTATTGAGATATCTAAGCACCCTGGGAGTAAACACTGCAGCACTGCCAGTTGTAAAAATATTTGTGCCATGTAAGCTTACATTATATGTCAGTTGGAAGTGTCATGACTATAAAATGTGGTTGAGGAAGGTAACAGGAATGCCAAATGGATCCCTATGTACCACAGTTGAAATTATCTGCTAGCTAAAAGAGTAAAATTCCACAACTCACTGAAACTCTGGGCTGCCCTTGGTAAAAGGGTGACATTCCTGTGTTAAACTTAAAAACTGAACAGCTCTTAATTCTTTTGAAGTGAAATCCTAAATTTGACCCCATCAGCTGAGAAAGCAAACAGTTTTCCATGAGGCCATGGGAATTAAAAATGCATATTTATGAATATTTAATTAAAAATTAAATATTCTGCTTAGGCCACTTTGTCACCCATAGGTCCCACTGACCTTATTTCTAGACTAGCATCAGCTTAGGTGCATTAGAATAATGAATATCTGGATTTATGGGGCAAAGAGGTGATTTATGAAAGACACCATATATCATATTGCAAAGGAGCTGCTGCACTTAATTAACAGGGTGCTTAATGCAAACAGCACTTTTGGGATCCCGTTGTCAGTCTGGAGTTCTGTACACACTGTTCCTCATGGTGTATGTTGACTTATAAAACTGCATTCCAGATGTCTTCACTGATCCCTGCCTAAACATGATTGCTATCCTGTGGCTCAAATCAAAGGGAGGAATTTGCCTTAAAGATCATTTTATGACCTTGCCTTGATTATTCCAGGAAAGAACATTAAGAACTTTTTCTTGTAGCACCCTACAAGAACCATATTTAGCCAAATAATATGAAGTCAGCATGTGGAGCTAAAATGTGTATGCTGGGATCTGTGCAACTCAATGGAAAATCTCTCTTTCCTCCTGTCTGTTTTTTAACAGTTTGAATGACAAGATTAAAAAAAATTGGTACATTGTGTTTCATCTGCACTTGCATATTTCTCACCTAAAGTGCCAGCTCATTTGTGGAAGGTGCTATGTCAGCCTGTACAGTTACATACAGATAGATACGCTTTGTGGGGAAGAAGACTGTTTCCAAAGGATCTTTAGGGAATTTCCTACCCCTGGCATCCATGGAAATCAATTTTGACTGGTTTTCTTGACTCACATCAACAGCCTGGAAGGCTGCAGGGTACAGCAGGGAGACACTGCAGCCCAAAAGGGATGCCAAACCCTCTGAGGTGCCAGGCGCTCCTATGGAATACTGAAGTCATCTCGCTCCACTTTAGCTGGCCAGCTGTTCATCCTGGGATGAAGGGGAGTTCCAAAGTGGCTTTCTGTTCCTTCACCTCCTGGGGGAACCTGGATGGTGAAGTTAGATGAGATGCTTCACCAGACAGCTGACATGGCAATGAGGATGGAACTAAGCAGGGCTGGGTTCAGGGCTGACACCCTCCAGCATTCCCAACTTTGAGAGTCAAAGATACAATGCTTTGATCCCAAATCCTTTGAAGTTCTTGGGAGACTTGCCATCAGCTTTACAGGGCTTTGGATTAAACCCTTTGAGATGTACATAGCCCTGCTGAAAGGCTTTTGCATTAATTGTGTCCATGCAAACCATAACCGTGGGTTGTTTCTTCCTGTGTGCTTTGGGTTTGGTTTTTGCATTCCTCTGAGGAAAAATACTGCAGGATTTGAGAGCTGCTACAGGAATGAGAAGCGGAGAGAACTCTTCCTTCCCAGCCTCCCTCATCTTTCCAAACCCCCTTTGATGTTTCCCCCAAAAGTCAAAAGTTTCCAGGCTCTCTACTTTTGGGTTTCTAGCTGCTGACAAGCTAAGGATGTGCTTTGGACATTTCTCCTGGGTCATACAAAGCAGCGATGTCAGCCCTTGCTATCCATTTGCAAAGTTTCCTGTTTCCAGCCCTCTCCTCCTTGGAGTAACTGAGGAGGAAAAAAAACCTGGCTGGAGGGATGAATGCTGGAAATCATGGCTCTGGGAAAGGGATCATTTACACAAACGCTTGTTGCTTTGTGTGTAGCACTGTTCTGACAGCCTGGGCAGCCAATTGCAGACCACTGGCAGCTCACTTGAGGCTGTGGCTTGAGGAGGGCACCACCACGTTTGCTTTGTGCATGTCCTCATCGTTTTATGCCTGACAGCACCATGGCAGGCAATTTTAAGCATCCATTTTTCACAATTGTCCTTAAGGACACTGCTTCTAGCACAACTCGATGAGAGGCATTTGCAAAAGTTCACATTTGCCATTTGCTGATGCAGGCAGGTCTTCTAGGGTCTGAGGGCAGAGGGGCAGTGGAGTCACAGATGTCATCCTCAGCTCCAAGTGACCCCTCAGGGCAGCCCAGTCTTGTGGCACTCACCCGTAGTGAGAAACCTGACGGCACCCAGCCTTTGGGAGCACTGCTATCCATGGCCAGCTGGTGTCTGGCCAAGGAGGACTGCAGCCAAACTTTTGTCCTTTGTTGAAATCCAAAGTAAACAGCCTCCACGAAGAGAAGTCCTGATGGGCTGGGGGCTGCTCTTCTCCCTCCAGGCAGGGCAAGGCAGTGTTTGCTACTGCTTGCCCTGAGGGCTGTGAGATCCCCACAGAACCAGGTGTCCTCTGCCCCCAGGCTGTGTCCTGGGTGTGGCTGTAAGCCTGGGAGGTGATGGACCTGTCTCCTTGAATCCTGAACCCATCTTAGGCGGATGGGTGATTTAAGGGATACCTCAAGTCCAACATAGCACAGTGATCCGTAGTGCTCCAGCATAACTTGGAAGCAACACAAAGATTCCTTTCTCACGTCAATGGCATGAAATCAGGGAGGTGATGATGTGAGAGGATTAGTCTAAAAGATGGTGTTAAGATTAGGCTCCACGATAATCATGTATAATGCTGTTGTCTCAATCACATTGGTCTTGTTAATATCTACCTTTCAAAAATATATATTTGCTGTATTAAATATCATGATGCTTTGGTTCCAATGCCACACAAGAGGTATTTTTTTTCCTCCCTAACTATCTTTCTTCAAACGCAGCCAGGACACTGGAAAGCTAATTATGCTCTTTCCATGTCCTGTGCCATTATCAATAATAAAATTTCAGAAGTTACAAGCCAGGGAACCTGTTTGTTAAAGATGTGGCTACCAGAATGTAATCCAGCTCATCCATGACTGGGCCACCTGTGCCAAGAAAAACTTGTTTTTGTTAGATAAGAAATAAGATTTAGAATGCGAAGACCCAGAATCCAGGTATGTTGAATAGGTGGAGACTGTTCTTTCCCTGTGCCATTGCTCTCGGGAACCTAATACTTCTCACAACAAACCACCACCATTCAAGTGGTTCCTCTGCAGATAGAAGGGGCAGCACCTGCTTATTTTATCTCATGTGCCCCCTGAGTGCCAAGATTTCTCCTTACTGCCTTTCATTCCTGTTTTGGCATGTACATGCATTTTAATATTCAAGTGTGTAAAAATCACAGGATTTGCAACTCTTCAACTCTTTGGTGTTTTAGAAACGGGAAACAGTGAGATTTACTATTAATCCTCTGCTAGAGGCTAAAAAATAATTCTGTTTGGAAAGCAAGACCTTTTTAAAGGCAATAAGAGTAACAGTACTCCAAGCAAACAAGAGGTCTTGAATGTTGCTGAGCTGTTGACATAGAATTGATGCAGAGTGTTTTGAGGGCTAACATGATGTTCATGTGTTACTTGCAGTTATTGAAGTGAACAAGAAGGATATAGTCTTCCTGATAGATGGCTCAACTGCTTTGGGGGCTGCCCCCTTTAATGCAATTCGTGATTTCGTTGCCAAAATTGTCCAAAGGCTGGAGGTTGGACCCGACCTGATCCAAGTGGCGGTGGCACAGTACGCAGACACGGTGAAGCCAGAGTTTTATTTTAACACCCACCAGACCAGAAAGGACGTGATGGCCAATGTGAGGAAGATGAAGCTCATGGGTGGCACGGCACTCAACACTGGCTCGGCGCTGGACTTTGTGAGGAACAACTTCTTCACCAGTGCTGCCGGGTGCAGGGTGGAGGAAGGGGTGCTCCCCATGCTGGTGCTCATCACTGGGGGTAAGTCCAGGGATGCTGTTGGCCAAGCTGCGGCGGAGATGAAGAGGAACCGCATAGTGACCCTCGCCGTTGGGTCGAGAAACGCCGACCTGGCAGAGCTTCAAGAAATTGCTCATGAACGAGATTTTGTGTTCAACCCGAACGACTTCCGCCTTCAGTTCATGCAGGCCATTCTTCCTGAAGTGCTGTCACCTATCCGGACGCTCTCTGGAGGAGTGATTGTCCCAGAGCCACCGCCAGGTAATTAATGGCCTTTTTTTAATTAAGGAGGTGTGGTTTTCAAGTTTGCCAATTCTTATTCCATGACATGTAGAGATAACGGGGAAAAACACGTCAAGCGCATGTTCCAGCATGGTTAAATGTGAGTGCATGAACAGGTCAGTGAACTTGGTAGCATGGTTGTTGTTACAGCTTTATTACTCCTTCCTGGAGATTTTTTTGTCCTGTTCTGATTTTGTCACCAACATTTAAAGGCCTGGATGTGGAAGACGTGCTTTACTAGTGAGGTACCCAACTTGTCCAGTGGAGGCTTTTGCTCTTCTTAGGGTCTGCGTAGCCTATGAATGGGATACCTGTGAATGTTAAAGTCTCTTTCTCAGTTTGGGAATCATCCATAGTGCGTGTTTGCTCAGGAAAGTAGAGGTTTCTTTGGAGTGTAAAGAACATATGTGAATTTGTTCGTGGAGATGTTCAGAGCTGACATTATTGGACTGAAACTCACCCTTTAAGAACATATTTAGTTATCTTATGATTTACTCAGCTCAAGCCCTAAGAGGCATGCAAGGATATTTCAGTGTTGATTTTCATTTAATCTGTTTGGAAGATGATCCAAAGCTCCACAAAGCCAGTGAACTCTTTTTAATTGTCCTTGCTGTTGCCATCAGTAGACTTTGGAAGAAACCAATTACAGGGTCGTGTCTTTTGAAGGAAGTTCCCCCTGCATTTCAAGAGATGTTCCAGGTGCATGGAGATTTTATACCAAATTTGTCAGGATTTCTTCACAATAGAGATGCTTGAGGTGAAATCCATAAATCATATTTGAACCTTGTGTTTCTGTCCCATGGCATATGAACATTAGAAAAGCAGGATTTCTTCCAGCTCCCAGTAAGATCAAAAGTGAAGTTCCCATTGGCTTAAGTAGCTGTTGAATTGTGTCCATATTTTTCCTAGTTTCTCATGTAATTTAAAATTATAAACTGCAGTGGAAAAGAAAGAGAATGTTTGGAAAGAGCCCTGAAAGAATTAAAGCATGCATCTGATTTACATGAAAAGAAGACATTTTGAAATCAGTTTGCCAATACCTCTCCTTAATGAAGATGACTATCACAGGACTTATCATTTAATAAGCTTTGTTTCAGAGTGTGTTTCCAGCTAATACAGTTTTGCATGGCTATACACCAAACCTGACGTGTTTAGTTTTCAGTGTAAATTAAAAATGTTCCTGTGTTTCCTTGTTCTTTAAAGGTCATTCATGCAGCTTCTCTATTTTTCCAGTCGTTTTATTTGTCCTCACAGCTATTCACATAATAAGCAAGGGATTGTATCCTACCCCTACAAATTATTATTGGTAGTAACAAAACTGATTTTGACACTGGGCAGTTGCATTTTAACTGGCTATTGTCTCACCCTGGGCCTTGAATGGCACTTCTCTGGGAAAAATTAAAAATACAGAAAACCAAGACATTCTGTAAAATCTGAGAGCAATCCCTGTATTCCAAAGAGCCCTTTATTTCCTTTTTGTTCTGAATAGCTCAGTATTTATATATTTTATATACAGGCTAGCAAGCTTACAGGGACAAGGCAAGCTAGAGAATGGATGAATCTAGCCAGAAATGCTTTAAACAGATATATAATGGGCAGAGTTAGCAATGGGCATAACTAAATCTTTGAATAACTCATTTGGAGGAAGGCGTCTAGGGGAATGTCTTGGATGACATCAGTTCTCTGAGATTTTATTTAAAAGCTTGGCATTTTGGTCTGTGATCTAGACGTTTTTAGAGAAAAAAAAAAAAAGAGCACAGAGTGATGACTCTGTGGTGTCTCTGGGGTGAAGACCTATGTCCTGGAGCTCAGATGCTTGGAGATAGCCCAGGAAGGATTTAAACTTAAAAAAAAGAAACCAAGAGCTGGCTGCCTACTGCCAAAAGTGGGAAATTTCTCCCCCTTCAACAGCCCACAAAATGGATGCGTATAACAACAGACAGCAAAGTGCAGAGCTCAAGAAGGCAGGTATCCTCAGGCAGCTGTTGAGCCCAACATTTAAAGGAGCTGCTAATCCTTCCCTGCCCAATTCAGTCATTTCCAGCAAGGTCCTTGTCACTTCTGTGCTGGTCACACCCTTGCTCCTCTCCCTCTCTCCTTCCCCCTAACACGGTTTACATGCGTGTACGGCGTTTGCTGCATGCACACATGATAAAAAAAATGTCCATTTTTGTTTTCTGTGATGTCTCATGTTGTTTTCTGTGCTCTACCGCAGTTCAAGTAACCAAAAGGGATATCATCTTTCTTTTGGATGGATCACTCAACGTCGGAAATGCCAACTTCCCCTTTGTGCGGGACTTTGTTGCCACCCTAGTTAACTACCTTGATGTCGGCAGTGACAAAATACGAGTTGGCTTAGTGCAATTTAGCGACACCCCCCAAACCGAGTTCTCCCTGTACTCCTACCAAACCAAACCTGACATAATCCAGCGCCTGGGGCAGCTGAGGCCCAAGGGGGGGTCGGTGCTCAACACTGGCTCCGCGCTGAACTTTGTGCTCTCGAATCACTTCACGGAGGCCGGTGGGAGCAGAATAAATGAACAAGTGCCCCAGGTCCTAGTCCTGGTGGCGGCAGGGAGCTCTGCCGACCCCTTCCTCCAAGTTTCCAATGAATTAGCTCGGGCCGGAGTGCTGACTTTTGCTGTTGGCGTTAGGAGTGCGGATAAGGCAGAGCTTGAACAGATTGCCTTTAATCCAAGAATGGTGTATTTTGTGGATGATTTCAGTGCTCTGGCAGCTTTACCCCAGGAGTTAAATAAGCCCATAACAACATATGTTAGTGGAGGTGTGGAGGAGGTTCCACTCACCCCAACAGGTAATACCTACCTTCCTGCATGCTGAACTGCATGAAGTTAATCTTGTTTAAGTGAATTTCTTGTTTCCGTTGTACACCTTGACATGTGTCCAAGCCCTGAGTAATCAAAGTGGTTATGGCTGTGCTTAACTTGATGATCTTTAAGGTCCCTTCCAAATCAAACCATTCTGTGATTCTATGAATACATGGTTTGACACTGGCAGCTCTTAATTTTGTTCAAGTCATTGCTACCACACCTTATTTAAGTCTTTTGGTAGGTCAGGACCAAAGGAGGACCTGGGTGAGTCTGTGCCCACCAGACACTGACTCTGGTGTTCCCTTGCTGTTCCCATAATAGGACCACAACCTGTAAACACATCATATGCCCCAAATCAGGCAATGGGAGCATGAGATTTTGACCACAAGAAGTAGTGTGGAAAGGTTGAAGTCATGCCAAAGAGCACGGAGGAGCAGAGGTCTAGCCAGAAACAGGTGGACAAATCCATCCCCAGAACCACTTGGTCAAAGTGATGTCATCAGGCTGTCACAGAGGCTGGATTTGACTCCAGAAATTCAGTTATCCTCCAATATTAAACCCAAAGGCTTTTGGCAAGTTTACCCCTTTTTAAACAGGTATTTTCTCAGAAATCCCATGATTGTGGCTATGTGCCCATGAAGACATAACAACTGGGATGGGTTAGTATGGAAAGGAGACCATTAAGATTAATATGAAGGTACAAGAGGTTTGGGTTTGCCTTGCATTTTCAGTGAGATCAAAAGGGCATCAAATTGAAACAGGTAAAAGGCTTTTATGGATTTAAATGCTCCTTGTGATGCAAGTGGGAGAAGATCCAGAAAATGTTTTGTGTACGTGTGCATGAACTGTCTATTTGTTGCCTACTGAGCCTTTAAATCGGCAAAAAACCCCCAACCAACCCTCCACTGCTGCTTTACTTCATGTCTGTGTTGTCAACATATTGCTAGACCTTAAACTTCACTGATTCAACCAATTCATGATGTGAGCCAATGTGATGCAATATATGGTATTTCTGTCTGGTGCCTGAATTTATTGAGTCTTAGGATAGACATGTCCTTGCTTCCCCTTCTTCCTCAGATGCTGTATAGTTCTGCAGACTTTGAATACTTTGGTAAACGAGACTATTGAAAGATTTAAACTCAGCTAACTTGTAGACAATTTTCTAGAATGACATACGAAAAGAAAAATGTTTTCATTCTCCCCCCCCCTTCTTTTCATTTATGAATTTATTCTAGAAAGCAAGAAAGATGTTTTATTCCTCCTTGATGGCTCATCCAACCTCTTTGGCAGCTTTCCTCCTGTCCGGGATTTTGTGCACAAAGTAATTTCTGACCTGAACGTGGGTCCCGATGCCACACGAGTTGCTATAGCTCAGTTCAGTGACACCATCCAAGTTGAATTTGACTTTGCTGAATACTCATCCAAGCAAGATATGCTTGCCAAAGTGAAAAGGATGAAGATTAAATCAGGGAGACAACTGAACATTGGAGCTGCACTTGATGAAGCTATAAGAAGGCTGTTTGTGAAGGAAGCTGGAAGCAGGATTGAAGAAGGGGTTCCTCAGTTTTTGATCCTCCTCGTTGCTGGGAGATCAACCGATGATGTGGAGGAGCCATCAGATGTCCTCAAGAATGCTGGAGTTGTAACCTTTGGTATCAAAGCCAAAAATGCTGACCCCATAGAGCTGGAAAGGATTGTTTACGCCCCGCAATTCCTTCTGAACGTTGAATCCCTCCAACGGATTTCAGAGCTTCAGCCAAACATAGTCAACCTGCTGAGTACAGTCCAGCTTCAGCCAACAGGTACAGGGAGCCTTGGGGTTCAGGAGGCTGAAAGACATGACTTACATGCCCTGCTCAGTTGGTAACTGGAGCATCTGGGTCTGGTGATGTTTGAAATGATTGTGTAGAAACTGCTGTTGTACTTGGAGTTTCCTCTGCTCACACTCTGACCCAGCAAAGCATTAAGTTCCAAACCAAATTTTAATGATAAGCGGTGAAAATGCCTTTGTTCAGCTGCTAGAGCTGCAGCTGGTGCTGTTACCAGTGTGTAGAACATGGGACAAACCTGAAATAACAGGACGTTGTTGCCCCAGAGATGTTGCATTAATTAACGTGCAATGCTTGGGCAAGGGCTAAAAGAAGCAAATACTGGCTTGTGTCAATTTCTGTTGCCATCTTCCCTTTTCTGGAGGAGTGGAATCCAGCACACTGGATTCACTCTTACTCTGTTATCTCTTCCAGGATATGATGGCAGTTTCTACATTTCCTACATACACACCAATAAATGAGATGCTCTTGACTCAGTTGCTGTTAAAGCTCAGTAGATGAGATGGATAAATTGAAGAATAATTTTTAAAAAGTCTTCAAAAGAATCACATGGCCACAACAATAAGTTCACACCACAGTACTGGAAGTTATGTATGTCCAGCTGTGTGATTTCCTGAGGCAGCCCTAACTGGAGCATTAGCTCATCTCCCAACAGGAGGTGGAAACAAGGAGAAGTGTAATAACATCCGTATCTTCTCTCCATAAAAGGGGCAGATGGACTTAGAATCATAGAAACATCAAAAAGAAATAGGGCTGGAAGGAATCTCGGGGTGCCATCTGCTACATGCCCCTGTCCCCAGTAGGATCTTTTTGCCCAGAACTAGATGACGTTGTTCTAACCTGTTCTGGAAACCCTTTGGGTGACAATTCCAGGATTCCATGACCAATCTGTTCAGTTGGTTTTATCAAACAACACTTTCCCTTCATGTCACACATCTCTTTCCCTAGTCACAGTTCAAGCCTCCTACATCTCCTTCAGCCTGAGGAGGACACAGATGTCAGCTCACTCCCAAATTTTGTGTGGTAGCCTTTTCACCTGTTCTAGGCTTGACATGTAGGTCTTGGTCCTCATGTCACCAGCTCTGTACCCAGCTCATTCAATCCTTCCTTGAAGGTCTTGTAGGTTTTCTTCTACATTTTCACCCTTGCCTCCCCAACAGCAGCCTGCTCCAAATGACGAGAGCCTGACAATGGCATCCCCTGTCATCTCTTACCCCATCCTTTCCATGCAGATTCATGACCCTTCCCATATTTGTGCAGCTTCTGTCTCAACCAAGACTTGTGCAATCAGTGCTCTTGGATTCCATCCTCCCTTTTAAAACCATTTCTGTCTTGTCCAGACCATTTGGAATCCCTTTGACCAACAAGGACTATTGTGCTATTTGCTCAGGGATAGCTGCATCCACCCAGTTTTCCTTGTATTCTTGGCTAAAAAGATTTCCATTCCATAGGAGCAACTGTATTTTTTTTCTTCTTTATCTGCTACACAGGGACTTTTAATAGGAATTTTCTATTGTTCCTGAACTTTAGAGGAAGTAAATGAAACGGGGATACACCAGGCAATTCTGCTCCCTCCTCCCACCTACATTAATATTCCTGTCCTATGCATTAACCCACTAGGTTTCCAACAATCCTTTTAAGAAATAAATTCGATCTGAAGTCTGCATTAAGAATTCAGCTGCCCTTGTTAACTCTTTATATGGCTAAGCATTTGTAAGTAGATAATTAATATTTTCTTCAGAGGGGCAGATCATGCTCCTGCTTGTCCCACTCAACCTTGCTCTAAACAAGCCAACAGTACTTTTTGGGATGTCATCCAGCAGTTGCTGTGTTTGAGAGGCAGTGATGTTTTCTGCTTGGCCAAGCCAAAACTTTGAAGTACTGTTGGTCAGTAGCATAACAGGTCAAAGTTCTCTGATCTTTGACACTTCATAGTCTTGATTTTGAGATTTTTTGTTTGTGTATTGGTGGGGTTTTGTTTGATTTTTTTTTTAGAAGAATAATTTGGTCACAATTTTTAGCATGTTTTGTCCTGCCTGAAGATAGTAAAGAAAAAACCCCAAAGATCAGGTTTTAGCATTTTAGGAGAGCATTTCAGCATTTTCAGCTGGATGCCCTCTCCAGCAATATCTTAATTTCTTTTCAGAAGTATTTATTTCTAAGTTCAGTAATGCATCAGAAAAGCTTTTCCCTCCCTCTCTTCACCATCTCCCTGTGACCACTCCTTGTATGCCATTTCATCCAGAAACTCCTTGTTTCTTGGGAACAAAAGATCCCAGGCTCCTGTTGCCTACTGCAAAGCCACAGGTCACCTTCCTGTGCCCCTTGGGAGCTGTTGACTTTTCCTGGCTTCGAGCAGGAGATGGCACCCAGAAATCCCTTTGGCACCCTGTTTCCCGTGGGTCTGTGATTCTATGACTGGGTGGGTAAGGCATGGAATGCGCTGCGCTCCGGTTTCCACCGACTTCCACCCATCTGCCTCCTCACCAGGGATTGCATCCAGTGGCAAAGGAACCCAACCACCTTTCCTCATGCCTCGCCTCCCCCTCCCCAAGCTTTGTGCTCCTTCGGTTCACAATGTATGAGGAGAATATTAATCCCTGCAAAACAGAATCTCACTTCTCCCCCCCCCTTCCCTTACTTGTCTCAAACAGTAGTTGAGAGGGGTGAGAAGAAGGATGTGGTGTTTCTAATCGATGGCTCGGATGGCGTCAGAAGAGGTTTCCCTCTCCTCAAGACGTTTGTCCAAAGAGTTGTCCAGAGCCTGGATGTTGGCCGTGACAAGGTGCGCGTGGCTGTGGCGCAGTACAGCAACACCATACAGCCCGAGTTCTTGCTTGACACCTACGAGGACAAAGCTGATCTCATCAGGGCCATCGAGCAGCTGAAGCTCATGGGAGGGTCTCCCCTGAACACTGGGGCAGCCCTCGACTACCTCATCAAGAATGTGTTCACGGTGTCCAGTGGCAGCAGGATAGCTGAGGGTGTCCCGCAGTTCCTGATCCTGCTGACTGCTGACCGGTCCCAGGACGATGTCAGGAGGCCCTCAGTGGTGCTGAAGACGAGTGGCACGGTGCCCTTTGGCATTGGGATCGGAAATGCTGACCTCACAGAGCTGCAGACCATTTCCTTCCTCCCAGATTTTGCTATCTCTGTGCCCGACTTCAGCCAGCTGGACTCGGTGCAGCAGGTCGTCTCCAACAGAGTCATCCGGCTGACCAAGCAAGAGATAGAATCTCTTGCCCCTGACCTGGTTTTCACATCACCCAGCCCAGGTGAGAAGATGTTTGTGTCTGCACCAAGAGCCAGTGGCAAAATATGATGTTTAGTATCATCATGGCTGCAACACAAACTGAGAAAAGCAAAGATGGGTCATGACTAAGACTCCAAGTCTGTCGTGGTCTCCCTGTTGGTTTACTCAGGGTTGGAAGGAGCTGTGCAATTAAACTGAGCCACCTTTAAGCCCAGCCCCTCCAGGTGATCCATGCTGGATCCACGTGGAAGACCCATAAAGTGAATGCTATTGCCTTAATCTTATTTTAAGTGGCTGGATTTTAAATCCATGCTGTTCCTTCTGGAATGGAAATTGTGTCACTTAGATACTACAGGGACACCTTCACACCACTATAAATCAAGGTCAGCTTTCTGCTAAATGTAAGATATGCTGATTTTTCCTACTTTTGCCTCCCTCGTTCACTGGAGAAAGGGAAATTGGAAGTGGGCATAAGGAGAAGGATCAGATCTTACATTTCTGGTCTCCCTTGGAATGAAATCCAGCCAGCATATGCCTGGGATGAAGAGTATCTGACCCAGATCAGTCCCTTAGAAATTCACTGTCCTACTCTGTTCATTCCCTTCTAAGCCAGACCAGTTTCCTCCATTCCCATTTATCAGTGTGATATTCCATGATAATTCAGGCTCTGAATTACCTGAATTACCACTGGGGAAAACAATTTATTAGGAATCAAAAAGTCATCCTGGAAAGGCAGAAGCTGAGAGAATAATGGGGTAGAATCCTTCCTAGAGGGCAAAGCCAAAGAAAGAGGGGTGGTTCTGAATGTAAGGCAACCTGCCCTGAGTAAAAACTGCCACCAGGCTACATTTTCTTGGGTGGAGATCTCACAAGGGTTTCAGGTGTCCTGTTGCTCCCTCTCGCTTCCTTTGCTCTGGAAGTTGCTGTTCTTGCACCCCCTGGGATGTGCCTAGCAGACTGGTCGTGTCTCTGGGTTGAACTCAGAGCTTCCTGCTGGGGCTCCCAGGAGTTACCCCAGGCAGGGAGACAAAGAGTACCATCCCATGGCCAGAGGCATGGGTCACAGATGTAGATGATGAGCTCAGCTGCTCTCCACAAGCAATTCCTGACCAATGCCTTCCCTCCCGCAGCGGGCGTGAAGAGGGACGTTGTGTTCCTGGTTGACGGCTCCCGCTACGCCGCCCAGGAGTTCTACCTCATCCGCGACCTCATCGGGAGGATCGTCAACAACTTGGACGTGGGCATCGACACCACCAGGATTTCGGTGGTCCAGTTCAGCGAGCACCCCCACGTGGAGTTCCTGCTCAACACCCACTCCACCAAGGACGAGGTGCAGAACGCCGTGAGGCAGCTGCGCTCCAAAGGCGGCCAGCTGGTGAACGTGGGGGAGGCCCTGGAGTTTGTGGCCAAGACCATCTTCACCCGGCCCTCCGGGAGCCGCATAGAGGAGGGCGTCCCGCAGTTCTTGATCCTCCTCACCTCCCGCAAGTCCGACGATGACTTTGAGTACCCCTCCCTCCAAGTCAAGCAAGTGGGGGTGGCACCTATGATGATAGCAAAGAACGTGGATACCGAAGAGATGATACAGATTTCCCTTAGTCCTGAGTATATATTCCAAGTCCCCAGCTTCCAGGAACTGCCCAGCCTGGAGCAGAAGCTGCTGACCCCAATTGAAACCCTGACCGTGGACCAAATCAGGCGGCTGCTGGGAGATGTGCAACCCCCCGTAGGTAAGGCATTGGCTCTCTCTGGGTTGCTGCTCAAACAAATGTTGCCTGAGATACCTTCTCTTTAAGTCAAGATTTTCCTCAGTTAAAACCAAAGCCATAGCACATGTACAATTTTGGAAGGAGAGCTTTAGATAGATGGCAATTCTACCCAAGTACCTAAAGACATAATAACATTTAATTTTCAAGTCAGATACCTAAACGTGACACCTATTCAATTCAAATACACAATGTCTACAATTGCCTATTCCCACTTAGCCACTGTCTAGGAAACAGGCATAAACCTGGGGATAACAGGCATAAAGCTAGAACCATTGACAAATCCAGAGAAGAGTATCAATGAATGAAACAGACAAGGCTCTGAGTAATGCATGCTTCAAATACTAGCCAGACACACATTCCCACCTGCACACAGCCCCTTTTGGAGAAGCACCATGCCTAGAGTGGGCCAAAATATGCCATGTGGTTTTACCACACAATAGCAGATCACACAGAAATACTCCAGCAAAGCTTAAGCAATTGCTGGGCACCCCAATAATTTCCTCTCTTCTTATTTCCCCACAGATGTTTCTGGAGATGAAAAGGACATAGTCTTCCTCATTGACAGCTCTGACAGTGTTCGGTCGGATGGGCTTGCTCATATTCGGGATTTCATCAGCAGGATTGTCCAGCAGCTGGAAGTGGGGCCAAACAAAGTGCGGATCGGGGTGGTGCAGTTCAGCAATGGTGTCTTCCCTGAGTTCTACTTGAAGACCCACAGGTCCAAAAATGCCGTCCTGGAAGCCATCCGCCGCTTGAGGCTTAGAGGTGGGTCCCCCCTGAACGCTGGCAAAGCCCTGGACTTCGTGGTGAAGAACTACTTCATCAAGTCTGCGGGGAGCAGGATAGAAGATGGAGTGCCCCAGCACCTGGTCGTCATCCTTGGAGACAGGTCCCAGGATGATGTGGACAGACCAGCCAGAGTGATCACTTCCACAAGCATCAAACCTCTGGGTGTGGGAGCCAGGAATGTGGACAGGGACCAGCTGCAGGTCATTACCAATGATCCTGGGCGCGTGCTCGTGGTACAGGACTTCACGGGACTCTCCACCTTAGAAAAGAGGGTGCAGAATATTCTTGACGAGCTCCCGATACCTACAACAGACTCACCTGGACCATTCCTACCTGGTAAGGCTGCTATTCATCCTGAAGACTTTTCTGAACAGAGTATAGATTGTATTTGTATAAAGGGAAGATGATTCTGCAATAACACCTTTTGATTCCCAAACCTTTAGTTGCATTGATTAAAAGAACTCTTTGAAGTTGTTGAGTGAGGAAAGAATATAATTAAATTTGAAAGGAGATGAGGGTGCCTATCACTAGCAATGCTGTATGAAGTGTTACACAAAAATTTTCTTGTACGGATGTACAATCCCACCGAGGGTCAACGAAACTAAAATAGTAGAAAAGAGAGAAATTTCATTTGCAAAGTGCTACTTCACAAAGCCCTTAAATGATGTAGATGCTGAGAACAATTACAAACAACCGTGTTTTCTTTGTAATCTTTTCAGGAGGCAAAAAGCAGGCTGACATTGTGTTTTTGCTGGATGGCTCCATCAACCTGGGGAGAGATAACTTCCAAGAAGTTCTCCAGTTTGTCTACTCAGTGGTGGATGCCATTTACAGGGACGGCGACTCCATCCAGGTAGGACTGGCCCAGTACAACTCGGATGTCACTGATGAGTTTTTCCTCAAGGACCACTCCACCAAAGCTCAGATTTTAGACGCTATCAACAAAGTCATCTACAAAGGCGGGCGAGTGGCGAACACCGGCGCGGCCATCAAGCACATCCAGGAAAGACACTTTGTGAAGGAGGCCGGCAGCCGGATTGACCAGAGGGTGCCCCAGATCGCCTTCATCGTCACGGGTGGGAAGTCCACGGACGATGGGCCAAGGGCCTCCTTGGAAATCTCTCAGAAAGGCGTCAAGGTGTTCGCAGTCGGCGTGAGGAACATCGACCTGAAGGAAGTCAGCCTGCTGGCCAGCGAGAGCGCCATGAGTTTCAGAGCATCCACGGCCCAGGAGCTGTCAGAGCTGAATGAGCAGGTCCTGGTCACGCTGGAAGCGGCCATGGAGGAGAGACTGTGCCCAGGATTAACAGATGTGACCAGAGGTAAGGATCCCCTCATAATATTCTAGGTCATTCTCAGGGGTGGCTTTTAATATCCAGTGTGCTTTGATGGGCTTGTCTGTCCATAGTGCTTTGCCTATGGCCTGAGGTGCAGCATGGGCTTATTCCTCCTCCAGGAGTCTGATGGGGGCTGCAAACTTTTGGTACAAGAGCTGCCTGTCCACGGTCTTCATGTTACTCCTGGAGTAACATCACCACAGAGGTGCCACTGTGGTGGAATTAATTTCAAATGTGACAGCCAAGCACTAAATCACTGACTTCTGACTCCCACATTTAGCCTTTGGACTAAATCCCACTTTGTACTTTCTCACAGGGACATGATACCCGTATTGTATTGACAGAACAACTTGTTTCTTGCCAAAATAAAAAGCGATGGCCCTTGTTTCCCCTCCCTGTGTCTATTACAGTATAATTGGAATTTTTGGTCATTCAGGCATGCATGGTATGCTGGAAATCACAGAATCATAGAATTCTAGTATACTTGGAGTGGGAGGGGACCCCAAATAACATCTCGTTCCAACTTCCCTGCCATGGAATACCTTCCACTATCCCAGGTTGCTCTAAGCCCTGTCCAGCCTGGCCTGGAACACTTCCAGGGATGGGGCAGTTACAGTTTCTCTGGGCAACCTGTGCCAGGGCCTCACCACCCCCACAGGGAAGAATTTCTTCCCAATATCCCATCTCACCCTGCCCTCAGGCAGTGGGAAGCCATTCCCCCTGCTGTCACTCCAAGACCTTGTCCAAAGCCTATGTCCAGCTCTCTTGTAACCCTTTTAGACAATGGAGGGGACAAACAGAATTTCCCTTGCCAGATCATCTAGGATGCCCACCTGATCTCATGACAGGTATGAGGAAAAACAAGATTCCGAGTAGTTGTAGTTTAAGGTAAAATTGCCTTAAGAAGGAATCCCATGATTTGGCTACTTCAGAAGCCAAGCAGGGGAATTGCAGTGGCTAAGTGAGCTGGTATTGCTGTCGGATCAGAATCCCAGCAGCTGGTTTTACTTACTACATTACAGCCAAGTCCTACTCCCAGCACGACTGACCATGGCTCACCCTCTAACTTTGAGGAGAGGCGTCTCCTGAGCCTCTGGAGAAGCAGGAGAGGCACAACAGCCCTGAGCTGGGAAGAAAAACTAAGTGCTGGGAAAAGCAAACCACTGCTGGTAGTATTAATTTAACCCAAGTGGTTAAGATATTAACCAGGCAATGTGGCGAATATGAAAGAGAATTCAAACATCTCCCTGTGATTCTCTGAGTGTCACTCAGAGCACAGGTAGAAGGTGCACACTGTACAAGTACTGACAGGTTTCCATGTGCTGGAGAGAGACAAGCAGTCTTAGCTGCCTGATGAAAATGCAAATTTCTCTTGGAGTTGGTTTAGGCAGCTCTTCCCATGGCGAAAATTAAAAAAGGGGAATTATTGAAACATAAGTTTTCCCAGGTTATTACTGCTGTGGTGAAAGGAAACAGAGGACACTTGTGCAGCAAGTGGTGTCAGTTCTTGATGCAGTGTCTTCATTAACTACTAAAAGAGTAATTAGAAAAGCCATTACTTGAAAACCAATCATCACACTGCTCCATGATGCTCTTCTCTCTTTCTTCACTCCCCTCTCAGACTGCGACTTAGATGTGATAATTGGCTTTGATGTCAGTGATGTTGGGCCCGGTCAAAGCATATTCACTTCCCAGCGAGGTCTGGAGTCCAGAGTGGAGTCCGTGCTGAACAGGATCACGCAGATGCAGAAGATCAGCTGCACTGGCAACCAGGCTCCCAACGTCAGGGTGGCCATCATGGCCCAGGCCCAGGGGGGACCCGTGGAGGGGCTGGACTTCTCCGAGTACCGGCCCGAGCTCTTGGAGAGGTTCCTGGACATGCGGACCCGCGGGCCCTACTACCTCAGGGCAGACACACTGAGGTCCTACCTGAGCAAATTCCGCTCCTCGCCCTCCGGCAGCACCAAGGTGAGTTGAGGCCGAGGCCTCTGGGGCGGTATTGGCCAGTAAAGCTGACTTCTGATGTCCTTTAGTTGGTGAAGAAACTGTAAATTCATAATAATTAAAAAAAAATTAAATCAATTGAATTTATTCACCATAAATGTAGTCACTTAAGCCCTACTTGTTTGCTGCACTCTCCCTGCATTGTCAAGGTCTTGTCCTGACAATTGATGAGCATCATTGCAGCCAGTTCCCATGATCACCGCTTAGCTGCAAATTACTGCTCTCCAGATATTTCCTGTGTTGTGCTCTAGCAACACCTGCATGATGTACAGGAACAGAAATGCACAGGAACCTGGCACAGGAATGCAGAGCTTCATGGCCAGGAAAAGGTTTAGAAGTTCCCTCACCTTCTCTCAGATGAAGCATTGGAAAAAGGCCCTTCAGGCTGCACATTGATTTTGTTTCACACCTGAAATATTCTGTGTCCTGACAGAAATTTGTTTCTCTCCAAGGTCATAATCCATTTTACTGATGGTGTGGATGAGCCAATAAATCAGCTGGAGGCTGCTTCATCTACGTTACACTCAGAAGGTAATTTTTTTGCTCTTCCAGGTAGTGATTATAGTGCATGTTAACATGTAACCCATTTTACCATCATTTCTCCTAAATCCATCTGCTTTTGACAGTAAGGGCTAAGGATTTTGTGAATTCTACATGCACTTGGTGTTCTTCACTGCCTTCCTGTGATGTTTAGCTGCCTGCCACCACCTAGGCGTGTGGGCAACTTACACTGGATGTGTGTGAACATGCTTGTATTCTATTGAAAAGGCTCTGTTTGCAGTCAAAGACGTGAATAAGGATGTGTTGTCACAGGGCAGGGTGTGCAGGCCCTCCAGAGCACCTCTCCCAACCTCAAAGCCCCTTCTGCTTCTCCCTGCTAGGAGTCAACGCTCTCATCCTCGTGGGGCTGGACCGAGTGACCAACTTTGACAGAGTGATGCAGCTGGAGTTTGGCCGTGGGTTCACCTACAACAGGCCACTCAGAGTTAATCTGCTGGACTTGGATTTTGAGCTGGCAGAGCAGCTTGTAAGTAACTTGGCACAGGCAGTGCTGCCTTGTAATGCTGGAGGGAAGCCTAGGCCTGGATCTCCAGCACGGCTGAACTGGATTACACCCTCCTGGCTCTGCTCCTCTCCCCTCCCTGCCTCACGTCAGCTCTTTTCACAGATGCCACAGCAAATAAAGTTCAGAGCAGACCACGGTCTCTTCCCACTCCTGAAGAAACCCAACTCCAGCCGAGGCTTTAGGTCAAATGGCATGGGATGAGATGCCATCAAAAGCTGCAGTGCCAAAAACCCGCCCTCTGCATGTGTTTATACTGTTGGTTTTTTTAACCTTACAGTAATGCCCTGTCGTGCCTGGTCAGTGCTAAACCTCTTGTAAAAGCGCTGCTTTCGAGGTTTCTTTCCCTGATCTCATACACTGCCTGTATGTCAGATGTGCTTTCAACAGGAGAAGGAGCTGTCCCTTAAGGCCTTTCTTTTTCACAGATCCACTTCTTTCCCAAGGTATAGTCCCTCTCGAGTGTTGACTTAATTTGCTGTCAGCCTCAGTATGTCCAGTTCCTCCCAACTTCTCAGCTGCTACCAGCACGCTTGAGCTCCTTTTCCAATAGATTTAATAAGATTGGGCTTAACCACTGGTCCCTGTGGTAACCTTGCTGGGCCCTTCCCCACAAATCACAGTGCAGCCACTTGTGACAGCCTTGGGTTTTGAGATAAGAGTTGGTCCTCAGCCCTTCCCCAGGTAATTCAGCCTAGGAAAATCCTTCCAAAATGTAAGTGTGCAAAGCTGGCATGAAATGTTTGCAGCCAGCAACATACTTGGCAAAGAAAGTGATTTTTTTTTCCCCTCTTCTTTCTGTTGGATGATGTAAAACCAAGCTGTGGTTTCTCTGAGTCCATATAATTCTTTTTAATTTTTTTTTTTTCTCCTTTATCATGTGCTTGCTCGTTCTCAGCCTGTGGGCTGCTGGTGAGCTGCTCACTGCAGTGACTTTCACATGGCCCTCTCCACAGCCTGGATTTTTTTCTTTGGAGATGAGATTTCTCTCTTCAGTGACAGGCACTGCTCTGGGACTGATGTCCTACTAAATGCACTCTACAAATTCTACCCCATGCAGTTTCTGATTAAACCCTCCCCTCTGATATCCGAAATCAGGAGCTGGGGCTCTGGCAGGTTTCTAACACTTTCACTTCCCATTTTTCCTGCAGGACAACATCGCAGAGAGGACGTGCTGCAAGGTCCCCTGCAAGTGCTCAGGGCAGAGAGGGGACAGAGGTGTGCCAGGCCCTATAGGACCAAAGGTAGGTCATTTCCTCTGGGGATGAAGGGTCCCTGTGCACGGGAACCTGGTGGTGACAGGTTGTGTACTTGTAGTGGGTGACGTTAATGGGGAGATCAGCTCCAGTTACTCCCTCAATTTGAAAACTGACTCTGGGACACACAGAGCAATTGAGGACTGCTCTTCTTCCCTTTCCCCATAGCCTCAGTGCTGCAAAATATCCAAGAGGGCAGGGACAAATGGCTGGAAAGCCAGGGTGAAGCATCCCGTGAAACAATTTAGGGACATCAAAAGATTATATCTCTCATTAACACATTAGCACCTGCTCTGTGCTTATCTAGGGAAACCTTGAATATCAATCACAGAACTATGAAAGAAACTCACAATTTTCTTTGTTGTCTTCTAGGGTGTCACGGGGGATCTTGGCTATGGAGGCTACCCTGGTGATGAAGGAGGACCGGTGAGTGACTGCCCCTGTTCAAATGGGGACCTCACCATTGTCAAGTGTTTGGAGGTGTTTCCATTAAATGAAAAGCCTCCTTTCTTCTGCTGGGACTCTGGATGCGGGTTAGAAGAGACAGCAGAACTCCTGAGTTTCCCACACCTGACAGGCTGAGCTGCTGGTCCCAGCTTCTCTGGAGAGAAAGTCAGTAGGGAGCTTCTCAGGAGCTGGAGAAGGATGATGGGGGAATAACTCCCATTATTTGATGTGACTCATCTCTGTGCTATTCCTCAAGGCAAATAAAATCCTCAATTTCGTCAGATCTGCAATTATGCCAAAGTTATCCGTACCACCTGCAGCTGAAAGATCTGAGTTAGCCCAAAAGTGGAACAAAGAGTGATGTTCCTATCCGTCATATGGCAGACAACGTGAATCCCGTGAATTCTTACTAACCCCCTTCATCCAAACTCTGCATGAATCCCACGTCAGCCCTGGAATAAACATTCTTCCATGCACCACTCCCAAGGGGTGAGGCCGAGGCCAAGGGGCTGACGGTGCTCGTGGCCTTTCCAACAGTGCAGGCAGAGGCCAAAGGCTGCTGCAAGACATCGTGTGCCAGGCAATGTTTCCCTAGGGCCTGAAGGTCAGCATGGGATTAGACATCTGTGCAGAGCTCTGAGGGCCTCATCTTGTCATTTTAATTTTGAAAGAGAAGTTTCACAAAGCTCTTTCACAGCTGAGGGACTGGGAAGGGTGTTTCTCTCTCCGTGATGAAGACTTGCCATTGGTCTCTACATGAGGAAGGTTGTGGGCAAGAGATGGAGGGGTGGCTAGGCAAAACCTGCTGCTCCTGCACCTCCAAGACACCTCCTGTGACAGGCAGCCACAGAAATAGGCTTAGCAGGCAACTCCTGACTGGTTTTTTTTCCCTCTCTATGCACCAGGGTGAGCGTGGACCACCAGGTGTGAATGGGACACAAGGTTTCCAGGGATGCCCCGGGCACAGAGGAACAAAGGTACGTGTGGAACAAGCCTGCAGAGAGCAGACACAGAGTCCAGTGGGGTAACTCCTGCTGCTTTAGGAGGTCACACAACCTCTGCCACTTGCCCTTTAGTGGTTGTGTCCACCTGGCCAGGCACCAGGGCTTTCAGAGGCTGTTGTGGGTTTGGTGTTGCTATGAAGAGCAAAAAGGCAGCCCAGAGACCCAGGCTCAATCCACAGACAAGGATGATCTATCTTCTGCAGTCTGGCTCTGGGGGAAAGATTTGGGAAGAGATGGATGTGCGTGTCTTGGCACAGGGCTGGGACAGTGAGTGGGTGGAATTCTGCTGTTTGGGAAGAGGGAGACAAGTGAGCCATGGCTTTAAAGAGGAACCTTGAGCTCCTGGTCCAGGACAGCAGCTGCACCCCAAGCCAGAAAAGGTGGTGAAACATATAATATTTATGGGAAAAAGTGAAATTAAGGGGATGTTTCCTACCATTTGCTCTGACCACATGATCCTCTGGCAGGGAGAAGAGGAATGCATGAACCAAGCCCATTAGTTGCAGCTGAGATACTGAATCTTGTTTAAAATCTGTTCAGTCTTGGACAAAGGCATTAGGACTGGATTAACATAGAAATGGGTGCAGGGAGCAAGAAAAGTCAGTGAAGGAGAAGTTGTGGCTAAGGAGTGAAGTATTTTATTGGATGACCTGGATGAACCCCCATGCCCCACATATTTTATCTTGGCACAAGTGTTGGGGAGGCAGCTGAAAACAAACACTGACATAACAGAAATCAGGGAAAGTCCTGTCTTGGTCATGGCCCTGGGTCTGCCAGCAAGCCCAGCCCTCCTTCTCCACTGTTTCCTATGGCAGAGAGCTGGACAAAAGTGGAGTAACTCTCTTTTCTGTCTCCTTAGGGTTCTCGGGGATTCCCAGGAGAGAAGGTAGGGAGCAATTTCCTCATGCCCCAGCAGTGAGCGTGACTGTGTGGCACATCAACATCCCCCATCCCCATTCCCCCATCCTCTCAGTGAGCATTTGCCCCTTGCCTCCCTTCCACAGGGTGAACTGGGAGAAATGGGTCTGGATGGCATTGATGGAGAAGAGGTCAGTAATTTTAATTGTTTTTCTCTTAATGACTGGATGCTTCAGTGAAGTATCTAAAAAGCACCTTGGGAGTGGCAAATATTCTAAGATATTTTTCTTTTTTTTAGGGAGACAAGGGTTTGCCTGGCTCCTCTGGAGAGAAGGGATATTCTGGCAGGAGGGTAGGTTTTAATCACTTTTAGAGTGAGGCTAAATGATGGCAAAGAGGTGGATATGAGGCAGGGGAGGGTGAAAAGCCATCATCAGGGCTGAGGGCTGGGCAGAGATGCTTTCAACTAGCAAGAGCTGCTCCTCCTAACTCTCCATCTCTTCCCACAGGGAGATAAGGGAGTCAAGGGTGAACGAGGAGAACGAGGTGACCGTGGGCTCCGTGGAGATCCGGTAAACACTGCTAAGGCTTCTTCTTGATTTTCCACCCACTTATACTGATCCTGGGTTCATCAGAGAGGGTGGCCCTGGCTTATTTAAATGCTGTTTGATAGTGGCAGGTCCCATGACAGATACCAACCCATCAATTCCTGCTTCACCATAATAAATTTCCCCTTCCTCGTCTCCTTCAGTATCATTTCTCAGTTGAAAAGCCGTGTCTGTCTGAAAACAGCAGCAATGCTTCACCTATTTCAGTCAAAAAAGGGAAAAAAGAGAAGTTGGTTCTCAGCTCTAGCAGAGCAGTTTACGAGATTTGATTTTCACATCCCACTAACACAGATGTTTCTCATTGCTCTGTTGCTTTCAGGGAGATTCAGGAGCTGATAATACTCAGCGGGGCCCCAGAGGACAAAAGGGTGAAATTGGACCAATGGTAAAATTTCTTTGTTGTCTTGTATTGTTTTTTGGTTTTTACAACAGAATGGGCCAGAGAAAGGGAGAAAAAAGGATGCTGCCAAAAAGATGCAAGTTTCTTAAACTCGTTGTGCCTTGTCAGATGGAATATTTTTTTCCACTAGAAAATGTTGTTGGTTCCCAACCAAAACTTTCGCTGGGAAGATGTCAGTTTAGAAGATGTTTTGTGTAAAAAGCACCTTTTAAAAAAAATTATTATTATTTTACAATGCCTTTTTGGGATATTGCCTCTGAAAATAACTTTGTACTTGGAAATTACCTTCGTATGTTCTCATGGGTCATATACAAAAGCAGAGAACTGATTAGATTACTTCAAATCTAAACCTCCTGATTCACCTGAAACTTTTGCAAGAAAAAACACCCCACACACTCCTTGGAAAATTTCAAAACCCATCTGTTTTCACATCAGCTCACAATAAAAAATGCATCTTAAACTGCCAGAAGGCATTTCCCAAAGAATAGGAATGTTGACTTCTGCTGGCTCAGGAACTTGATGGAAAGTCTCTGTGAGTTGTTAAAAGGATTCCCACCAAAGCAGGACTATTAACTTGTGTCAAAGCATGAAAGGAGCCTTGTTTTTGAGAACTGAAGAGAATTGAATCTATTTTCCCAATGCCTGCTCATCTCAGGGCTCTCACTGGAGTTTTGTTTTTCCTTTAGGGAGATCCTGGACCAGCAGGGCTGGAGGGCCAAGATGGTGAAGTCGGGAGGAGGGTGAGTTGCCAGACCTCCAGTCAGCAAAGCCCAAGCCTAGATTGACAATAACTTTTCCCCTTCCTCCTTTCCATGTATTTTGTTTCACAAACACAAAGAATTCAACCTCAAAACCCAACAAGCCACCCCCAAAAAAAGGAAAAAGAATCTCAGAAGGAAAATGCCTCATGGCTTCTTGGTTTTTGTAGAGACTTTGAAAGTTGAATTTATTCCCATGCAAATAACTCAGTGCTCAGATCAGTGGAGTTACACATGATTCATGTATATGGCCAGGTTGGATGGTGCTTGGAACAACCTGGTCTAGTGGAAGATGTCCTTGCCCATGGCAGGGGGTTGGAATTAGATGGTCTTGGAAGTCCCTTCCAATCCAAACCAGTCTGTGATTCCATGATATGCATCTGCATTTGGCTGCTGGTTTTGGAAAGGCAAAAACCAAACTGGAGCTGGGATGTCTGGGATGTGCTCCCTGCTGCATGTCCTGTCCCATGGGTGGTGCCACACTCCTGACATGCATGAGGGAGCAGCTCACCTACGTGGGGGATGTGAGGAGAGAGAAAACATGCCCAAGTCTGATTTAAGAGATCTGACCATATGGATTTACCTCTCTCTTTCCCCCCCTCAAGTAGTTTAAATCCTCCAAATGTAATTTTTGGACTATAAGAAGCACTAATAAGAAGCATTGATCCAAAAGCAATAGGGAAAGGTGTGCTTACGTGTTAGATCAACAAGCCTCATTGTTCCTTCCCTTGCAGGGCATGGCAGGACGAAGGGGGCCCATAGGAGTTAAGGTAGGTGGTGATGGGACAACACATGGGGCTCCTGCCATACCACGGCCAGGCAGCCTCAGCACCCAGAGAGATGTGCCAAGAGAAGGGACGTGCAGGCTTTGCTTGTTCCTCTCTGCCTCCTCTCTCCTTCAAACTTCCCAACTCCTCCTCCTCCTCCTCAGGCTCATCTCCCTGTGTGCTTCTTGCTGGAATCAGTGCAGAACCAACTGTCCACGTGCCTGCCTGTCTCCTACAGCACTCCCTGGTGGGATGTTTTGTCCCTGTGTGCTGCTGGAGCAGTGTAACAGGGCCAGAGCATGATGGTTGATGCCCATCAATTGCAGGAGGCAAATTGCCCCCGTCATTGCTGTGCTTATTGTCTGCTATCACCATATCTTGGAAAAAAAAACAAGAAAAACCCACCCAACTGAAAATCTGTTCTTCCCTGCCCGTTGTGCAGCTGTGGATCTCCCCTTTCCCTTCCCATGGTGCTGACAACGTCCTCCCATGCTAACCTGCACTGTCCTGTTTTGTACTTGCAGGGCACCAAGGGCTCGCCTGGTCCAGCAGGGCCAGCTGGAGAGCAAGGCATGCGAGGGCCACAGGTCAGTGAGCTCACAGCAGAGGAAAGGCCTTGCCTCATGATGCTGTGGTGTTACTTCATCACAACCACTTCCCCATAGAGTCTCCTCCACAAAGACTGTTGGGATTTGGGTATTTTTTGGGGGGTGCTGTGGTCTGGCTGTCCCGCCTGCCACTGCGCTCACACCAGCCAAGGAGTGACACAAAACATCCCTCAGACACTGCAGCATCTATTTCCCTTGGATCCTGGTGTGTTTCTGCCCACGTGTGCTGACAGCCTCTCTTTTCTTCCCACACAGGGTCCCCCTGGCCAGGTTGGCACACCAGGCATCAGAGGAGAGCAGGGTGTCCCTGGGCCCAGGGTAATCCTTCTGCTGCTTCCCAGACATTGGCTCAACTACACTGTTGTTGAACTAACAAGATTCCAGTGTGTCTTCACATTCCCCTCTCCTAGGGCTCCAGCTCTGCTCCACTCTCTTTTAACACACTCTTCCAGCATGATTCTCCTCTCAACTTATGCTTAAGACTTCTTGATCAAGAGTTACAGAAGAGAAGGAGATAAAAGCAACCACAGAGGGGTCAGGACTTCAGTGTTTGGCTCATTATTGCAATTTTAGTTAAAGAGGATCCCGGAGTGACTGGTGGGGCATCTCTGTGACGTTTCATCCTCTGAAGCCAGAGCATGCCCATCTCACATGCCTGCAGGGGCCACCTCATGTATTTATTTTTCCCTCCTATTGCATTCCTCAGCCACACCTATCAACATAATGCCATACTTCATTTCCCCCCGTCCCCCAGCATGATTTTCCCCCTCCTGCTTTCCCATGGATGTTCTCTTAGGGACAATATAAATTGCTGCTGATATTTCCACTGAACTGAGCTGGACCTCCAGCTCTTCCCAAACATGAAGCAGACTCCTGAATTTGCTGAAGTGTTTTGAGAGACACCAGCCCTGGTAGTCAATACATGATTTCTATGGTCATCCAATTCCCTAGTTCCTGGCACCCGAGTTTTCTTGAATGTTGCCAACGTGCCTCTCCTCATTTCCATTCCAGGCTGGGAGTGGACCTCCAGGACCCCCAGGAGAACGTGGCAGGATTGGTCCCCTGGGAAGGAAGGTATGTCTTTAGATGCTGGACATCAGCAACTAAAGCTGCATTGAAAAGCTGCTGGATTTTGCATGGGCTTAAAGAAACACATGAGATGAACTTCTTGGGCTTGCACAGAGGAGAGAAGCTCTGTGCCTGTTGTCTCATTAGGCTCCCATTTCAGCGAACAGAAAGACAAAAGTAACTGAGCCACTGAGATTCCCAAGCAACTTTCCTGGGCAGATTCTCAGGAAATGCCCACATGGGAAGGTTTTATCTTTCCTGAAATCACCGAAGGTTCCACTAAAGAGATGCACTTGGCAGCATTTCGGGCTGTGTAGGTCCATTCATGCCTTTCTGCCACAAGGAGGGCTGCAGACTGCTCTGTGCAAAGAAACCAGTGTTGGTGGGTTGGAGAAGGCTCAGACTTTCAGCACATGCTTTAACAGATGCTTCTCTTTTTAGGGTGAGCCTGGAAACCCTGGACCCAAAGGGCCGAATGGACAGCCGGGCCCACGAGGAGAGATGGTGAGTGTGGCCATGCTTTCACACCACCAAGGACACTTTTAAGGAACATTTAAGAGTTTCACAAAGGCCTGTGGCTTCTGTGGGTTCTTTCTGTTTGTGCCGCTGGACCTGTGGGGTTTATGTTGTTTACATGTGACATATCATTTACATATGAATGATTTTGGCTTTCCAATTTTAGGGTGATGATGGGCGAGATGGAATTGGTGGCCCGGGTCCTAAAGGCAGGAAGGTAGGTGTATGCTCAGCATTCCCACCCCCTCAACAAGGATAAGGAAGCAGCCAAGACCCCAGTGCAGGTGGATGAGGGCATTTTCTAGAGCGTATTCAAATTAACCTTTCTGTTGTTTCAGGGAGAACGTGGCTTCGTAGGTTATGCAGGGCCAAAGGTAGGTGCAGCCCATGAGCTGTGCATTTATTTTCCAAGCAATTTTTCCATGGATCTGTGCAGGTTTAGAGCTGCTGTTTATGGTTTTCCCCTCCTAGGGTGGACCTGGTGACCGTGGTGTTGCTGGAGGCCCTGGACCCAAAGGAAACAGAGGCCGCAGGGTAAGTTGGATCATGGTACAGATTTTCCCTTCTGCATGAATGCCCTGAAAGATGGACACATCTTTTCCTCCAAGTGCTCCTGGGAGTCCTGCAGATGTTCATGGAGAGGATTTCTCTGCTGTCTCTTTCTAGGGAGACGCAGGAGTACCTGGGGCACCCGGTCAGAAAGGAGAGATTGGATACCCTGGGCCATCTGTAAGTGTTCATTGCATTGCTGATTGGCTTCATGTAATCATCCCTGTGGGGGCCAAGGGTTGGAAAATAAGTCCATCACTGTCTCCTGCTTATTTCAAGCTGGGGAAATCCCTCTTTATTTGGCTTGGATTTGTCTCCATAAATTTTTAAGCAGCTGTTTATCAGTGACAAATATTTACCCTTCCTCAAACCAAAGGAAAAAGCCATGAGACATGCTCTTACCAGGCATTAGGAATTCTCCAGGGCAATATGCCCCTTAAAATTCCTTCTAGGAGATTCTCATCTCCTTATCATTCACTACCCCACGTAGGATATGGGCCATGACCAAATCTGGCTGGAACAAGGCTCCCTAGAAAGGCCCAGGTGACTGGGCTTGCTTTGCATGTGAACCTGGAGCATCATAACTCATAGAATGGTCTAGGTTGGAAGGGACCTTAAAGACCATCTAGTTCCAACCTCCCTTTAGGGTTTGGCCTCAGCTAGGTTTACTCCTCGCACAGAAGAGAGCTGCACTCTGTTGTTGGAAACACAGCTGAAAACAGACAGATTTTCACCTGGCTCCTGCATGACCCATGGCTCAGTAGTTATTCTGACAGTGCTCATGGGGCACCCTGGAGATACACTTTGCACTCAATTTCTCTTCATTCTTTGAAACAGGGCCTTAAAGGCGAGAAAGGAGAATCCAGAGATGTAAGTGTGGCATAATTTCTCTCTTGTTTTGGAACACTCTTGGGTTGGCTGTGTGACATATCTCTTCCCCCCCCTTCCTTTATTTCCTGAAGCAATGTGCACTGGTGCGGAACATCAAAGACAAATGCCGTGAGTACCTCAGTGCTTTGCTAAGCCCCTCACTCTACCCTTATTTGCCCATCATGTTACAAGAATGTCACTGACCAAGCTGCTTTTTTCTCTCCATGTTTTCCACAGCTTGCTGCTATGGTAAGTCTCATTCAGTCCTTTAAACCCCAGGGTGGCTGCATGTCACGACTGTTGCTCTCCCCATGTGTGAATGATGTACCCCTGCTGAGGACGCTGTCCTGGAATCCTGACAGCTGTTTGAGGCATGACTTGCTCCTGATGCACATTCCCAACAGGTCCCAAGGAGTGCCCTGTCTTCCCAACCGAGCTGGCCTTCGCTATTGACACCTCCTCGGGCGTCGTGAGGGAGGTTTTCAACAGGATGAAGCAAACCGTGCTCAGAGTGGTCAACAACTTAACCATCGCCGAGAGCAACTGTCCCCGGGGGGCACGGGTGGCTCTGGTCACCTACAACAACGAGGTCACCACCGAGATCCGCTTTGCTGACGCCAGGAAGAAATCCAGCCTCCTCCAGCAGATCCAAAACTTCCAGGCAACACTGACCACGAAGCCACGCAGCCTGGAGACCGCCATGTCCTTCGTGGCCAGGAACACCTTCAAGCGTGCTCGCAGTGGCTTCCTGATGAGGAAGGTGGCTGTCTTCTTCAGCAACGGGGACACGAGGGCGTCCCCGCAGCTCAACGACGCTGTGCTGAAGCTCTACGACGCCGGGGTCGTGCCGGTGTTCCTCACCAGCAGGCAGGATGCGGTTCTGACCAGAGCCCTGGAGGTTGGGGTCCTTCACCCTTTCTTTATTTTCTCCTTGTGCCCTTGGTTTTGTTTCATGACACTGGATGCCATGGGCAATGCTTGGCTTTCACAGTCCTCTCAAATGTGGAAGAGAGTATTGCTGGCCAAACTCATCCATCCATTAGGAGAGAAAGCCTAATTCCATAATCACCACAGCACATGCTGGGAAATGCTAGTGAGGCTCTCAGGAGTCACTCTCCCAGACCATGGCTCCAGGGTGCCAGGTGTGGGATGAAACAGAAGGAAGAGTCTGACAGAAAGGCAAAGGGTGGGAAGGTGGAAGTACATTAGCTTTGTTGGGAGAGGGAGAGTGGACAGAGATTGAAAGCCATGAAAAAGCCCCAGATAAACCTACTGAGCACTGGTTCAAGTGGTCCCTTTTCTTGGAGTTTATGACTTTAAGCTGACATCAGGGACACAAGGCTCCTCCAGAAGGGAACCGCTGAGAGCATTGAGCTGAGCAGAGTTGTGGATTGCCCGCCCCTCCTCAGAGCTGAGAACAACAGAAGTCAGCATAACTGACTCCGTGTGTTTCTGTTTCCACCTCACCAGATCAACAACACAGCGGTCGGTCACGCCATTGTTCTTCCCACCAGCGGCGGTCAGCTGAACCAAACCATTCAGAGGCTTTTGACTTGTCACATTTGTTTGGGTAAAGCATCCAATTTCTCCTCTAGACACTTCCAAATCCTTCTGGTCATGCAGCAATCAGTTGTAAGAGGGGAAGCCCAGTTGGGAGTCGGCCCTTTTGTTGATGAATACAAGGGATTCTTGGGTTGAGCAAAAAACATTGGCATTGTGAACAAGGTTCTCTACTTTGTAAAGAGAAATTCCTTTTTTTTTTGTCTGGTTGCCATTTTTACAGCTCAAATACTGATAGCTAAGTGCTCTAAAGGATGGCCTTCTGCCACTTATGACAGAGTGCTTCAGGGATCCCCTTGGACAAAGGAGCACACAAAAGAATACTGAACACATAACTGAGTCTGTAGTGGGATGAAGTTACTTTGGTGTCAAGCAGTTGACCAGTGAATATCCAGGGCTTGATTGTATTTCATGTGACACAAGAGGTGTTTCCAGTGGAGAGGGAGGGTTATGTTCGGGTCCTGCAGGTGAAACCCACTGTGTTTCTTCCTCAGATGTGTGTGACCCCGACCCCAGCTGTGGCAGTACTGGCCAGAGACCTTCTTTCAGAGACAGAAGGGCAGCCCCCACAGACGTGGACACGGACATAGCCTTCATCCTGGACAGCTCCGAGTCCACCACCCCTCTGCAGTTCAGCGAGATGAAGAAGTACATTTCCCATATTGTAACTAACCTGGAAATCAGCTCGGAGCCCAAAGTATCCCAGCACCACGCCAGAGTGGCCGTTCTCCAGCAAGCTCCTTACGAGCACGAAACCAACTCAAGCTTCCCACCAGTAAAAACTGAGTTCTCACTAACTGATTATGCATCCAAAGAGAAGATCATCAATTACCTCCACAACCAAATGACCCAGCTCCATGGCACGAGGGCCCTGGGAAGTGCAATTGAACACACAATCGCTCATGTTTTTGAAAGCGCGCCGAGCCCTCGGGATCTAAAGGTCATAGTGCTGATGATGACTGGAAAAGTGAACAAAAGAGAACTTGAGCACCTGCAGAGGGTTGTGATTGATGCAAAATGCAAAGGGTACTTCTTTGTTGTCTTGGGCATCGGCAGGAAGGTGAATACCAAGAGCATCTACAGCCTCGCCAGCGAGCCAAATGATGTGTTCTTCAAGCTGGTTGATAAGCCAGGAGAGCTCCATGAGGAGCCCTTGCTGCGTTTTGGGACACTGCTGCCATCCTTTATCAGAAGTAAGCATAACATCTTGCGGCCAAAGTGTCATGGAAGGGGCAGCAGGTGGCCTCAGAGGGGTTAATTTGAAAGGTTCTGGGTAGCAGGCCCACTTTTTATGTAGTCTCTTTTTTTATGGTTTGTACTGTTTGGTGCAATTTGGGCTGCTCCTACTTTACCTAGGTGAGTGCATCTGGGTTTTGTTCACTTTGGCCTCCCCATCCAATTCCATTTTGATCCACCAAGTAGAGTTTGCACTTCAGTTTGCTTTGCCTTGGTCTCCATGGGCTGGCCTGTGGATTCTGATCTCATCCCACCTGGCTTACCTCTCACACAGGTCCTGCTGAGGCCCTTTGCAGCACTTCTTTGAAGCTCCTTGAACACCCAACAGATCTTTCTTCCCAATTTCAGCATAAACATCATGTTCAGCAGGCCCTTGGCTGGCTCAGGCTGAGATCTGGAGCTGCTGTATGCAGATTTAAGGGTCAGATGTACAGGATTCTTTGCTCAGGGATAAATAAAGCTGCTGTATTTGGGATGTGCTGACTGTGCTTCGAAAATTTACATTTCAGCTTAGCTAGAGCCCCTGGACTGGACTTCCAGCTGCCACAGATCCTAAACACACCCATCCAGCAAGGATAAGAAGTAGACCTCATTTAGGAAATCTAGTTTTTAGCAAAAATTCCTGAAAATAAGATTAGTGGGCTGATATACCGCAGATTGAGGAATGTCTTTCACTAAATTGGAAGCAAACATCTGGAAATAAATGTTTAGGTTATCTCAGTTTGCTTTTTCCATTTACTGCTTATAGCAGTCCTGGAAACCCCTAACTTTTGAAAAAATAACATTACCTGTGTGGTTGGAAGTGCCTTGTTACAAGAAATGTGTTTATAAGTGACAGACTCAGGCAAACAGCCCTCTTGTAGTTACAGCCCTCATGTTTGTAAACTGGAATAACAAATTTCCCAGCCCAGGATGTTGCAGTAACCAAACATCAAGCAAGAAAAGAAAGGTTATTTTGTTGTTTTGTTTTTAAATTAAGAAGAAATAAGTGTAATATGTTGGTGGTGGGTATCCAGCATCCTCAACTCCCGTATTTAATGTCTCTCTCCATCTCCAGGTGAATTTGCTTTCTACCTGTCTCCAGAGATAAGGAAACAGTGTGAGTGGCTCCAGAATGGTCAGCAAGTCCAGAACCAGCAGCCTGTGCTCACCGGGCAGAAAGCAGTGTGAGTAATGCTTTGGGGAAAAGGAAAGAAAAAGCAAACTTCATTTCAAAAATCAGGATTATCTTTTAATTAATATAATTCAAATAATAATTAGTTTTACTGGTTCCCCCAGTGCTGTGTCAAAAGAGCAACAGAGATATCTTATAGAGAAGGGTCATGTCTAATTTTAAATTTGGGGCAAAATTCATATTAATATATGTATAAAAATATGAAGGAGGCATATGCTGACTTTGATCGTGAAGGTCGGGAATTCCAGAAATTACTATCAATTTGGGGCTTTCTACTCTAAGCATTATTTTCAGAGGCTGGGCTGCCCTAGATTATCTGATATACAGAATCCATCACAGCATCCCTGCTAATATTTTCAGAAGAGAAGTGAAAGCTTGTGTCCCACTGGTGGCACAGAGCTGTCCTGGCTTTAGAAGGCCAAACCCCTTGAAGTCAGGCATGCTACAGATCTGTCTGCTGAACTCACCCTTATCAGAGAATCACAGAACAGTTTGGGTTGGAAGGAACCTTCAAGAACATCCTGTCCAACCCCTTGCCACAGGCAGGGACGCCTTCCCCTAGACCAGGTTGCCCCAAGCACTTTTCATTGCTTGGATCTGAGCACTTTTCACTCTTCACTCTGGGCAAATCTAAAACCAGCAAAGACTCTTGACTTCAGGTGGGTTCTTACCAATGGTTTCTGCGTCAACTCTTCCCCACTTCCAAAATTCTGCTCAGGTTCGTGGCTCCCAACGCGACCGTCAGCCGGACCTTCCCTGCCAGCACCACGGTCAGCACCACCATCAAGCCGGCGGCGAGTGCCCGTGCCAGAACCACTCCTGCCAGCACCACGGCCCAGGGCAGAGCCACCCAGCCCACCCCGGCCAGCCCCGTGGTCCAGAGGAATGTCACTGCCCAGGGGGCAGCCGGTGCCACCGCCCAGGGGACAGCCGGTGCCACTGCCCCAGGAGCAGCCGGTGTCACAGCCCAGAGAGCAGCCGGTGCCACCACCCAGGGGGCAGCCGGTGCCACCACCCAGGGGGCAGCCGGTGCCACCGCCCAGGGGACAGCCGGTGCTACTGCCCAGGGGACAGCCGGTGTCACAGCCCAGAGAGCAGCCGGTGCCACCACCCAGGGGACAGCCGGTGCCACTGCCCCAGGAGCAGCCGGTGTCACAGCCCAGAGAGCAGCCGGTGCCACTGCCCAGGGGACAGCCAGTGCCACTGCTCAGGGGACAGCCAGTGCCACTGCCCAGGGAGCAGCCAGTGCCACCACCCACACCAAAGCCAGCAGCCGGGCCAACGCCACAGCCCCTGCAGCCGGCGGCAGGAGGAGACACAGCGGTGAGTGAACAGCTCTCCCCATGTGGGCAGTGCCTCCCTCGAGGGTGAACCACAGCAGGCTGTGGCTCTTCCTGCCCTCTGAGAGGATTAATTTGCCCCCAGAGGCCATATTTTGGCTTTAGGTACAAACCTGTGCTGGGTCACTGCCAACTTGTGTTAAGAATTTTGTGCAAAAATGGGTGGGAGACAGGCTGCCCCTAGGCAAAACACAATCAGGAGCAACCCATCCAGCTACAGAGAACTTCTCTTTCTAATGTGGCTCATTTGTCTCCACTACTTCCTCATAGCATCGCCCCTTGGCCAAGCTTTGCTATTTATGGTGGTTCATATAGTGGCATTGTTTGAACTCCTAGCTAAAATGAATAGTTAGTTCATCAATGGATCAGTGTGGAGACCTATTTGGGAATGCCAAGCCTCTTTCATGTGAGCACAGCTCATACAAAGAGGTTTCCCAGGTATTTTTGCAAGGGGGTACAGGCAGATCTGCACTAGCTGAGCAAGGCTAAAAGAATGTGTCCAAGCACAGGGAAGCTCATCCAGTCACTGATAGCAAGTTTCTGCATAAATAATAAATAAGAAGCAATAAATAAAAGCAATCAGCTTTTGCAAGGCTGATGCTTTTATCAGCTTGAAGGGAATAAACTTTTCTGGGTGTTTCCTGCTCCACCAGTCCTTTAAGCAGTGTTTATAAAGGTCTCATCCAGTGAGCTGCCAGAGCAGAAAAACTTTCCATCATAACTTCTTTGACCTGTTAAGCTTGTCATCCCATCTGGAAGTGTTCAAGACCAGGTTGGATGGGGCTTGGAACAGCCTGGTCTAGGGGGAAGAGCCCCTGCCCATGGCAGGGGGTTGGAACAAGATGGTCTGGAAGGTTCCTTCCAACCGAAACTAGTCTGTGATTTTATGTTCACTCTTAGTCAGGCTTGGCTTGAAGGTCTTCAGCAGCTTAGTGAATCCATTGCACCCTAGAGAAGGAAGGATCTGACTGGGCACACTTACAGTTGTTGGGAAAGTGCTGGGGATTTCAAGCTGTGAGAATCTTCTAAAAAAAAAAAAATGGGGCTTTGATTTGCTAGATTGCGACAGATTATTAAAAATACATAAACCACTTGGTGAATCATCTGAGCTGTGGAAAACAAAGCCTCCCCTGAGGTGGCATTTGAGACAGCCAAGTACCAACCTGCCATGGAAAGAAGATTCTGCAGCACTGAGGCACTTTTTTTCCTTGAGACCTTTCCCTCTTCATTCACTGCTTGGTGTCCCTTCTGATTCTGCCCTGTAGCAAAGAGCCACGACATCCAGATCACAGATGTCACCGAGAGCAGTGCCAGGCTGCGCTGGGCCAGCCCTGAGCCACACAGCACCTTTGATGTCACTGTCACCTTGGCCCACGACCACTCCCTGGTGCAGAGGCAAAACGTGACGGGCACAGAGCACGTGATCCGAGGGCTCAGGAGTGGGCACAAGTACGTCGTGGTCATCACTGGCTACCAGAAATCCCATCCCAAAGTAACCTACACAGGGTCATTCAGCACGAGTAAGTGACTCTTAAAAACACGTGGACATTTATTTTTTCATTAAGTGGACACAAAAAGTGGGAGGGGAAAAGAAAAACAAGGGATGGGGAATCAGCTGGCACCAACAATCCCAGCCCTGGCTCTGCTAAGTTGTGTCACCTCATGTCTACCGTCCTCTGCATCATCAGCAGGGTTTGAGACATGGCAAATGTGTTTCTTTGAAAAATGGGAGTTACACTTCAGTGGGGTTAAATCCACACTGAATGTGGGATAATTAAAGGCAGTCCCAGAGTGGGTTTGTTACGTGCTGGAGGGTTTGTACATCAGTGCCAAAGGTCTTGGTGTGGGTCCAGCCTGCACTACTGCAATTAAAAATGAGTCAAACTGGTAAACTCAGTCCAGCCTGATTTCAAAATAAGCAAGAAAAGCTGCTTCCCTGGTAGCCATTCCCATAGCTACTGATTTGCTTCCCACACTATCCAGAAAAACTCACAAAGAAGAGATGAAACAGAAGGTTTAGTCCCTTGGGGATCCAAACTCCATGAATGCAGATCCAATGTGAACCTCACCAAACTCTCTGGCATGGCCAAGTGTTGCTGTCTAAGACACAGCCAATATTTTTTAAATACAGTTGGCACAGAGGTGTCTTGGCTTGGTGGTGTGAAGTTTGTGCTGGTCCTGCTAGTGCCATGTCTGGCTTCCTCTGGCACTTCCAAGACAATTCCAGTGCCCATGGAGAGCCTTTCCTCTGGCTTCAGTGGGTTTGGACTGGTCCCTTACCTTCACAAGCAATAAACATGCCCATAAAAATGTTGAGGAAAGGCATCAGTGGGTAGGAGTAATATTTGCATGTGCTGGATTGGAGCTCCCAATGCCCAGGTAAGCTGTTTTTCCCACAGAATAAATCTTGAATGGGAATAAACTGAGTAGGCAGTGGTAGCAAGCTGTGACTGGACACGGAGTAGGATTTTCCCCCTTACCCACACCCAAACTGTACACTGAAGAAAAGCAAATCCAGACCTTCCTGTGGCTGCAGACCCCTCCTGCCCTCCAGCCCCGTGGAATTTTTTCACCTGTGACAATCCTTCTCATAGCTCCTAGAGGGATGTGAGGCCTGATGGGAGGAGTGTGGTCCAAGAGAGCCCTTGAGGGAACAAGAGGGTACAGATCCATCATGGACTGGCTCCCCTGGGGGATGCCAGTTTTATTCTGCCATCTCTAAGGCCAGGAGACCAAAGCTAAACTGGCTCCAGAGTGGCCACCTCCAGCTCCTGAACCCCTGCCCTGTGGATGCTGTGGGGTGAGTGGGGGCCATCCAAAACAGTCACCTGGGGCCCTGAGGATGCTCCTGTGTGGTGACCCCAAGGATGAGCCCAAGCAGGGCTGGGGACAGAAGGCGATCCCACCCCGGCACAGCCAGGCGGTTGGGAATTACTCATCCCAACAGCTGCCTCCAATAAACATTTCCCATATGTGTGTGCTGGCCTAAACAGATCCAGACCTGGCCTCCACGCTGGAGCTGGGGCCTGGGAGTTTGTTTATGACTCCACTGAGGGTGCTGCTGCTGATGGCTCCCCCTTGACTGACCTCTGCCTCTCCTCCGCAGAGACCCCGGCACAGCCCCAGGTGTCCCTGGCCAACATGATGCTCAACGCTGAGCCACTGGAAGGGCCTGAGAATGGTGAGTGTGGGCCACGGGGGGATTGCTGGGCTGGGGGCTCTCACAGTCCCACTAACACCAAAGGATCTGCAAGTCCTTGGCTTTGATCATGGCCTTGGTGCCATCCTTGGCTGTAAGGGTCGGAGCCCTGCACTGGGGCCTCTGCCTCATTTCATCGGGTGACATCGTGCTCGTCACATCGGTGCTGTCACACTCAGCGGTACCACCGCTGCCACAAACCCTCCTCCAAGGACCTGGAAGGGCTCTCAGCCTTCCTCAAGGAGCACAGCCACTGCAGGCACACCGACAATGGATCTGTCATCCAAAACTCGTCCCTGAACAATCGCTCCCGTGCTTTCCTTTAAACGTCTTGCCTGCGCTGCGGCTCGTTTTCTCCACAGAGTGGTCTGAGAGCACGGGGAGTGCTGCTGCTCAGGGTGCTCAGCCAGGAGCTGTGGAGGGGCTGTTGAGCGCTGGCTGCTGGCGTTGAGTGGGACGAGCACAGATCTCATTCGTGCCTGGCTGGTGGCACCACTGGAGCTTTGTGCAGCAGAGGGGCCAAGGGCTTATGCTGGACCAACTCATTTCTCCTTCCTGCACGACCCATTATCCTTCCCTTCCCATGTGCTCCTGCTCATTTGGCCCCTCTCCCTGGCACTGACATCCCCCTCAGAAGCCTTGTTCCCACCAGGTGACAAACACCCTGTGGTGGCTTTGTTTAACCCCTTGTTTAACCCCTTGGCACCAGCCCTTGGGAAACCAGGCGTGTAGGCTTCTCCTGCTCCAGGGAAAAGGGATGTGCTGTGTGCTTGCCCTGCACTTCCACACAGGCCTCTCCATCTCAGCTCCTCTCGCTGACCCACTTGCAGCAAACACCTCTGCCTGAAGATTTATGGCAGGCAGTAACCTGGGGCGAGCATTCCCCAAGGATGCTAACCCAAAGGATAAAGACTCTAAAGAGGGCAGGGAATTGGGGATGGGTTTAGCTGGGACTCTTCTAGTTCATGGAAGAGACCCATGTGTAAATCTTCCAAGAGACCTTGGAGGAAAGCTCACACTCTGCCCTCCTTATATAGGTAAAATAGGATGGATGGCCCAACATAGCTAATAAAAACTCTGGGATTTGGACCTAAATTATCATTTTTGGGGCAGGAAAGGAACATATGTTTAAATCTTCATTGGGCCTTCACATATACCAGGCACAACATGCTTTTAGAGATAAACACACATAAGGACTACAAGTTACTGCCAGGACAAAGAGCTTTGAAAACAGAGGGGGGGATTTGTGTGAGGGCTCAGTCCTAAGTGCACCAGTGGGGAGTAAGGGGTTCCCACTCTGTTGCTCCAAGGATCTGGGGTTTGGATCTTGGACAAAACCAAGAGCAAGAAGAGGTAAGCTGGAAGCTGGGGAAGGTTTGCATCCAGCAAAGCAAGACAAAACACACGAGAGGGAAATGCCACCGGTCCTGAACCAGGCTTTAGTTTCCCTTTTTCTCTTTTCAATCTCTTTGCTTTTTCAGCTTTTAACCCTCTCAGAGTCACTTAACCTTTGCACCTTTTGCCATGCAGATTGGCCAGACCCTTGCTTGCTGGACTTTGACATGGGCATGCAGTGCAAGGACTATCAGATTGTGTGGTTCTTTGACTCCAAACACAAGTTCTGCAGCCAGGGTTGGTATGGTGGCTGTGGAGGTAATGCCAATAGATTTGAGACCGAAGCTGAGTGCAATAACAAATGCTTAAAGCCATGTAAGTACCCCATGAGGATTCACCCTTTTGCATTTTGTCCTATTGTAAAATGATGTTTGGATCAGAGAGAAAACACAGTTTAAAATCCAAACCCATGCACTTTTTCCTCCTCCAGCAGCGGATGAGAAAGCCCTGCAGCAGCCACCCCTTGAGAAAAGATTATCATCAGGTAACACCCTCCAAAAAAATTTAATCATCACAAACAAAGCAAGCCCATTCTTTCACCTTGACCATTTCACAGCATGCCTCCAAGCCTGTCCAACCCCAGACCAATGTAGCACAGATTTAGTTTTCACTTGCTCCTTCACTCGACCATGCCCTTCCATCTGCTTTGCATGAGCAAGTCACTTTGCATGTGTGTTGTCCCACTAGGACGTGCTGTGTTGGCACAACCTGAGTGGCAAAGCTTTCATGAGGGACCTGGGGTTGCTGAACTGGAGCGTGGCACGGCCCCAAACCAGTTTGTGTTATCTCTGTGTGACCAGAAAGTGCCACAGCTCTGCTGAAATGCAGAGAATTCCCAACATTTCGCTGCCTGTAACCAAAACACCTGATGGAAGGTGGCTCCATGGGGCTCAGGTATTCCATGGAGATGTTTTCCTTCATCACCAAAACATAAAAGTCAAGCTTGAGGGAGGAGCCCCCAGGAAAATGGTCATGCACTCCTCTCCTCAAGGAGTTTCTGAGGTTGAGGGGTTGTATTTGCAAACCTCTTCAAGACCTGGGAAGGGAGAAGAGGCTTGAAATCAGCTGTGTTGGTTCAGCAAGAGGTTGGGATGGGAACAGAGCCCAAAAAATCCTCATCAGAGCAGCCTCCCCCTCGCAGAGGTGTTTCAGGGCCCTTTGTGGAGCTGGGAGAGAAACCAAGGAGTGAAGACAGCTCTGGTACTGAAACGCAAGGCTTTAGTCCTTGCAGTGGCATGACAGGGTTTGAAAAGGCAAATTACTGACCCTTCCACCTCATTTGACTTTCTTAGGTTTATTTTAGCATCCTTAAATCACGCTTGGGAATTTTTGTCACTGGCAGCCCTGCAGAGATGTGGCGGCAAGGAGGAGGCAGCCACCACCAGCCACAGAGATGTCTGGGGTGGCAAAAGGGGATTTCAAGGTGCTTTGGGGATGCAAACAGGCATCATGGATCCTCTGGCTGTAGTCTGAGCACTTTGCTGCTGGAGGAAGCAGCACAGGGCTTGTGCAGGACCTGCAGCTTCACTCCAGAGCAGGATTCCACCCTCAGAGAGCAGGGAAGCCTCCCTGATGAGGTTTTCTCTGGAGGGCGCGTGTTTCTGCTAGCCCTGTCCCACAGGCCAGCCCCTTCTGATCATTGTCACATGCCTTGATGATGTTTCCAGCAACTGTTTCTGAGGCTAAAGTGATTTTTCATCAACTTGGCACCGCTCTGCCCTAGGCACAGAGCCAAGAAAAGCAGCCGAGGGGCCCTGGAAGGATGTTCAGGTCTCTGCCCACTGTGCTCTGCTCACTTTATTCCCTTTCCATTTTCTGCAAAGCCAGAGCTTGAATCCACATGGAAAATGGACATAGGAGTTCAACGCAGCTCAGCTTTTAGGGTGCTAGGCAGTGGCTCAGGCTCTGGATTCAGCCCATAGCAGGTGCAACACTGAGAAATGAGTTGAGCTCCCAAACCTTTGGGCATTTTGGGTGCAAAATCATGCACCAGACCCACTTCCCTTTTGAAGCCTTTTAAATGCTGTGATCCCCTTGAATTATGGACTTTTTATAAAATTTTTCATGTGTAATGTGGAACTTGAGGCATGGGGTTGGCAGTGCTGGGGTAATGGTTGGGCTCAAGGGTCTTACCTTTTCTAACGTTAATGATTCTATGTTTTGGGGTTTTTTTCAAATTTTTATTAACTTTTTACCATGACAAACATAACTCTTAGGTGTAACTGAGGAGCCCAGGCACATTTCTCCATGGGATAACTTAGAACTCTGTCTCTCGATGTCTTTTCAACCTGCTACAGCTTAAAACATATTTTAACTCCCTAGCTCTTGCTCTCCATCAATTCTTGGAAATTTTTGGGTAAGCTTTTGTTTAATTTCAGACTAGGGGAAAATTAGGTTATATTTGGAAAAGAAATTCTTCTGATTAGTGTTTCAATTTGATTCCTGTGCAGGGTTTGGGGTAAAGTCATTCCTCTGTTCACATCTGCTGGATTTCAGTGTTTTGGAAGGTGGAGAAAAGGGAGATGGGCAAAAGGTGGAAAAAAGGAAATCTGAATATAAAAAAGGCAAAGAGCCTGCCTAAGGCCTTGGGAAGTTTTTGGCAGTAGGAGCCCAAAAGCAAAGCTGAACTGGAGGGTCAGTACTGATTTCTGACTCCCCCTTATCTGTGGTGTTTATGCTGTGCTGAGCAGAGGTGGCATGAGCTCCTTCTGCATCCCTGTGTGAAGGGAGGTGTGTGTGACCTGATGGCAAATCAGTGGCTGATGTCAGATATTTTTTCAATTTTTTTTTAATTATTTGGCAATTTCATTTTGCCACATCCAAGCACTTTGTTGTTTTGCTCCCCGCTCACCCAGCAAGGGATGCAAGATGCCATGTGCATGTGTGGTGGACTCAGGAGCATCTTCACATGGAAGATTTCTCTTTTCAGAGGAAGACATGAGTCATTTTAGTGGTGCCAGTACTTCTTCCCTTGCAGCCCAGCCAGTCCTCCCCCAGTCCTGAGACCTGCCAACTCACTTCCCACAGATCCAAGGGATTTGCAGACAACCACTGCCATGCAACACGCTTTCTTCACCGCTCCTGGATGCATGGCAGTGACACAGGAGGCAAACTTGTGCACCAGGGTTGGTGACCAACAGGGAAAGAGGTTCTCTATGCAAAGAAAGAGATGGGATTAAGTCACAGGAAATGCGCTCAGTCCGTGCTGTGGATGCCCTTTCTCAGCTTGCATTCCAGCCCTGCCCTGCAGACACACTCGGAAAAGGCTGTGCTTCACCCAGGAGTGCTGCTGACCACTGCTGCTCCTGCTTTTCTCCACAGTCCTGGATATCTGCCGGCTGCAGAAGGACGAGGGCACCTGCAGGAACTTTGAGCTGAAATGGTACTACGACCCCGAGACCAAGAGCTGCGCCCGCTTCTGGTACGGCGGCTGCGGCGGCAACGAGAACAGGTTCAACACGCAGAAAGAATGTGAAAAACTCTGCGTCCCTGGTAAGAGGGGCTCAGCCAAATCCCTGGCACTCCCACCCTGCTGCACGGGGTTGGACTCCTGGCAGTTACCTCGTTTCTCTTCCCTCCATATGCTGCAACAAAACCTTATTTATTCCTTCCTTCTCCACCAGGTACCATCAACCCCGGCGTGGTGACGACAATAGGGACATAGAGCCAGGGGCCGGCCAACACTTACCTCTGAGACAGCATCACCTTTGCCACCTTGCCCCTATAGAAGCTAAGGGTATAGACGACCTTGCACTGTAATATTTCATGCTTTTAACTCCCAAGCAAACCCTGAGGAGAGGGTTTGGCTGCATGACCTATCAATATGGTGCTAAACTGTTTTGTGGACTGAGTGCTACACGTGCCCGGGTTATATTGTACAGCTTCAACATTGCCAAATATTTACCTAAGTGCAGACTGTTATTGTCTCTCAACATGTCTCTAAATTAGCCTTTTTCCCCCCCAGTTCTGGCCGTCTGCCTATCTAAGGCACCCTAAAAATGAGTTTAAAAAAAGGAAAAAAAAATCATAATAGTTTCACTGCAACTTGTTACCTGCTTGCTTTTATCCCTCTCATAACTGAATGTAACTTTACAGGGGAAGCCTTTGTGTAAGAGAGTGGCTGATTCTGATAAACAAGTGATTCCATTTTCACTCTTCCTCTTTTATTTTTATTTTTTTTTTCTTCTTTTGCTGGATTTGATCTCAGACTAGATCTCTTGTATGCATTTGTACCACATGTGGCCAACCGAACTAGCAAGGAAAAGGAAGCAAAGTTTCCAAATGCAAATGCACTGCTGGGACCAAGGCCTCAGTTAACAAATCCTTAAATTGTGGTGTAGGATGCCTCTGGCATTCTTCTGATGTTGTATGTTTTATAAAATACAAAGCAAAACAGTCTGGGGAGGGGGGAGCAGTGGGAGGGACTGGGGTTTTATTTTTATTGTGGATTCCGTGTCTGGAAGTCTATACAAAGAACTTTTAAATAAAGTCTAATGGAGGTTTTGAGAAACTCAGAGGTTTGTCTTTGTTAAAGCCAGTGTGGGCATCAATGGAATAATTTTTCAGGGCCTGGAGAGCAATTATTTGGAGGGGGAATTTGGGAAAATTTTGGGAGGGGTGATCCTATTGTGCTTCAAAGGGAGGATAGATGAAGTAAGGGTATTCAAGGGGACAGCACTGAGAGGCTGCTGGCAACCTGGAGATTTTCAGCTTGGAAAAAAGGTGGAAACAGAGATGTCTTGGTTGTGAAATCTCCATCCTGAAGGAATTTAAACTCAGCTGGACATGGCATGGAGCAACTGGGCCTCAGCCAGTCCTGCGTGTCCCTTCCAACCTTTGTGACTCAATGACCCCATAAGTATTTTCATCTGTCTCCTTCACTTTCCACAGCCATGATTTTTACCCTTCCTGTCCTTCTCTGAGCTCACCCAAGAAAGATTAAATTCCCAGAAACAACGCACATTTCCCTGCCCCTTCAAAAATCCCCCCTGAAAGCACAAAGCAGATGAAAGTGGCCACCCCAGGGCACAGGGCAGCTCTGGGCTGTGGGGCTGACGTCCTCAGTTTCCCTGAGCCTCTGTTGTTCACAGGCAGGGCTTGATAATGCTGCCCATGGCCTGCTGGACGTGCCTGGAAGGAAAAATGGAGCCTTTCAGGCACATGCCATGGAGAGAGCAGCTGGAACACCAAAACCAGGGCATTGGTGAGGGAGAACTGGGAGAGGGCATTGCCTTCCGGGGAGCTGGGCTGGATTGGTTAAACCCTGGAAGGGAGACCCTTGCAATTCAGGGCTTATCCAGGTGTTCTTCCATGGGTCAGGGTGAGACTGTCACGAGGAGAAGGCCACCTGGTGCTGTCCTGCTGCTTTCTGAAGCACTTCAGGCAGGTCCCCATGGGCCACGACAGGGGACGTTCCACGTGTGCTGCACACACAGCAACGATGCCCTTGGCAGCACCTCCCAGGAGGAGGATTTGCCCTCCACAGCACCACTGCAAGACTAAATTCAGCCGGTGTGACCCCTCAGGCTTCTTGTTCAGTGCTGCACACCATCCACAGGGTTCCAAGGGCCTCACCCTGGCTCATCCAGGGAGCAGGAAGAGCTGGCAGGGCTGCTCTGGGCTTTGTCCTGGTGGGGATTTACAGTTCAGGCATCCCAGTCTTGGCATGAGGAGCAGCCCGGATCCCAGAACTTCCCGTCAGCACCGAGCCTCTTGCGTGGGGACAGGGGACAGCTCGGCTGGGGACGAGCCAGGCCGTGGCAGCTGAGCTGGGGAAGCTGCGCTGTTTATTTGGCACCTTCCCCAAGCACACCACAAGGGCTTCATCAGAAAACGAGGGGAATGGGTAAATGTTATTTATTTGTTATTGTAACTGGCTCTTGCAGTGGCTACGAGGGGCTCGGGTGCCTGCCCTGCTCCTCACGGTGCACCAGGCATGGCCGAGCCCCCCTTTTCTGCTCTCACGGGGTTTAAAAGCTGCACTTGGGTTAAAGCGATCCTTCCCTCCGTCCTCCCACCCCTTTGCAGCGCGGGAGAGGTTTTTCCCAATGCCTGTTTCCCGGGATAGCTGCTTTCCACGGCCCGTGCAGCCCTCCGGGATGCCAGGGCGCAGCAGCATCGCTCCCGGGCAGGGAGCTCGGGAAGGGGCCCCGCATCCCCTCCCATCCCCGGGGCGTCCCGGGCGCCTCCCGAGCCTTTTAAGGCAGCGCGTCACGCCCCGGGCCCGCGGCCAGCGGCCACGAGGGGCTGCGCATGGAAGTCATCGCAGCTGGGAGCGCATCTGCCAGCGTGGCTGCGGGACCAGGGCGGCGGTAAAAATAGCCCAGCCTGGCCCGAGCCATGCGCTCCGCTCCCGGCTGCCGGGGAGAGACCGGGATCCACGCCCTGCTGCTTTTGGGGCGGCCTCAGAGCCCCCCTTTACGCAGGATTTCTTCAGTAGATATCCTGCATTAAGAATGCCCTGGCCTTGGTTCAAGAGGTACAGCCTCGGTCTTACAGGAGGGGACATGCCATGAAAGACAGACTCCAGCCTAGAATTCCCCCTCCAGCTGACGGCACGTTGTGAGATGAAAAAGCGTCCCAGGAATTGCTCTGAATCTCTGGAGTTCTCCAGGATTGGGTCAGGGTGTAGGTTGAGGTGACCCTGCCTCGGGGACCTGCATAAAGTCCAAGTGAGCCTTGAATGTCATGATGTGTGCTCAGATCTGAGTGGATTGGGACAGTGATTCTGTCCCAATGAAAGAACCACACAATGGTCTGGGTTGGAAGGGACCTTAAAGTCCATCCACTGCCAACCCCTGCCATGGGCAGGGACACTTTCCTCTATCCCAGCTTGCTCCAAGCCCCATCCAACCCAGCCTTGGACACTGCCAGGGATCCAGCTTCTCTGGGCAACCTGTGCCAGGTCATCACCACCCTCACAAGAAAGAGTTTCTTCCTATTATCCAATCTAAACCTACTCTCTTTCAGTTTGAATTCATTCCCCTTTGTCCTGTCACTGCATCTCTCTTGTATTGTCCCTTCAGGTCCTGAAGGGAGATGGGTGAGGTACAAACAGCAGAGCCACCAGCCTTTATTTTACCAGGGAATTTCCTCATGGAGCATTTCACAGTCAGGCTGCCCAGAAGAAGCCACAAAATCCTACACTCCCTCCTACACCCACACTTGCTACTTAAAGAGTGGTAGTGGACAAACTATTAGACATAGTCACTCTCAAATCTCACTTTCTCCAGTTGAAATCCAGAGGGTTTTGGATGACTCTGCCACCCTTGGAGGTCAGAAAGCCAAAAGTCTGAGGGTGAGATCTCCAGGGTTCAACCCTAGAGCACAGACATAACCACTTATGGCACCAGTGGTGTCATAAAAACGAAGAGCAGGATGTGTCCTAGAGTTCAACACTGAAGCCAGACCCTTAAATTTAGGACAGCATCAACATTTAATGCTTGGTTATGTTCCCTCAATACTTCAGCTTTGCATTTAATCACAGCCTTCTAGGGAGACCTTTACAAGGAGAAGCAAAGTGGCTCTGACACATTTTATTAGCCACTATTAAATTTATTACATCAGTGAAAGAAGCCAGTCTACAAGTCTGTAGATGCTCAGATGTACCTGCCCAGATCCTCCCTTGGTTTTCCAGCAATGCCCTACACAGCCAGTGTTGACATTGCTGGGTCAGGAGTTCAAGGAAAACAACGTCTTCCATCCTGGGCATTCCTGGAAATTAGGACGGTGTCCAAGTGCTTCAGCAGAGATGCAGATTAACTTGGAGCAGCTGAGCCTGCAGCAAAGGATCCCAGGATAACTGGGATGGAAATGTGTGCATCTCCTCATCTGGGCAAGGAGATACTGCAACTCCCAACCCCAAAATCATTGGATTAAGATGGAGATGATAAGGTAAAAGACGAGGTTTTTGAAGGTCCTAGATTTTCTAGGTGCTCTGTTGCTTTCTGCCTATGTTTTGCAGCCCCATAAGTGTTTTAGGGGCAGGATGGTGCTCCTGGGGAGCAGCACCCAGCAGGGAGCTCACTGCAAGCAAGCGCTATTCCCGTGAGCTGAGCTGAGCACCCCGGGAGGTTTTAAATCCCCAAACTCTAATCCGTGGCAACTTCAAACTTCTCAGCCCTCGCCCAGAGGCCGGGCATCACTCGAAATGGCAGCAGGCAGCTCTAGGGAAGCGCAGCCCTCCCAAAAGCAAAGCCCACGGCTCAGTGGGACGTGGCGGGATAAACAGCCCCAGCGAGAGCCGCGAGTGCGCTCCAGCTGCGGGATGATTTATGGGACAGCAGGAGCACGGCTTTTTTTAAAAAAAATAATTTTTTTTTTTGTTAAACAGAGCAGATCCGAACCAGATGTGTAACCTTTATCTCCACTGCCGCGGAGAGGGACGGGGGAGCAGACAGGGGAAAGACGTTTGAGTTTCCATGAGCGGCCGCTCCGCTGCCTGCCGAAGCCAGCTCATGGAGAAAAATGAGCCCCGGCCGCCAGGAAACTTCGCTGTGCTCAGCTCCGTGTTTTGTTTCTCCCTCCGTCGCCGCGGAGACCACGCCGGAATAAAAAGCGCGGCCGGCTGCGATGACCTCAGCGTGCAGCTCCATAAAACCTGATCTTGCAAAGATGTAACCCGGGCAGGGGGCTGAGGATGAGCCTTGTGCTGTGCGCCCCGGGGCCGCAAAGGGCAGGAGGTTCAGGCACACATCTTCTGGGATTTTTCCCACCCAGACAGCAAGATGCAAGGGATGTGGGAGAGTGATGGGTGCTGCCTGGGGATCCCAGGGCCACATGTGAGGAAAAGCTCTTGGGAAGGCTCTGCTGAGGGAAAACACAAAATCGGGAGTTCTGTGTCCATGTGGGGTGCCCAGGACAGGAAGGACATGGGGCTGCTGGAGTCAGTCCAGAGGAGGGCCATGGAGATGATCAGAGGGATGGAACAGCTCTGCTGTGAGGAAAGGCTGGGAGAATTGGGAATGTTCAGCCTGGAGAAGGCTTTGAGGCGACCTAATCGTGGCTGTGCAGTACCTGAAGGGAGCCAGGAAACACAGAGAAAATCTTTTTACAAGGGCCAGGAGTGACAGGACAAGGGGGAATGGCTTCAAATTGACATGAGTGAGTTCAAACTGAAAGAGATTTGATTTTCATTAGATGTTAGGAAGAAAATCTTCCCTGTGAGGAAGCTGAAGCCCTGGGACAGGGTGCCCAGAGAAGCTGTGGCTGCCCCTGGATCCCTGGCAGTGTCCAAGGCCAGGTTGGACATTGGGGCTTGGAGCAGCCTGGGATAGTGGAAGGTGTCCCTGCCCATGGCAGGAGTGGAACCAAGATGATCTTTAAGGTCCCTTCCAACCTGAACCACTCTATGATTCTACAATTCTCTGATTTCCAAACTCATGGGTCCATGTCTTGCAGCCAGGGAAACACTCTAGGAATAACATCCAGCTCTCACTCACCAAAAACTAGCTTCCAAACCTGGGATGAAAGCACCCCAATGTCCTGCTGGGGATCTCCTCTGAGATATATATATATATATATATATATATATATTATATTTATATATATTATATTATTTTTATATATAATATATATTATATTTATACATCACAAATGGGCTCTGCAAGAGTATGGTCAATGAATTGAAGGGGAACTGAAAGGCCTGAGGGGGGGAAAAAAAAAAAAAAAAGATGTTGTTAGGGACAGAATCAGTAGTTTGTTATTTCTAAAATACTCCTCTGGCTTTCCAGCAGTGATTAATTCAGCAGATGGGGAGGTTGCGTTGGAGGTTAATGAAAAAAAATGAGCATTGCATTAGATTGACTGGAGTATTGCAGAGGCCACGACACAGCCTTTGGAAATAAGTGCAGCACTGTGGCTGCTCCTCTGTGGTGTTTGGATTCCAGGCTCCCCTGCTGCTCCCTGCTCCAACCCTTAGAACATCCTTCCTTTTACTGATGGTAAATCTGGGGTGGCAGCATTACCACTCACTGGCCAGCAGCTGAAAGCTTAAACCATTTGGAAAGGCAAGTTCAACACGCCCTCACTCACTGCTCACGTATTTATCCTGGAGTTCTGGTGATTTTGGGGGCAAGAATGGTTTTCTGAGTAAAAAGTGTTAAAAGAGGGGGTTTGCAGCAGGAGGGTTACATACAGTGAGCCTGAGCTTTCCCACAGCTTCACGGATCTCATGGCATTGCATTTTGCCACAGTTAATGGCTTTTTTAAAAATTTTTTTTTAAAGCTGCTAGAAATGAGAATTAATTTTAGAAAAGCCAAAATCCTGCCCTGGCTGCCAGGATCCCTGCATGGCCTGATGGGTGGAACATCCAGATCCCTGGATTCCCAGTGTTTGGAGTTATTGAGGGGTAGATTTTGGATTAAACACCTGACAGTTTGATACACAGCACGAAGTTGGAGATCCAGAAGCTTTTTCCAAAATAACCATTCAAAATCCCCACCTCCATCGTGATTCTCTTTCTTTTCTCTGTGCTTTCTCCCCTTCCATCCTTTTCCCCTGGGTTTATAAAGCAGCTCAGCTCTGCCATGGATGCAGGTGGCCCCAGAATGTCAGGGGCATTACACTTAATGCTATTTCCCCCTCAGGACGGATTATGGAATGCTATTTCTCCCCCAGGATGGAAACAGCCATGGGGAGAAAGGCAGAAAGGCACCCCCAGAGCAGCCTGGAAGCTGCACTCCCTCTTCCTACCTTCAAAGCCTGCAGGTTGTAGGTGTCAATCTGGGATCAAAAGCAGCAAGTTGGGCAATGGGAAACCTAAAATGGAAATGTTATCCTGAAAAACCACAGTGGGCAAGCCCACCAGGTGTCTGAGAGCAGCCACAGCTCGTCACACAAGGGTATGACACAGACTGAACAGAGTTAGAATTCTCTTCCCATTGTGGGACTATTTCCTGAAGTTGGCCAAGTCAGAGCATCCTCCCAATGCAGCCCTTTTTCCCCTCCTTCCTGCAGGACAGGCCAGGTGAGCTGGGTTTAACACCCAAGTGCAAAAGCCTTGTTTAGTGCTAGAAAAATCCCGGTAGTTAGGAAGAGCTTAAAGAGATCTGAAGTGTTTGGGATTAAAGCCAGCTCCATCCTGGAAGTGGGAGCTGAGTAAGGAAGGCAGGTGTGATGGCTGTGCAGGGCATGGGCCTGCAGGGGTGGGATTAATCCCAGGTTTAACAGCCTGATGAGGAGACTGAGGTCAGACCTCACTGAGGGCTCAGCTCATCCTGAGGGACAGGACCAGGGAATGGCTGGAGCTGTGTCAGGGCAGGCTCAGGCTGGGTCTCAGGGAAAGGTTCTTCCCCCAGAGGGTTCTGGGCACTTCCCAGGCTCCCCAGGGAATGGGCACAGCCCCAAGGCTGACAGAGCCCCAGGAGGGTTTGGACAATGCTCCGGGTGGGATTGTTGGGGTGTCTGTGCAGGAACCCCATGATCCTTGTGGGTCCTTTTAACTCTGGATATTCTGTGATTTGATGATTCTGACTTGGGGGTTACCTCCCAATTTTAGCATTTCCACTCCCTATCTGACCAAAGTCCCATCTGCCCCATTTTCCTGGCCCAGCTGCCTGGGGAAGGAGTGTGGACATAGGGAAAGGGATGGTGACCCTTCCCAACCTTGCATCTTCCTGTCTCTTTGGGAACCATCACCTCCCTACCTGCACTTAACACTCCAGCTCTTTTTCCACTTTTCCATCGCTTTTTTTAACCCCTCCATTTGATCCCTCTCCATTCAAAGCCCCCATTTTGAGCCCCAGTCCTGCTCCAGGCGTTTGAGCATCGCTGGATTGGGAAGACTGAAAACTGCTGGTCCTTTCCTCCCCTCCTCTCCTGCCGCTGCAACAGGCAGCAGCTGGAACCCTGCCTCCCTTCTATAATCTTATTTTTGGGAATAAGAAAGGCAGCTTTGCTTGCAGTCTGGAGCCAAGCTCCTTGCAAAAGAGCAGGCTGTGCTCTGGTCAGCCCCGTGCATTGTCCCTGCAGCTGTGTCCCATCCTGGGAACATCTGATGCTGGTGGTCACGTAAGGATGGGGAGAACATCCCCCTTGCACATTTCCTTTGGCAGCCTGTGGCAGGGAATGCTTTTCCAAGGAGGCTGTGCTGATCCCTGGATGCCCATGAGGCAGTGTGGGCTCAAATCTTTTCCCAGATGGGTCTCCCTGTGCTGGGACAGCTCGTCCTGACTCACAGGATCACAGGAGGGTTTGGGTTGGAAGGGACCCTAAAGATCATCTAATTCCACTCTGATTTCCCTTGCTACACGCCCCACAACTGTGCATCCCACCAAACTCCTCCAGGCATGTCAGAGGCGGATGTGATGAGTTTTTCCCAGCCTCAGCAGCAGCATGGGAGAAGCCCACTGCCAAAATCCACCACCTCCCCAGGAGTTTTCGTCGTGCCTTTGCTCCCTTGGTATTTCCAGCAGGCAGGGAGAGCTCCAGGCCACATTTCCAAGCTCCCAACCTGCCAGAGGCAGAAAGTAGCTACAAAAAGTTGGCACCGCAGAAAATGTTTGAGCCTTCCCTCTGTTTTGGGGTACCACAGGGTAAAAAACCCCTTTGGCAGAATACAGAGGGTGAGCAGAAAGGACTAATTTCTGTGGAAAGTGCACCTCCTAAATGGCTGCCCCCTCCTTCCCTACGTGTCCATCCACACCAGAAATCTCAGGAATTTCCATGGCAGCGCTCTCAGGAAATCTCTGTGTTTCTCCCAGACGTGTCTACGATGGGACATCGATTGCACAAGAAGGTCTGAGAGCTGGGGAAGGTTGAGTCTAGAAAAAAAGAAAGACAAAAATCCTGAACAACAACGCTGCTTGGAAAAAGCAGCCAGAAGTTTGAAGCACATCCAGACCACTGCTCTGGAAATCAGGCTGAAAAGTCTTGTGACATCAGGCTCTCTCAGGAGGTCGCTGCTATTTCCCAGCTGTAAAGGCCTGGGAATGTTGCTAGCAGCCCATGTTTGACTTTGGAAGAGTTGGAAAAGACAACGCTGCAGTGGCCAAGCAGCAAATCAGAGAATCACTAAGGCTGGAAAAAGTCATGAAGGTTGGAAAAGAACTCCAAGATCATCGAGTCCGACCTTGATCCCCACCTTGTCACCCAGCCTGGAGCACTGAGTGCCACGTCCAGGGATGCCATGGACACCTCCAGGGATGTGGGATCCACCACCTCCCTGGGATCCCCTTTCCAATGCCTGGCTACCCTTTCCATGAGGAAATTCCTCCTGATGTCCAACCTGCTCCTCCCCTGGCACAGTTTGAGGGCATTTCCTCTTGTCCTGTCCCTTGTTCCCTGGGAGAAGAGCCCAGTCCTCCCCTGGCTCCACCCTCCTGCCAGGGATTTGCAGGGAATGAGCTTCCCATTGATTGTCAAGCTCAGAACTGGGAAGCACAAGCCACAAATACTTTCCACAGGTCATGGATTTGCCCTGAAGGTCCAACAGGTCCCTCACTGCAGTTTCACCCCCTCTGGCGTCAGCAGAGAGCCCCAGTGGGAAATTCTGTTCTCAGACACAACTGGCACCTCTGAATTTCAAGCAGGGCACATTTGAGGAGAGAAGTATTTGCATTTTTGAAATGGGCACACACTTGGAATGAAGGAGCATCGCTGGAACTTTATGGATTTGTTGGAAAGCCACTTGTAAATGGATTGGGAGGGTTATCCCAAACGGGACAGCAGAATCTCTTTGCTTTTCCCTCACACTCCTCCATCCAGAGGCTGGCACTGACCCCAAGCTCAGACTGCAGCCGGCTTTTGCCATCCCTTCCCAGAGCCACCAGCACAAACAGCACTTGGATGTCGGGATCAGCCCCCACAGATCCCAAAATGTGGCCAGCACTGGGCTGAGCAGCGTCTCCCTGCCTCCCACGCAGATCCGGGATCCAGCCGGGAGCTGCATGAGCTCATGGCTGGGGTGTCGCCAGCCCGGCCGGGAGGGAAGGGACAGAGAGGGAAAAAGGAGGATTGGGGAGGAAAAAAAAGGAAGGAAAAGAAAGAGAGAGAGAAAAGGAGAAAGGAAAATGCATATGTATTTAAATGAGGCGTATAAAAGGGAAAGGGGGAAAGAGGAAACCAAAAAAGGGAAATAGGAAATGCTTATGGATATGAAAATAAATAAAAGGGGAAAGAGAAAGGAAGAAGGAAAAGGTGAAAAGGGAAGATGGAAAAGGGAGAAGGGAGAAGGAAAAAGAGAAAGAAGAAAGCAAAAATGAAAAAGAAAAAAGGGGAAAAAAAGAGCAAAGAAAAAAGAAAAATGAAAAGACAATAGGAAAAAGGAGTGAGATAAAATAAGAAAAAAAAAATAAAGACAAAAGCAAAAAGACAAAGAAATACCTTGAGGTCAAGTCCACATGGATCAACAGCAACTCCCAGAGGGGACAAGGAGAGAGACGGGGACCAGGGCAGGGTAAAATGAGCCTGTTCTCGGCTGAAAACAGTTCTCTTGCCAACCCCACAAATTGGGGGAAAAATCATCTTAACTTCATGCCTTTTGAGCCCCTATGAATGCTTCCAGCCCTGTATGTATTGAACACATGGATGAGCAGGGAAATCTCCAGAGCCAAGGGGCAGGAAGGGGATTTTTTGGATTTCAGGACCTCTCTGCTCACTGGTGGTAGGCAACAACAACAGCAGCACTGGCTCAGACAAGGAGGAATGCAAGGAAATACCCCACCAGTGGAGAGCCCAGTGTTTTTAGAGACCCTGCGTGGCTGGGCTTCCCTCTGGGCTGGTTAAGACAAGGGGATGATTTGTGGCCATGAATCCCTGTGGGAGAGCTGGAAGAGGCCCCTTGTTGATGTTACGGCTGCTGTCCCTGCTCTGGTGGAAAAAAAAGGAGACTTTTGTCAACAGCCCCAACAAGTTTAATCCTTCTGAGATCACCATTGTCTGCTCTGGTTCCTGCACACTTGGGATGGCATCATGGAGCAGGACCCCAGGGGAAAGCCTATGGGACAGCTCATCCTCTACCTCTCCACTCCACTGCCAGGCCATCCAGGGAAAAACACCATTACAATTTCCAGAAAAAATCTACAAATTTGACAGAAATGTGATTCTTATGAGCTCAACTACCAAAACCCCACCTACCTTACCTGAGTACTCCAGCAGTCCTCATCTCACCTCAGGGTAAACCTCAACCATTCTCTGGGAATTGGGAAAACACCTGCAAGACAGGATTTTATCTGCAGTCTCCCTGTGGGAGCCAACTCAGAGGACAGCCATGGAGGGGGATTGCACACCCAGAGCCAGCAAAGAAAACTGGTGATGCCAACACAGGGGGACTAAGAAAAACCCAACCCTTGTGTAGCTACAGCCCAGCTGCACTGTGAATCTTCTGGAATGATTTTATGAGCAAGGCAAGGTGGAAAAGGGGATTTTTCTCCCAAAACCCAGCCCTGCTAATATCTTGAAAAATGTGTGAGGAGTGAGGCTCAAGCATGTTTGGAACCATCTTCTATGAGAGTGGGGATCAGAGATGTGCTGTGGGGAGCTTGGGGTGGAGTAGTGGGCTACTCCTCCATGGATCCTCTGCAGGCTTGTGATCCTACCCTAAAGTGGGAGACTGGCACTGGGATGGGGCTTTTCCATCCTTCTTCCTTTGACTTTGCAGCTTTCTCCCCATGCCTTTCTAACTCACAGTGTTCCCCCTCTATCCCAGTCCTTAACCAGGCTGCTAAATGAGCTTTGATTCCCTTGCAACCTTACCAACGTGGCTAATCCTCAGGAAACAAGCCAGTAACTCCTCCAGCACTCCAAGCCCTTGGCTCTGCTGTTTTCCAGAAATGCAGGGGTTGGTACTGGCTGATCCAAGGCAGAAATTCGAGTAATTTCCTCCAATTAGTATCTTTTTCCTTTACTTCACTGACACAGTTTTCTGCAGAGAGCTTTTCTGCAGCATGTGGTGTCTCGTGTTTTACACGGATGGCCAAACACCTTCCTGAAACAGCCCAAGCTGGGCTTAAAGAAACTCAGCACTTTCTAGTAATACTTAATCTAATAATACCTTAATATAGGAAAAATTCAAGCTTTAATTTGACTTTTCACCCTCTGATTCCCTGGGGCCTTTACCATAGGAGAAGACTTTGCTTGTCCAGAATTCCTCTCCCATCTCCCGGTGGCACAGGGCTGGCTCAAAGCGTGTCCTCAAAAGCTTTGCTCTTTGGCTGCTTTCCCTGTCATTTTTTCAGATGAAACAATATTTTGCAGCAAATCAAAGCCAGGCGTGAGAGCCTGACTTTCCTGGCAGACACTTGGGGTGTGAAGCTGGCACTGTGCTGGGCTGGGCTGGATGAAACACCCCTGTCCCACTTCTGATCCCACCCAGAGCTGAAAACCGGGATCAGCCCTCCCCTAGCAGACAGGAAAAAACAAGTTTTTCCATGAAACAGCTTTAAAGTGAGCAAATCAGTGAAAGTCTGACTGCCACGCTTCTCACGGGGGCAGGAAAATTCCCAAACCATGAGGAAAGGGGGGAGGTGCCGAGCTGGCAGAGAGATTTCCCAGTTCCTTCCCCATCATGGCCATAGACAAGAATCAGGCAATCCCCAGGGCTGTGTTACCAAGGCCAGACTGGTGGGTGAAGAAGCCAAACTGGGGGATGGCATGGCTTGGAATCTGTCACTGTAAATGTCACCCTGATACAGACCTCTCTGCCCACCCATGCAAAAGATCCTGTTTCACACGACTGCAAAACTGAGTTTGCATTCCCTGGTGGCTGGAACAGACTGAGTCAGCTCAGCTTTAATGTTGCCAGGTGTGTAACAGCACTGCAGTCCTGCTTTAAAATTTATTGATTTATATTTCATTATCTTAAAATTCATTTAAATCCTGCTCCTGCTCAGAGCCATGTGGGTGCTGCTCAGTTCCACATTCGCTGGGCACCAACTAAAGCAGGGCTGACAAGTGTTGCTGAAACACACCAGCTTTGCCCCAAAATCCTGTGTGAGAGCCAAAGTCTCTCTCTTGATTCCCTATCATCCTGCTTTCCCATAAATCCAGCAGCTGCCCCTTCACTTCCACTATCATCAAACAGCAGTGAGGAAAAGAAGAAATGGATTTCCATGGGAGTCTGAGCCTATTCTGGCAATCACCAGGGTAAAAAATGAAGACCCCAGGGAGGGGTGATGGTCACTCAGTGACTAAAGGTAGTTGGCTGGCGCCCTCCACCATCCCAGTGCAGAGCAGCATCCTTGCTTCAGAGCACCACTTCCTTCTGGAAAAGCTGCTTTTATAGCACTTGATGGCTCAGCTGCTTTTCTCACTTATTTTTTCTGCTGAGATTATGTTATTGGGTGGTTTATTTGCCTGGCACAAAATGCTTACACAAAGTAAAAAAGAAAAAAACAACGCAAGCCAAACCTTATTTTTCTATTTTTATATTTACTTTTTGGCCACATGCTTCCAAAATGACAGTTTTGGACACCTTGGGTGGGGACTGTTTGCTGTTACAGGTTTGTGCAACCCCAAGTGCACACAGGGACATCCCGCCCTGTGGCTGGCAGGGTCACAGGACCAACAAATCTCTGCCATCGAGGAGGAAAAGATGGCACAGCTTGACCACAGTGAAGGACACAACTCCCTCAGATGAAGGGCAGCTGGGTGGATCCCAAAAGGGAAGCCCAAGGAGATGGATGGTGGGAGGCATGGATGGTGCTGATGATGGTGCAGTGGCCATCTAGGCATGGCAAGAAACCTGCCCCCAGTCCAGCCTCCCCCTCTGAGGGGTTGGCAGTGGGCAGAAAGCTGTCCAGGGAGTGGGGTGATGTGGATTTTCTGGATCCCTATTTGGGACCACATGACTGAACTGAGGGGAGGTGATGTTTGGCCCTCTTCTGGCTGGTTTTGCCTTTTCTTTCAGCACATTCCAGAGCTTTCTGCAGTGTTTGCTGTGGCCTGAGCTGGGTGCAGCTGGAGCCAAGCCACTGGAAGATGCAGAGGTGGGACTTGGTTTAACACGGAGGTGCCAGGGTGGTGTTTTTAGAAGCCTTCCATTGGTTTTTAGGAAAACATGGACAAAAGGCAGGTCCTAGGCCAGCGTCAAGGGATACTGGCACATTCCTCCAGCCACTCCCAAAGGTCCGTGGAAGAGCTCAGGGGAACTCAGCCCCAGGAAGGCCAGCATGTGGTACTTACAAGCAAGGCCAGGTTTGTCTCAATGCCTTGGCATTCCCCAGCATCACCAGGGAGAAGGGACAGAGGGATATTTCTAATAAGCACTGACTGCAGGTTTTTAGAGCAGGGACTCTCTAGAGTCACTAAGCAATGCAGAAGTGAGGCACCTACTTTGTAATGTCCATGACTTCACTGGCAGTGCCAGCCTTTTCTTAATTTTCTTAATTTTCAGGTTGCTGCTGAAGTCTCCCAAGCCTGCACTGTGCCAGACACCCAGCCTGAAGATGTTGCATGCAGCTTTTTTTCCTTTGCATTTACCCTTTGCTCTTGCTGCTACTTCTGACCAGTACTAGGAAGGGCTGGATGGTTTTTGACCCCCAAATTTTACCTGAGGTTGCTCATTTTCATCCTCCCTCCTATTTCATATGAGAGGCCTCAGCATTTCCTTCAGCCCCTGAACCTCTCACATGATTGCACTGGCACAGAAACCAGAGAAGTTTAGTCGTGGCCTCTGTGCCTGCTGTGCCAAGGAGAACAGAAATGAAAACAACCCCATTCAAAGCCAGTGGAGGGACTGAATCCCAGCCCAGGGCTAACGAGCTATGGACACAATTAGCCCAGGAATCCCACTAGCCACACTGCCACCCTTTCAGTTAAATAAAAGGAACCTCCAGTTTGAAAAACTTCAAGTTTCAGGACATTGATCAAATCAGAAAACCCCACAAGTTGAGGATTTTTAAAAGAAGTTGGTGTCATTGAGTATTTCCCAGTTTTCCCAATTTCCGTGAGCTCTGCATCAAGGAAATGGCAATGATCCTCCCTCCCTGCAGCAGCTGCTCCTGGAGATCTCATCTCCCTCTGGTCTCCTCCTCCAGCCTTGCCACTGCCCCTGGGGAAGCTGTGCTTCCACCTCTGCCTCAGCTCTTACAAAATAGAAGACGTCAAGTCTCAGGAAAATCCTGATATCGCCTTAAAAATAAGAGTTTTAAAGAAACATTGGTGCCACCTCTGTTCTGCTTATTCCTGTGGGCCTTGGGGGTTTAATGCTGAAACTCACCAGTGAATCCTTCCCCAGAAGGACTGGAAACCCCCCACAAGCTGGGATTTCAGGGCAGATCCCAGAGCTGAGTGTGCAGCTCCACAGTCCGTGACTGCTGTGGCTTTCACTCTCATTTTTCTTATTTCTGAAAGAAGAAACAGAGCAAAAGAAAAACTGATTAAATGTTTCCCTTGGGTTTGAAGTAGAAGCTCCTACTTTGTCTGTTGACACCACCTGAGCCAGACACTGCTGAAGGAAGGCTGAAATGAAGTCTTGCCATGGAGCAAGGGCAGGCAAAATTCAGATTTCCCAACACCTTCCCACCCCTCCAGCTCCAGGAGCAGGTCATAGTGCTGGAAGGCAAGGCTGCAAATGTCCACTGCATGAACAGCTGGACGGGATTTTCATCAATTCTGTAAAAAAAACAACAAAAAAAAACCCCAAAACTGCTTTTTGAATGCCTTTGGGTGTCTTGGAAAGCTCCAGTGAGCCACGTGGAGGGTCAGACTGCCGGAGATGTAAGAGGTGGGTGAGAGCAGGGATAGGATAAGATGCCAAGCTGAGCTAGACTGTAGGGACAAGGCATGAAACTCCACATGATGCACCACAAAAGAGAGGAGTTTTGCTTCAACAAGAGGTTCACAGAGACCATCAAGGATTTTTGGGGAAGAAAATGAGCGAGAGAGGAAATTCTGGAGTGATAAGCAGGCAAGTCATGATCAGAGAGAACAAATGAACATAGGGAGAAGCTCACTGCAAAATAAGAGCTTGCATTGGTCAAAATGATGGGGAAACTCACATGGAAGGAGAAGCAATCCAAATCCCTAGCCCTTAAATGGATAAAAATGCTGGGATACATTGGAAGCAACATCAGGACAGATGCTGTCCACAAGCTCTGGCAAGACAGAGACCGCAGGATTGATGAGCTGTGGGCAAGACACTCTGCTCCTTCAAGGACATCTGGGGGGAACTGGTGTCCAGAGCTACTGCTAAACAAACATGCCATGTGGCTAAATAACTCCTCTGGAAAAACCTTCAGGATACAATCCGGCTGGGGCCATTTAAGGGAAAAAAATTAAAATAAAAAAAATAAAAAAAAAAAAAAAAAAAAAAAAAAAAAAAAAAAAAAAAAAAAAAAAAAAGGAGGTAAAACCTGTGGGAGCAGAACACGAGCAGCACCTCAGGTCTCAGGAAGGTCACGCTGCCCAAAGCCTTGAGTGTAGTTAAAACTAAACCCAAAAAAAGGTTCTGCAACCTTAGAATCCCAAGCAGAGAAGAGGCCGCATGCTCCTCTGGATGGAATGGTGGATCATTCCCAGGGTGAGGAATCCCATGGTGTATTTGGGTTCCCTCCATGGGCACCTACCAGAGGTTTTCCTCACACTGCACAGATGGACCTTGACTGCTCTCCTCTTTTGAAGAACAGTTTTCTGCTGCTTAACCATACAAATAAACCCCAAATATAGGATTTTACAAGTTCCCTTTTTAACTTGTGCTAGCAACGTGCCTGAAACACTCAAGCCCCAGGGAATCTAACCAGAAGAGGCTGGATCCCAGAGAACAGCAGCTTTTTTTTTCAAGGAAGATTCATTATTTAGGTTTAAAGTTACATCAGGGGGATTTTGTAGGGTACAAAGTGCCCTGGTACTTGTCAGATCTATGGCAAACGCTGCTGTTCTCCTTCCCTTGGGCACTGTGGGGACAAGGGACACTCTGCAGTCACTGCCATCCCCTGGCTGCTCTTGCCCCCAGTCCTCAGCCAGGAACAGCATATGGGGATATTCCCATGTTAGGAAGTGAGCTGTTAGTTCACTTCTTCTGGCCAACACTGATTTGTGCAATTTGGCACTGATGAGGGACAGAGCCCTTGCACAACACACTCCACTGTCTGCAGCACTTTCAGTTTTCAGCAGGTCTTCCTGTCCCTTTGTGCTCAGTGATGGTTGCTTAGAGTACTTAGAAAGGAAAGATGAAAGACTGATTCTAGTGGGAAGTGTACCTGTTCAGGGCTTGGAACAAGAGGATTTTTCAGGTCCATTCCAACCCAAACGACTCTGTGATTCTATAATTTCAGAAAAATATATCGTGGAGATGTAAAATACTGCTTTGAAGCATTTGCTGACTGGTAAAGGACGTGGCTCTGATACTGGGCTGCACCACAAACCAGCCCTGTGGGGCAACAGAGCTGGCAGAGCCTTCCTAACTGGATTCCTCCAACTTTCTAACGCTGGATGAGCTGGGCTGCCCCAAGGCCACCCTTGCCTCTTTAGAGGCACCTCTGAAGAGGGGCAGCACAGCACTTGTGGTGTGCTGGGACCATCAGAGATGTGCTGCTCTTCTTCCCCTCAGCATGGAAGCAGAATTGCTTCCATCATCCGCAGTATTCCAGCAGCGGATGTGGCTTCCAGGCCACCGGGCCACGGAGCTTGGGAAGAACTGCCCATCACTTAACACACTGCCCACAGCGAGCTCCAGAGAGCCTGTGCTCAGCCCCAGGCAGATCAGGAGGGAGGGATAAAGGGCTGGAAGCTCTGGGATCAGGCTGTTTGGAGGTAGGACATCCACGCTTGGCCCGGGGCACGCCCAGGGCAGGCGCTTTGATCTCTCTGTGAACGCATTAATGTGCAGAGCGGAAATATCTGGTGGTCAGCTGGGACAACATACAGCACAGCTGGGGACCCTGGAGGAATCTCAGGCTTTCTGAACTCCTCTGAACACTTCCTTCTTCTGCCCCTCTACTCCATTTGCTTTTTTTCCTAAAAAGTGTTTCTTTTCCCAGGGAGAGATATCAAGTTCATGATGTAATAGCTTTGTGGTGAGGGCTGTTCTTTAGGTCAGTGGGGATGTGCAGCCAGAGAAATATGAAAAGCCGTGCAAAACGTATCTTTAATAAAATCAGCCTCCTCTCACTCAGCACAAACAACTGATCTTTAAATCCAAACTCTGCCTTCAGATACATTAACCCCAAATTTGCAGACATCTTTTGTATGTGCCCGGACAATTGTGCCTGGCTTAAAACAAGAAGCTTCACGTGTTTTACTCTATTTACTGCATTACTGGAGAAATTCTTCCCTGTGAGGGGGCTGAGGCCCTGGCACAGGTTGTCCATAGAAGCTGTGGCTGCCCCTGGATCCCTGGAAGTGTTCCAGGCCAGGCTGGATGGGGCTTGGAGCAAGCTGGGATAGTGGAAGGTGTCCCTGCCCATAGCAGGGGGTGGAATGAGATGAGCTTTGGGGTCCCTTCCAGCCCAAACCATCTATAATTTTGGGATTCATTTTATGATTAAAGCACAAGTCAGCATCCCAGGAGCTGGGCTGGCCATTACCAACCTGAAATGAGAAATTAGGATATTACAGAGTCCTTCAAAGATCCTGGAAGTTAAATGTCCATCTGAGCTACATCTGCAGGACTCTGCAACTGATGGAAAGAGAAAGAAGCAGCCCCAGAAGGTGAGTCAGTCTTTCCAAGGATGATGGGAGAAATGCATGCTTGAGCCAGTCTGCCATTCCCTTGGGAAGACAAATCCCACTTTGCAATATTTTACATTTTATCCCAACAATAATGTAATTTCCAAGAACCTTTTGTCCTCTTTTTTTTTTTTTTTTTTTTTTTCAACATCTGCAACATCTTTGGGAGCCTTCTGGAAGAAAGGGCCTCTAATCTTCACAGGCTATGAGTCATTTAGAGGAAAGGGAAGCCCCTTGGACGTGGGGATGTGGCTGGTTCACAGGGCTGGTTGGAAATCTGGAAAAGCCACAAGCAGCTGTGGGCATGGAAATCCATGCAGGGACTGGGAACAGTGACCAGTTAGGTCCTGAGCCAAACCAGGGCAAGATTTTTGCCCAGTGAGTCTGATGACCGTGCCTGTGAGCCAAGGGGGGGATTTGACAGGAATGTCACCAGAATTCAGACAGCCATGGAAATTGCTGGCAAAAGGCACAGAGCCAAAGGAGTGGAAAAAGGGAGAAAGTCCCCACAGAGTCTATCCCACGTACTCCCTTCCCATCAGCAAGTGGATATTTAATAGGCTGGGGCCAGGCTTTTCCAACCTACTCCTTTTCCTCTCCTAAAGAATACCACAGGCTTCCCTTAATTCAAGCTTTCCTGACAGAAATCATAAGTTCAGGTTACATGGGAACATTGGGACTGAGGTTCCAGGGCACCCAGAGTCCTGCACACAATTCAGACTTTGCCAGGCTGAGGACCCACAGTGCCTGTGCCAAGGTATTTCAGTGACATACAAGATTTGGGAGAGAAAACCAGATCTTTTGGCTGGAGTTTTTGCATTTCTGGAGGCCTGAAAAACCTGAAAATGGGCTCTACAGGGTCACTTCTGGACACTGTGAGAAGGAAGAGGCAGGGAGCAGTGACTGCCCAGGGTTTGTGGCTACATGAAAATGGCATTTTCCATGAGATGAACACATCTCTCCATCACTGCTGGTGGTCCCCACCCCCACAAGCAGCTCAAGGCTATTGAATGACAAGAGGAGGAGAGACAAACCACAGGACTGTGTGGGCCATCTGAAATGAGATTTTCAGCCATCCTTATCACTGGTTCCTCATCCTGGGGAAAACAAGGGTGTGACAGCACCAGGAAAGGCTTCCCATGTCCAGGGACATGTGTGTGACTCTCATATAAAGTGTTTGGGGCATAAGTTTTCTGCAAGATGTGGTATTTTGCATGCTGGCAACATCTCAGTTATGTGAAGAGGAGGGTGGAAAGTCAGCTAAAAGCACTGGGCCATGTGCAAAAGAAAGCAGCAGCAGGGATTTCTCTCTGGGGAGAAAGAAAACCCCAACAAAACCCAGCAGATCTCAGAAACCTTGGGTAAAGACAGCCCTGGCCAGCTGACATCCTGTGCAAGTCCTTGCCTCCTCCTCAGATTAAATACCTCTGGCTCCAGTCAGAAATTATGTTTTAACCTAAAAAACACCCCAAAAAACCACCAAAAAAATCTAGGACTTAGGGTTTGGGGGTTCATTCTTTTGATAGAAAAGTACATTTATAAAAAGAAAATAATTGTCCCTGGATAAATCTGGGAGCACTGGAAAGATGTAGGTCTTTATGCAACCCACTAGCATGAATTAGTTCTTTGTGGCTTAAAGAGCAATCTCCAAAGTTAAAACTGATGTTTTTGTCAGGACAAATTCCTCTTGGCTTTGAATGGGAGCTCCAAAGAGAAGTCTATTTACTCACATCACTTGACCTCCTGTTTCTCCAGAGTTTTGTTAACAGAACCCTGCTCCGATGGATTTGCTTTGAACAGCACATCAAAAGTGCTCTTAGTGGAGGAGTTAGAACTATATTTGGTTGCAGAGGAAACTGTTTTTCCTAGAAAGCTCAGGGAATGGTGAAAAAAACCCCACCCCAAACAACACAAAGGACGGAATGGCTTGGCCCCAACATTTGGTAGGTGGCACTTGAAGGAAGCAGTCTCCTGGCAAGATGAATGTTATTTTAAACCAGATTATTCTAAGCCTGGGTAGCTGCAATACAGGCAAGGCTGGAGGATGGACTGCATCTCTCAATACATGGAAAAGGCAGGCCCCTTTCCTAAGATCTTTCACTTTAGGATCTGCTTTACATGTAGCACCTAAGGCTCCTGGAAAAGGCAAGACATCACCAAGCACAAAGGCCAGCCTGAAATGTCCCCAGGCTCCTGGATTCCCATGGGCCTGGGAAAACTCCAGGGTGGGTCTCCTTGAGTAAAGGAATAGCTGTTAATTAGGCAATTAGAAAATAGCTGTTTAATAGGCACTTTGAAGGCTGCAAACCCGAACAAATGCTGCCTCAGGGTTGTCTGTCTCCAATCCCCCTCTGTAAATCTGGCCTAAAGCACTGAGTAACTCCCTCTCATTCCTTCCAGGGGACTGCAGGATGTGTCCAGGGCAGGCAGGGCTTGCAGTCTCCACTTCAAGGCAGTCCCCCCTGCACCAGATTCCTGCTTGGCCATTCCACAGATATTCCAACCCCTACCCTCCTGCTGCAATCTGGCTGCCCAGTCCTTGCCATTCCATCCTGTTTCACCCAGATGGAGTCAAAGCTCTGCTGGCAGTGAAATCAGGCTCTCCTCTGGATAAGCTGGGGTAGAGGCCATGCATGTACTGCAAAGATGCACTTCTTTACCTAAGCAGGACAAATATAAACTGTTTTAAGACCTTTACTACTCCCAAGCTGGGTTTTAAAGTTTGGAACAATCTTGGTAAGCTGCTAACTGTGAGCAAATTCAAAAATATGCATGTACTGTCCATCTCTCTCGTCTTCAGAAAGTAAGAATTTTGGATGGGGTGAAGCTGTTGAGAAAACAGCTTTATGCAGCATCATGTCAGTTAATTTCCTGTTGATGCTACAGCTGAAGAGAGCACAAGTTTCAAGAGTTTCAGAATTTTTCCTGTTTCCTCAAGGACAGAGCAAAGTTTTAAACAGGACAGAATGGATGCTCCTGAAAGAGATTTACAAGGCCTCTCTCTACAGAAGGCTGGGACCTGGGAAAAACATTGGCCAGACAAAATGGAAAACACAGGTAGCACCTGCTGGGGCTCCTGATGCTGTGTGGGAGTTCTGGGACCAGTGTTGATGGTTTCACCTCCCTTTGATTCCCTGCACCACCTCTGGAAAATAATTGCTGTCTCCATTCCCAAGTTCCCTGGGTTGTAATAGGAGGATTAACAATATCCCTCTGACTCTGTATGGCATCCAGCCTCAGAGTCAGTGAAACCCCCCTGGGTGAAGTCAGGGACATGTAATAACACATATAAAATCAGTAACATTAAATTACTGCAGGTTCTTATTGCCAGACCACTTGAATCATGAAATAGGTTTATAAAGGGACCCTCAAGCCAGTGAAATAAATGCATCCTTATCTCTGCAAAAAGAACCACTCTCATGTGGGCTGGGAGGGATAATTTTTGGTCTCTGGAAAGCCCCAGTATCTTTCTGTAAGCTCCTAGAAAATGAAAACTGTAGAAATTATTCAGTGAATTGCTTAAAAAACCCACCCAGATATATCAGTATAGTTTGCTTTAGCAAAGCTGATTTTTTTTCTGATAGCATAAAGTCTCTTCTTCCTTAAGATGTAGAAAAAGCTTTGTGCACTAACAGCTAAGCAATACAGCAGACTATTAATATACTATAAAAATCACACCGTCTGTAGCGTACTAAAGTCAGATTTTGATAAAAGCATCTCCGTCAGAAAGGCAAAGCACCACCAAAAGAAAGAAAAAAAAAAAAAAGAAAAAAAAAAAGAAAAAAAGAAAAAAAGAAGAGAGAAATGTTTTGACAGTGTCAAAACATAATCTGTTCTGTCAAAGCCTAAGAAACCCACACCAGCCTAGAAAAACTCAGCTCCCTTTCCTGGCTGCAAATGAAACATCCAGACATTTTTATCACAATGCCTCCCACTTGAGCCAGATTCCTGATAACTGATCCATGAATCCTGATTCCGGGAGAGATGTCAATGTGCAGTTACAAAACTACACAAGCACATCCCAGCTCTCCTCATGGCACCCGCAGCTCCCTACAGACCACGAAGGATTTGTGCACAAGTGACAGCAGCACCAAGGGCCTTTGCCCCATAAAAGAGCTTCATTGAGGGGTGAGTAGATCCAGGAGACCCTGGTGGGATTTGTTTCCGGCCTGGAGACTCTTCCTAACCTCTGAAACACCCCTCCAAGGGATAGCGTGAGTATCCCAAAGCAAGAGTCATTCCACTGGCCGCAGCTCAGCTTTGCAGAGAGCCAACAAAATCCAAAGCAAACCCTTCAGCATTTCATGGAAAGATTCCCACTGGCTGCAGCAGGCTTTCATTTGGATTTTTGGGCTACAGCCCAAAACACCCAAGCTCTCCATGTGGGTTTGAGAGCTAAGGTAACACCCAAGGGAGATCCTTGGCTGCAGGTGGAAGCAAGGGGCTGGAAGGGACCCCTGCTTGGCACACCGAGGAAAAGGTGGCTTAGACAACGACATTGTTTTAGCCTTTGTCATGCAAATAGAGCTCATCTTCCTGAGAGCTCAACAGCTTGGAACAGCTGTGCATCTTCCTAAAGGCAAAAAACCGCTGGAAGCCACTGCACTGGAATATTTCACAAACCCCTACACCCTGCTCTGTGTTCTTCCTGCATATGTGAGCATAATATCTGCTTGCCCTACACGTCGTAGGCTGCACAAGTATTTTCTATTTCCTGGCAATCCTGGAAACCATTAATGACCTCAGAGCATCACAGATGGTCTTGCCCTGATTGAGAAAAGGACACACAAAAGCAGGAAAATTCGCAACACCTGCTCAGAGCCCTCGGGCCAGCCCTGCTGGTGAGAGCCCAGCAGTCCAGAGGGACCCAGCTGCTCTGGGGACACTGTGGGCTAGGACAAAACCTTCAGGGAGCTCCCTCTCCGAGCAGAGACTGTCCCGTGGCTTCTTGTAAATGTGCCTGGCTAATCCGTGCTGGGATCTGGCAACTCAGAGCCAAGTCCTGGCTCCTTGTCCCTGGTGCTGTGAGAGGAAACCCAAAGGGTTTCCTGGCTGGTCCTGGGCAGAGAGAGGAAGATGTGCTCACTCCCTCATTAGAAGGGATATTAAAGCAAAGCTACAGCCTGGAGCAGGCATGCTGGGGATGGAACTGCCTCTGGTTTAGACAGCTGACAATCCAAACAGCTATAGACAAAAGTACCACCCCATTTAATTGCTGGATAATTGAGGCAGAGAGGAGTTTAAAAGGTAGGCTGAAGGTTATGTGGAAAAACCTCTGGCAGACCATGATGTGAACTCGCTGTCCTGAAAGAAACCCACATCCCATCCCATCCCATCCCATCCCATCCCATGCTATCTCTGACCCTGAGCATGACTCCTGCACCGGATCTGTCCTCCTCAGGGTGCCAGCAATCCTGGGGAAACAGGATTTCTGGAGAAGAACTAAAGGGTGGGGTGGGATGAGACTGATTACGAGGGAATTGGGGATTATTATTATCATCATTGTGGTACTTCAGACTTTTTTTTGGTCCCTCTCCATTTTCAGCTTTGCAGATGGAGGAGAAAGTATGGCTATCAGCACTGAAACTTCTCCCTGGCACTTTGACTGCTGCCCTGGCTCTGACCTCTCTTGGAAGCAGAGCTGGGAAGAGAGGAATCAGCAGCTGTGAGCAGCACAGCCGTGCAGCTTCCTGAGCCTTTCTTCCTCTCTACAATTGATACAGGATTTACAAGGATACAGCCATCCTTGGTCCTAACTTCTGGAGCAGCTGAGCTCCTTTTCACCTCATTAAAGCCCCTCTTAGACATTCAGCTCATCCAAGGAGGCACCTAAAAGCAGCCAGAGGAGCCATCAGCCTGCACATCTGACCAACCCTCCTGTTTCTTATTTCAAATTTGCAACAGCCCCTTTATTTCTGTTTCTCATTTCTCTTGGAAGCAGTTCCTTGGGGGCAGCAACCCATCCCTTTCACCTCTCCCACACAACCCTGGGGGCAGTGGGTGCTATCACTGCCCAAGTAACTCCAGGAATCTCACAGCAGAGCTCTCACAGACTCAGGATTGCCAGTCAGGACTGCTGGTTGTTGGGATTGCTGTAACATTTTAAGGCCTCACCACAGAGCTCTTTTACCTCAGGGATGTCACATGGATTCAATCATCTCCCAGTAGCCACCTCCAGTTCTCCCAGCAGCTGCACAGAGAGGAAAATACCCACAGCCATGAGTCAAACAATAACAGTTCAAAACTCCCAAAGTCTCATTTTCTCTGTCATTTGGGGCTTTTTCCCAAGTCTGCTGACTGCCTGGGGCTCTTCCCACTGATCTAAAAGGTCAGGGATTGGCTAAATGCAATCAGGCAGGGACTGCATCCACACTAACTGCTGAAAAGCATCTGCCTGCAAGGTGAACGTCTTGCCCACCACATGCCACAGGATTAATTCCTGCTCTCCCTTCTCCTCCCCACCTTTCAGACCACACTGCCCAACACAGTCCTCCACCAGAGCATTAAACTTCTTTAGAAGCTTGGGTTAAAAAACCCTCGGGGAAGGTTTTTGGTCATAGTTTGGGGGCTTTGTTTGGTTTTGCTTCTTCTTTTCTATTTGGAAAAGCCCTCCGACAGCAATTCACCACGATGCTCATGGCCCACTCAGAAAGCAGCCGGAGAGCCAAGGAGCTAAAAAGATAAAAGTGAGAAGCTGGAATCAAATGTCAGGTCCTGTGGAGCCTGGGATCTTGCACAGGGAGCCACGGGAAGGTCAGCCCTGCCTCTGGCAGTGATGGTAAAGAGCGTCCTCAGGAGAGGTGATTTCAGCTCCTGGCTCTGACACGGGCCTCCTGCCTGACTTGGCCAACTCCATCTTCTCCCCCTTTATCCAGCATTTCTTTTGCTGTGCCTTGTCCCTGTGTACCACAAGTTTTATGGAGGAAGGGTAAGCCTAGGCATGTGCTTTCTGGGCGTTGTTGGACCATGGCTGTGATTCCCAACAGCTGCCAGGTATGATCCCAATGTCTGCCTCGCTGGGAAACTGCAAATGCCTCTTCAGCCCAAAGAGGATCCTGGCTCTGCTTGGGTTTTTTAAAACCAAATAATTATTAAAGACATGCCTCAGCTATTAGCATCTCATTAATCCACATATCACAAATAAAGAAGCTGGTTTTTTGCTATTTTGGGGCCCTCTCCAAGAAACTATTCTAATTGTTGATGACTACTTGGCCTATATTCTTGTGATGTGCTTTCTTGCTGTGTGTTTTTAAATGCACTTTTCCCTCACTCCCCTCGTGAAAAATCTTGTTTTGTTAGAAAAATAAAATGTGTTTTTATTATAAAGGAATTTATCCGCATTGGGGAAGAAGTTTTTTTCAGGTCTGGAATAAATTCTCTAGTTAGGGGAAAGGGAACACATCCCAGCACACACAGTACTAACCTGGGGAGCAGCATTTTGTTTTATCCATCCAGTGACTCTGAGCAGCACTTTAAAGAAGGCTTTCCAAACCCCATGAAGCGTTAGGGTTGACTCAGATATTGGCTCTAGAGTGCCATTCTCTGCCCCCATTTTCATCTGGGAGAAGAACAAGCCCTTTCCAGGAATATTTCTGAGATGACTCCTATTATCATGGTAGAGAAAAAATCTGGACCACATTTGGTGTTGATTAGCCTGGATACTGACAGTGCAATCAAGGCACCGTGGCCACTACCGTGAGCCAAGGAGTGCACCCAGAGAGCAGCATTCCTTCAGTGGGAGAAATGGGCACCATGATGGGAACTGGGCTGCTGGAGGGACTAAAGCAGCTGTGGGGAGGAGTTCAGCTCTGTCTCCTGAGGAAAGGAGGCTCGGGGGAAACATTCTCACTCCAACACAGGAGCCAGGTAGGGATCGGCAACTTTTCCCAGGCAACAAGTGACAGGATGAGAGGAAACCAGGAGAGAGGTTCAGGAGGAATTTCAGGAGGAATTTCTTCATGGAAAGGGTTGTCAGGTGTTGGAAGGGGCTGCCCAGGGAGGCTTGGAGTGCCCATCCCTGGAGGTGTCCAAGGAAGGCACATGGCACTCAGTGCTCTGGGTGACAAAGTGGGGATCGGGCACAGCTTGGACTCGATGGCCTTAGAGGTCTTTTCCAACCTAAATGATTCTGTGATTCCATGATTCTTTAAACTGACAGACGGCAGGTTAAGGTATGTATTAGGAAGAAATCCTTCCCTGTGAGAGTGCTGAGGCCCTGGCACGGGGTGCCCAGAGAAGCTGTGGCTGCCCCTGCATCCCAGCAAGTGTCCAAGGCCAGGTTGGACACTGGGGCTTGGAGCAACCTGGGATAGTGGAAGGTGTCCCTGCCCATGGCAGGGGTAGCACTGGATGGGCTTTAAGGTCTCTCCCAACAAAAACCATTCTGGGATTCATTCTGGGATTCATCCTGGTTTCACAGAGTCAGCCTGGCCACAGCAGTGGAAGCAGTGGAAGGTGTATTTGGGAGGCCTGTTTCACTCACAGCCACCTGCCTGTTGCATCTCCCCTTGATGTTACATTTCAGGTGGGTTACCTGGAGGCCTGGCTTGCCTTATCCCAGCTGAGGGAAGGAAAGAAAAGGATCTTGTAGATAGTGTGACCTTACAGCAAGCAAATCCTTCATCTTCCTTTTCAAAAGGCACATTGGGCTCATCAGTTTTCAAGCAGTTCCTCTCACTAGTGTTGCATCCTTCCCTTTCACTTCAGCGTTAAAAACCTCATGGTTAATTCCAGCTGTGACGTAAAAAGGAAACAGAACTATATTCACTTTTTATGCATTTCTTTCCCTGCTCCTGAGCCAGCAGGCAAAGCTTTATGAGCTGATGTTTTCCCCTCCCAGCCTCCCTCGTGCCCTGAGTTTGCAAGAAGTGTTTGCCTCAGGATTTCACACACTCAGCCCACGAGAGGTGCTTGGTCTCCTACACAGTGCACATGATGTTGTCCAGGTCTGCACACTGTGATTCCCTAGAAAAGAGGAGCCAGGAATTGCATCTCAGCTGCTGATAGGAAACCAGTTCACATCAGTTTTCCAGGGCACATCCCCAGGGAGAGATTCAGGGCTTCAAAACTGACGCCAAAAAGCAACAGACAGGAAGCAGAGGAGTTTCTATTTAACATAGAGAATGCTCCTGAGGCAGGCTGGGGTGAAGAGGAGGAGGGAAGGGCCTTTCCAAGACTCTACCATGGAAAGGGAAGAGCCCTTGGTGTTAACAGAGCAGCCTTTTGTCTCCTTCCTTTATAATTTCTGCAGGTTCTTTGAACAGAGATGAACATAAGTGACAGACACAGAGCTGAAGGCTCCCTGGCAACTCTGCTGCCTTCCTGTTTCTGTTTCCATCACCACGATCCCAAGAAAATCCAGATTTGCACCTTCTCAGCCATGTATACATTATTAAGAGGGCCCTGGGGATTCACAGCTTCTGCCATAAAAGCAAATTTCAGCTAAGAACAGTTAATTCTATTGACTAGGAGGGACTAACAGCACTTATTTTTGTTAGCTGGCAATATCTAACCCTTTAAATGATATCAGATGGGCATGAGTCAACAACCTTGCCTCCAACAAGAGGCCACTCAGACTGCCTAAAAATACATTTTACTTTCCCTCTTTCAAATAAAGCTGCTCACAGCCAAGGGATCTGCTGGGGATAGGCACACACACTCTCGCCTGGAACAAGGGGGTATTGAAGTAGCTGTAATTCCCTCTAATCCCTTCGTGCCAGAGGGGCCACTAAAAATACAGGAGCCACCGAGTTGCTGTAGCTCTCAGCGTGGCTGGGTGGTGCAGGAGCAGGGAACAGCAGCCAAATTCTTCCTATCTCCTCAGTCTGGGCTGAAAGAAAAAAGCTCCAACGCAGATGATAATTAAGCCCTTAATATTTCCACTAGATTTCAAACAGGGTTATTTTTACCACAGTGACATGCAGAGCCAGGAGCTGCACAGACTGGGAGAGGCAGCTCTGTGCTGCTGCTGACACAGCTGGAGCCTTCACATCTGGGACAAGGAGAACTTCAACAAAAGTTGGCTTTTCACGCAGATTTCAGTGGGTTTTTGCCAAGCCAGGTGATACTGAGGATACTGCTTTATTTTAATCAGCTGCAGGAAAAAGCTGTATCAACTCCTTTTGAGAGGAAGTAACATTTTCTAGTTGGGACTCAAGAAGAAGCCCCTGGAGGAGTGGAACTGAAGTTCAGCCTTTCTCCTAGAAATGGGCTCAGTCACACATGGCCTGTGGCTCTCTGGGCTAGCCAGCAGCAAGGAAGTGAAACAGCATTCCTTAAGCCAGTGGAGAACACAACCTTGGGCAGAAGAATCAACCTGGGCTGAATTCTCGTGGGAATTCTAGTCCAGTAACCACTTGGAGCCTTATTGTTCAACAAACCACATCATTTTATGCCCCTCTCCCCCAGCACCATCTTGAGCTATTTACATTACAAATATTTCAGACAGGAGTCACTCACTTCCTTTATTTGCAATTCTCAGTCTCACATCATGTAATTGATCAGAGGTTGAAATTCCCCATCTCTTGATTAAAATAAGTAAGAGAAATATAACTTACCCAGGATTTTTTTTTCATTCTTTTATATCTACAGCCTAATTACATGGATTTCAGGGCCAGGAAAAGAAGGAATTCTCCCCTGGGAGGGTGGGCAGGCCCTGGCACAGGGTGCCCAGAGAAGCTGTGGCTGCCCCTGGATACCTGGAAGTGTCCAAGGCCAGGCTGAACAGGGCTTGGAGCAACCTGGGATAGTGGAAGGTGTCCCTGCCCATGGCAGGGGGAGGAATAAGATGGGCTTTGAGGTCCCTTTCAGTATGATTGTTATTGTGATAATTTTGGGAGAAGCCTGTTCCCTCTAAGACCAATGTCACTGTCTACTCTAGAGCAAAGGTGATTCACAGAATGTGCTGTTACTTCAAGACCAAGGCTCATTTAACTCAGGATCACACAGGGATATAAATCTGAAAAAGCCCATCTTTTGTCCACATTCCATATTTTGCACAATAAACAGAGGTAGGAGCATCCAGGCAAGTTCACATGAGGTCTCTGCTCCCACACTGTCTGCTGAAACAAGCAGGGAAAAATTTATGTTCCTATGGGGTCTCTTGTTGGGATTTCCCTCCTTGTCCCTAAAGAGAATTCAGGGTGGTGAGTGCTCAAAACTTGGCTTGATCTGTGGGATTCTACAAAAAATCCTATTGTTGCTCTGACCCTGGTCCCACGGAAATGGAGACTGCTCACCACTTATTTCCAGAGAGGGGCAGTTCACAGGGTGAGTGCCTTGGAAAAATCCCATCCTCCACCTCACAGCTGCTAAAGAGTCATGAAAATCTTGTGGCCTTTTGCAGGCCATCAGAGATGAGCTCAGAAGAGATGAGATGTCAGAAGAAATGTCCCACAGAACCTGGGAATGATGAGAAGACTGAGATGATGGAATTAGGTCAGAAACTTCCTATTCCTCACCGTACATTGAGGGTAATGAAGGTCCAGCCTGTACCACGAGGCTGCTGTGGGGTTAACAGTACAGGATTTTGCAATATCCACAAAAAATTCCCAGTAAGCGAGCCAAGAAGAATCAATCCTTGTGTCACATACTGTATGTACTGGGGCAGGGTGACCAACTCAGCTGGGAGTTGAGTCATCCCAACCTGTCGAATGGGATCCCCACTTGGGTTGACAGAAATAGACACATTTTTAACAACTCTCTGATTGCAAGGCAGATTTCCTTCTCTTGCAGCTCAGGACAGGGTCATGTTGCACCACAGAATATAAATCAGTCACGGTTTAGAGCCTGTCAGATAAGGTCATATTTCTCTCCATTTGTGCTTTTTTCCTTCCCAGAGGGTGAGTTTGAAAAACAATTAAGATTTTCTGCATTAGTCAGAGATTTCAGCAAGTGTCTGAGAGACCTGCACAATGAGGAATGGGAAATTGAGCTCCCAGAGGGTTTTGCACACACTGTTGGTGCATCCAGAGTAGACCTGGGCCTTCCATGCAAGAAGCAGATTAATTTCTGCCTGAACATGCTGGGAAATCCCAGAGCAAACAATAACCACCCCAAGAAGGGGAAGCCCCTTCTTGTTGCTGGAGATCATCTGCTTCAGCACGTAAGGAATTGCAGAGCCAAGAAATCCTCGGGGAGGTGTGGTTGGCACTGAATTCCTCACTACTGTCAGCCCCTAGAGCTGAAATGAATGAGCAGAATCCACTCATGCATTGCTCTAATGTAACATCATTCATGGAATAACAGTGCTTGGAGACACTGTGCTCCCACCTGGAGCAGATTATCCCACCCTGCTGTAGGATACTGTCTCTCCTGGGATTCAGCACTGTCCCCCACACTCAGCCCTGACACTGGGCTCTGCTTGGCCCTCAGTTATAAATTCAGAGACTAAGGCCAGAGAGAAGCATCACATTACCACAATCAAATCTTCCATTATGCCTCTCTTTCCATCTTATTCTATTGTCCACAAGTGGTGAGGAATAACCCATGGTGAAATGCAGAATGCAGTGCACAGTCCAAAGTCAAACACCATTAAAAAGTCAGTAAAAAATGTCACCTTGTTTTACTCCCAAAGCTAAAATCTTTTTCCTTCCAGCATATCATAAACACACGATTACTTTGGGAGCTGTGAACTGACTCTGAGATCCACAGACCATCACAGACCTATATAAAGGAAAGGAAACGAGGAATCAAGGAGAAATGCCGAAGGAAGAAGCAGGAGATACCTGCAGGAGAAGGGAGACAGTCAGACCTCTTGGGACACAGCCTGCTCAAGAGAACTGGAGGCTTTTTGACAAGGAAGCTGTTTGCTTATTTTGAGGTCATAGCAACAGAACATCACAGACATGGCGTGTGAGTAAACCGTGAGTTTTCCAAGAAATACCTCCCTCCAAATAATATAATCAATTTCTCATCTTAATGGGAAAAAAGCCCCAAACCTATACAAACCTGCCAGGCCAGAGAGACAACAGTATCTTCCTCCAGCACATCTTCTGTTTTTCCAAAAGCATTTCCCAGCTGTAATTCCAAGGCGGTGAGTCCTCTCATCCCGAGAGCTGAGCAGCCTATTCTTGAGAAATACAAATCACAGATAAGGAGGTGACCCAGAGTTCTCAGGAGCAGTAAAAAACCCAATGTTTGTTTGCTTTCAGCTGCTTCCTCCAGGCCATCCCCATGGCTGCTGCTGGGAACTGATCCAACAGTTTCCAGCTCAAATAAAGGCCACTATCCCACAGCAGCTTTGCAGGTAGCTCTGGTCACTCTTACCTGTTACAACCCAGCAATCCCCCAAGCCTGGAATAAGATGAGGGAATTTCAAGGGAATGGGAACTCTCCTCTAGTCCTTGGCTGGCTTTGGTTTCACAGAATCCCAGGATGGGTCAGGCTGGAAGGACCCACAGTGGGTCAGTGGTCCAACCTCCCTGCTCCAGCAGGGTCATCCCAGAGCACGGGGCACAGGATTGTGTCCAGATGGCTCTGGGACATCCCCTGTGAAGTGTCACCAGCTATCCTGGTGGGCTAGTGGCAGAAAATGTCCTGACAAGAAGAGCAATACTCCTGAATACCTGTTTGCATTCCTCCTTTCTTTTCCAGCTCCTTTTGGCCTGGCAAAACAAGAAGAAATAAATGTTACAGCTATCCCATTCTCTTTTCATGGAATCGTTTCAAGTGACTTCTTGAATCACTTCAGGGACTTCTTCTGGAAATAGTTACAGAGGGGTAAATCCAGGTACAGACAAAGATGCTGTGACCCTGCTATGTGGGAAAAGTGAAAGCCACATTAATCAAATGTGGGGAGGTAAATTATAATTAGGACAGGTCACTAACATACACCACATGCTGAATTATTCTGCCTGCCGGGGTTTAGCAGCAATACGGACAGAAAGAGAGTCAGGGAGCAGCTTTTCATCCTGGGACAACACATTCCAAGTGGTGCCTCAGGCTCTATTTTTTATTATTATTTATTATTTATTCCCACTTGGTAATTGAGGAACCGATGCCAAAAAAGCCAAGCAGGAGTGATGCCTGCAGTGTCAGGCCCATGCACACAGTTTACTTTGTTTCTTTGCTCCCTGATACTTCAGAAAGCAAAAAGTCAGTGACACAATGTTGATTAAACATTGCACATTGAACAGATACTGCTCTGCAGCTGATTTGCTTGATGGTTGTGAATCAATTACATATTGAAAAGTGCATACAATTAACACTCACAGGCGGGGATATTTCCCTAAAGCTATGCAATCTTAACTGATATTCCACAATATCAGTTTGATTCTTGCCTCATCTTCCATCCAAATCCAATAAACACATCGTTTTAGTGGAGTGAGCCTGGATGATTACCCTAAAATGAGACTTCAAAAAGTTTTTGGTTGAGGATTTCCATAATGTATCCAGATGCTTCCGTGACTTCAAAAATATGACAGAACTCATCCAGCTTCATCTCTGAATGCCCTGTTGTTAACGACATTAAAACTATGAAGAAAGCAGCATCTGAATTAAAATCTTGATTGTTCTTGGAATATAAATGGATGCTTTTTTTTTCTTTTAAGTTTCAAAACTTCACATTCTGAAAAAAACCCACCCAGAATAGACATTTCTTGGTAGATAAAAAAGTATTTTTCTAACTAAACATACTGATAGGAATGTGTTCAGAAAAGCCAGACATATGCAGAAGGACTTTTTAACGGCTGAAGTTACATTGGGAAACTAATTCCTTTAAGCCCATTTGTTTATCAACACTACAATTTGTCACAAACTCTCCATCCTCATCTTGTATGCCAGTGATTTGGAACAACAACAAAAAAATCCCTGTGTGCTATCCATGGTAATGTGTCTTTTAGGTACAAGAGGGGAAAAAAAGACAATTTGAGTGTGCAAAAATAATTGCTGCAAGCATAAACATTCCAAGAGCAGGTTGAAATGATGGAGTACATTGCTATCCAAGGTGAAATATTTTATAAGGGGAAGCCAGGGTTCATTTGTAAAGAACTTCAGAAGTCCAAGATAAAAACTGTATTTGGGTGGGGAAGAGCTCAATTAGGAACTCATTTTTCAAATCTTATCTCAAGCTGACTCCAGTCAGATGCTCAGATTTATGTCTGATTTTACTGTCACTGGGGCCAAAATCTCCTCTCTGCCCTGAGACGTGCTGAAATGCCTTGTTAAACTCAAAGGAAAGCTTCCCAACGGGAAGCTGGCTGTTCTAGAACATCCACGGTTCACTGTAGCCGTGTGAAAGCTCAGTATCAACTTTAGACAACATCTACTGACTGCAGGCACCTTTTTTTTTTTATTCCTTTTTGGCTCAGGACCCAGCCTTATTATTTATCCCGCTCTTACTCAGCATTCCCATTCTTTTTCAAGGCCAGGAGCCTGTCAGCTCTTCCTGCAGTGGTACCCAGAGGGTCCTTGGTGCCTGAGTCAGGGCTGGTTTGGGACAACGGTCCGGGTGTGATTACCCACTGGAATTCAGTGGGAGGCTCCCCTTAATTACACCCTTCTCTCCAGAGAAACAGGGAGCCAGAGAACCCTTGAGGAGCACAGATGCATTGCACAAACTCCTTCCATAACTGCACCAGTGTAGCCAAGGAGACAGACAAATCAGCCCCCCAAAAAATAAAGGATAGATGGAAGCAGGAGGGCTGTAGTGCCCTGAGCACTAGGAAACAGTTTAGCTAAAAAAAGTAAGGGTCTTGCAGCAAAGTCAACCAATGCCAAAACTCTGCTTTCCTCCAGTGCTGTCACCAGCTTCTCCCAACTCATTCCAAGCTAAACAGATGAGGATTATTGTCTGTTCACGATCCAGTTTTCCCACATGAAAGAGGAGGATAACTGTCTATAACTTTTTAGCTCCACAGGGGCCATGGAAGACATAGATATTAATGCTCAGAGATGCCCAGATTGACCCTCAGCCAAGAGTTACCACAGTCAAAGGAGAATTTTCTGAGAATTTTATGTTTTTAGTCTAAAAACACAGGAAAAAGAAATTTGCATCAGCAGAGACACATCAATGCAGCTTGATGTCACGGAAGAGACATCTCCTAGTGATGAAACTTGTTCAATATTCTAAACAAAATTGAAATGTGTTTAGTCTGGAAGTGATTATTTTGCTTATTCTGATGCATTTGATGTTTAACCACACACTGCAAATATGGTTAGGTGGCCATGGTCCAACGCAGGAAAAGAGATCACAGGACCACAACCAAAAGTGCATTACACAGGACTGAATAATACAGATACACCATCATTAAAATCCCACAATTTAAACTGTGGAGCCCATGTTTTATGGTGGCTGGGACAGGCATGATACACGTTCTCCATTTTCAAATCCTGCAGTGTTTCAGGATACATGGGAAAGCAGATGTTTTTAATAGCCTGAACCCTAAAAAAGCATGTTCTTCCAAACCAACCGCATGCAGCCAGGAGTGAGACACTGCTGCACGAATGGGCAAAGTGTTCCATCTGTCTTGGCTCCAGTGGAAAATTCTGACCAAGACAGAGATTTTCACATTAAGACTAGTTTTTCCCCAAAGTGTTCAAGGCCAGGTTGGACAGAGCTTGGAGCAACCTGGTCTAGTGGAAGGTGTCCCTGCCCATGGCAGGGGGGGATCGAGATGAGCTTGAAGGGCCCTTCCATCCCAGATGATTCTGGCATTCTGTGATATTGCTGTCTTTACACAGAGTAAATCCATGGATACTGCCTGGCCATGTGCCCCCTGTGGTGTCACCTGAGGTGGCAGAATCAGGTCCAGATGCAAGGGGAACCCACAGACCTTCTGTGGTGCACTGACTTCAATATGTTTGAGGGACATCAGCCACACCAACAGATGGGAGGGGCACAAACACCCTCAGGCTACCCCAGAGGCTGTTCAGAAAGCAGGGGGAGAGAGCAAACACAAATCTAGAAGCAAAACAGCAGAGTACCAGCCTCCAAGGAAAGAAACCAGAGGAAGGCTCTCAGAAAGCACTGTTTTACAGGCAGGACCACAAGCACCCAACACAGGAAAGCTTTCAAAAGAAATGTGGCGTGGGCTTAGAGCAGAAACTGCAAAGCACAGCTGCCCTGCTCATCTTACACTGTTAAGAGAGAAGGGAGAGATGTTTGTTGGGAATATTGCTCCCTCCCCCTGCCCAGAGGATGCAGGCAGCATGGATGATCCTCCCCTCCTACTCAGCCCACAAGGCAGCAATCTCTGCAGTTAAACCAACAGTTTTCCCAAGAGCAAGCAACCAGGAAACCATTTCCAAATACTCCTCACGTTACGTCAGCTACTCACAGATCTCTCTGTCCACTTCTTGCTCTGTGCCAAACCCCTGGTACGCCTGTCCCTTCTCCCTTGTGCCAGTCAAAAGCTTCACGAGGTGAAGATCATAATGTCATGGGTTGATTTGGGCTGGGAGGGACCTTAAAGCCCACCTTGTTCTGTTGCAGTTGCATCCAAACCCTTGAACACTGGCCTCCTTGCCTAGAAGCAGCCTTGAGGCTGCCTCCCAGCTCCTCCAGGTGCAGGAGTCACAACAGCATGGAAAGTTCTGCTTCTGAGATGAGGCAGCTCCTGAACTGCAGGACTTGATGGGGATCTCAGTTTTGTATTCAGTCACTGCTGGCTGCTCACTGGGGAACACTGTGCTCCTGTGAATGCCGATTCCTCCACACTTGGAGGGGTATTTTCCAGGGATCTGTGGGAGCTGCACATCCCAGGTGTCACAGGACACTCAGAAGTGCTGAGGACTGTGCATTATTACAGGTTACACAGATGGCAGGAAGAGACCGGTGAGCAGAGAGCAAATGCCATTTATTCCCTCTGCCAGACTCCCACTGAGCTGTCCAGTGGCACACATGAGATGGGTGCTTCATTCAGCAGAGCAGCAGCTCAGCTCCGTGATTTCCTTGGGCCAGAGGATTTTAACTGGATTGCAAAGGTTGAGAGCAAGGGGCATGTGGCCCTCGGGGACAATCCGCATCAGATGCAAGCAAGACAGACACCAGCACGGCCTCTGCCTCCCAAACATCAGGAAAGATGCACTTGCATCCTGAGAAATCCCTTTAAAGACATTCCCAGTTTTCCTTTGCAGTGCCAGCAAGGAGGGAGGGACTGGCAGAGTCCCCTCTCCCAGCTGCACACGTCTAATCCAGCTGAAGTTTTTTTCCATCCTGATTCACGGAAACATTTGCCGTGGAAGAAGCCAAGCCTTTTACTGCTTCCAACTCCAAAGATGCTTCTTCTGCATCATCCATTTTCTACCAGCTGTCTGAGCTCAAGGCACAAGTCAGACCAGAGCTGCAGGAGCAAGCCTGGTCCCTTCCAGAGATGGAGCACAGGCTGCCTCCTCCATCCCAGGCACTGTGGCCTTGCCCTCCTTCTTCTCCACACTGATCAATCCCTGCCTTTCTCTTGTGGATACCTCCATCCACAAACATCTGCCAAGCTGCTTTGAGCTTCCCAGAAAAGCCCTGGTTTCCCTGAAAAGCCTGTATCCAGCTCAGAAATGCACTTCCCTCTCACACAGCATTATGAGGGAGCATCATCTCATACCAGCTCATCTCATTCCACCCCCTGCCATAGGCAAGGACACCTTCCACCAGACCTGGTTGCTCCAAGCCCCATCCAAACTGGCCTTGGACACTTCCAGGGATGGGGTGGCCACAGCTTCTCTGGGCAACCTGTGCCAGGGCCTTACAGGGAAAATTTTCTTCCATATATCAACCTTCTCCAGGCTAAACAGCCCAAATTTCCTCAGCCCATCTCTGTAGGGGAGGTGCTCCCATTCCTTTATCAACTCTGTGGCCCTCTCTGGACTTGCTGCAACAGTTCCATGTCCTTCCTGCACTGGAGGCACCAGGACTGGACACTGTGTTCCAGGTGGGGTCTCAGGACAGCAGAACAGAGCAGGAGAATCCCTTCCCTGTGCCTGCTGCCCACACTGCATGGGGTGCAGACATCCCAGTGACTTAGGAGAGCTGTCCTTCCACCTCTTTCCAAGGAAAGGTGGCACAGGAGAGAGAACATCTGCTCCTCAGGCACTGATATATCCAGCCTAGCCTATGGAGAGCCTGCTCTGGCACAGCCCAGGTGCTCCCAACCTGCTGATGTTACACTCACCAGGAAACAGCACTACTTACTTTGGATTAGGAGCTGCTGGGGAGGGACACAATGCCAGGAACCAGTGACCTCCCAGCAGCAAAGCAAAGCAAGTAACCTCTGCTGTCACCTCTGCAAGTAACCTCTGGTCACAGCCCAGTACAGCAACACCTTAACACTTACCACAAGGTGACAGACAAACCCTCACCTACATGACCCAAAACTCAGGAAAACACACCAGTTCCCTTGAATCCCAGCTCTTTACTCCTTTTGCCACAGGAAACCTTAAGTGCCAAGTCATATTTTCCAGCCCTACAATCATTTTCCCCTAATTAACCAAAACCAAGTAATAACAGAATGAATTATTTTTCTCTTCCCTCCTCCTCCCCCCACTGAATTCCCACTCACAGCTCCTCATTAGGCCTGGTATTAACTGGAACAGGCTGTGAAGTTCACTACATCTGTGCAAAAGAGCAGGGGTGGACAGACACATGACATGAGCTCTTGCGAAACCAGGTCCCAAAAAAATGACCCATATGATGGTGACAGCTTTTTCAATCGTTTCTTTTGGTATTTAGCTTCCCAAGAAGCTTAGTAAGAAGAAAAATAAAGAGGAGGCTACAAAAAAATAACCTCAGGCATTTGGAGGGAGAGGGAGTTATTTTGCTCGAAGGCCTTTCATTAATAATCCCCTTAATAACAACTTTTATTAGTTTGTAGATGTTCCCTTTCACTCAGCCATTTGATGGCATCCTTGGCAGCCACAGCCCATAATTCTTCATTGCATGTGTGTCTGTCTGCTGTTTAAAATTTAAATTAAAGCAAGGCTTGTGGTTGAGGCTCTAGAGCACAAAAAGGAGAGGAAGGCATCAGCCTTTAAAGCAGCAGTGTTCCCATAAGTATGTCAGCCTAATACACAGAAAAATCCTGCAAAATTGCATCCCTCTCCTGAGAACTGAATTCAAACTCTGGCCCAGTACAGCCTGGCCTGGAACACTTCCAGGGATCCAGGGGCAGCCACAGCTTCTCTGGGCAACCTGTGCCATGGCCTCAGCACCCTCAGAAGGGAAGGATTTTCCCCCCAATATGTGATCTAAACCCACCCTTTTTCAGTTTGATGCACTGAAACTCATGAACTGCAATCTTACACACTGCTCAGTTTGGTGGTGTGACTGTCTCTGGTCTTCCAAGGCCACTGTGCAAACTTCACGGTGCAAACAAGGACGGAAGCTGTGGGACTTTGGACCATCTCCCACTGTCCCTGCTGCTCTCTCTTGGCTTGGTTATATGGAGGCTTCTGGAGAAGAACCCTGGATTAATATTCTCAGGATAAAAATGAGTAGGAGGCCTGGCAGGCAAGTTTTCCCTCTCCCCATGATTCACGAGGAAGTCAGACAAGGAATGTCTCCACCAGGAGACAAATGGGCTAGGTTTAATGGCATCTTTCACGGTGACATATTTCTTTAGGAACTGCCAGTTAGTTACTGGAACAGCCTCAGTACAGAACAAGAGTGACTTCTAGTGCAGTCCAGGGATATGGCAAGAGTTATTGCTTGGCATTGTCCTTGCATGTGTTTGAGCTCATCAGCCCGTGCTGCCTATTGCAAATTAGACCTGGTCTGAGATGCAAAGTGCCTGTAAAAGTGACAGGGATGTGGCTGCCCTGGTGGAAGCAGAAGCCTTGCCATGCTCCATCTGAGGGACACAGAAAGCCAGGACATCCAAGGTGAATTCATGAGGAGACAGCACACAGATGGCTGCTCCTGGCAGCAAACTGAGCTTCCTAACTCAAGAGCTCATCCAGCCTCTGCAGAATTTTCAATTCCAGTGATAGGCACAGTTACCTCAATGGCCAGTGTAAGAGCTGGGAGAAGTCAGACAGCTGAAAGCAGCCTGGTTGGTCTAAAACTTCAAGAACCACAGTCGCACTATTTCCTTCACTCCCTTTCAGAGTCTCTTTCTCTCTGCCTGCGTTTTTACAGCTTTACAGTAGCCTCAACCTACAGCAAGTAAAAACAAGCCCCCTTCCCACTTCTGCTCCAACTGTTTTAGATAAAATAGTGGGCAGGAACAGAAAAGGATAAAACAGGAGTAACAGAGAGGGGTAAAACCCAAAATGGTTAATACAGTTCCTACTTGGTGCAGCCTTCGTGCAAACATGTCAGCTGGAAAGTGCTGGCAAGCAAAACCAAGGGGGATGCATGTCAGCTGAGCAGCACAGATTCCCTGGGAAAGGGAACACAGAATTGCCTATAACTGCACGTGGCTGTCCTGTTTGTACAGGATCAAATTCTTCCCTGTGCACGTAGCAGCTGTACAGGAATCACAGCCCCCCACGTCATGCAGGAGGCACAGTGCCAAACATCCTCCTCGTGGCTGTGCTTCCGACAGACAGCGACACCAAAACAACTGCATGGACTCAAAATCTCATGTGCAGCCACTGCAGGTGAAGCCCTGGGGTGCAGGGGCACCACAGAATCCCAGAATGGTTTGGGTTGGAAGCGACCTCAAAGCCCACCTCATTCCACCCCCCTGCCATGGGCAGGACACCTTTCACTATCCCAGGTTGCCCCAAGCCCTGTCCAACCTGGCCTTGGACACTTCCAGGGATGGGGCAGCTGTCCCAGCTTCTCTGGACCACCAAGGCCAGGGCCTGCCCACCCCACAGAGAAGAATTTCTTTCCAATATCTGATCTAAACATTCTCTCTCTGAGTTTCAAACCATTACTCCCTCTTCTCCTATCACTCCGTGCCTTTCAAAAATTCTCTCTCCATCTTCCAGCACCATGCAGCTGATCAGAATGACTGAATATAACTTTGAACTTCAGGTTCTCCCTAGTGCAAATATACCTTGACACATCTTCTCCCTTCACAGAAAAGGTTCTTTGAACAACAGTTGGTTTGAATGCAGGGAAGAGACACTTTTTAGGGACATACATTACTTAGGAATATTTCACTAGAGCACTGGAGCAAATAGAGACCTCGTTGAAAATAAAAATATTAATAGGAAAGAGTGACTCCATATGAGTTTTAAGTTTCAAATTTCACAAAATGTTTTGCTGTAACATTTTTCAAGGGAAAAGTTCCAAGTTTAGAACTTGAAGTGGTTTTACTTAAAACAATGTTTCTTTCTTCTAATAATTTTCTTTTCCAAGCTCAGCTGTTGAAGCTGAACTGAAATATAAGACATTTTTGTGTCCTCAACAGGTCCAATAAAATTCTTCTCTCTCTTTTTTTTAGGGGTGTGATTTTTACCCCCTCAGATTCCAAACAGAAAAAGTTACAGCTCATCTTTTTTTTTTCTTGTTAAAAAAATTCTTCCCCACCCTAACACAGTGAAGCAAAAAAAAGTAAAATTTGTGGCTCTTTCTCCCTGATATAAAAAAACAAACAACAGAGTGTCTCAGGCTTTCTAATTCAAGTGCATGACTTTCCCTGGAGCAGTGGAGCACATTCAGCTTGGGGAGCAGAGCTTTAAGGCTAATAAGCAGCTGTTTTGGTTTACAGAAATGCTGCAGCATTCCCCCATGACATCCATTCCCCATTTCCCAGGAAAACTCCAACAATCACTGGAAGACAGGCTCAAAGATTTCCCTGCAGTGGCCATAGGAAGAAGCTTTAATCCCCACACCCAACGTAAGAACTTGGTGTATATTCCAGGCTGCTGCCAAGGCCCAGACTCTTTTCCCTGCATCTTTAGTTCCTGGGCAAATCTACATTTCTAATCTGTACATAATGTTCAGTTTCATCTCTTGCAGTTTATGGACTTGAATACAAAGACAATTCTCACTGCCACTGGAAGGAGTGAATCCCTTCCCCTCATTCCCTGGAAAAGGAAAAACAGCACGTGCCAAGGCAGACACTCCAGCCTAACCTTCTTTTCATATAACACAAGGAAAAAGCACCTCTAACTCCCTTGCAGTGACGAGATCAAGTCTTTGGAGACATGGGGTTTATTTCTAGCTCTGACACGGATACCCAGTGTGAACCTGCAGATGCTTGAAGACCTACCTCTGGCTGAACCAACTCTTTGAAATCTTACCGCATTAGACAAAGCTGTGAGGAAAGCAAAATGCTGAAGAAAAAGTCAGAACCACATCCTGAAATTCTCTGCACATTTGTGGACAAAAGAAGCATCTTGACTGTTTGTGGTGTAATGCCAAATTTCTTTCCAAAACGAATGTTCCCAATCCTTAGTGCCAGCCTGACTGGAGAGTGGTTTATCACTGAGCTGGGGAGAACCTGCCTCCCACCATGGCCAAGATTCAGCCCAGCTGATGGGAGGCACTGAGCTCCATTCCCAGTCTGCCCAAGGTCCTTAGGTGGTTAATGAAGACACAGACAACGTTGTAAGGCAGCTCAGATGTTGATAGAGCTGAGTCACCCTCTCTCTGTAACCTGAACACCCCAGACGTGACTATAAAGACAGCAATAATCACCACTTTGGGGGACAAGGCCAACTTTTCATCCATCAGTCACTGCCCAGACTGTGACCTCACTGGGGGTTTAGTCCCTGCTGTGTTTTTCTAAAGACCTGAACAGCACAAATGAAAGCTGCCTCAATGCCTGGAGCCTCAACCAGAGCCAATGGCAGCTAAATTTTCCATGGAAAGCTTTAGCTGGAGGACGGGGACCAGGGTGGAGCTAAGAATATCAGTTACACAGTGACAAACTCCTGCCTGGCATTTCCTTCTCAAACCATGAGCCATCTGCAGCCACTCCTGCCAACCTTCAGCATTCTCAGCCAGCTCAAGGGGCTCTGTTCATATTGAAATACTTATTTTATGGAGCAGATCCAGACCTGGGAATCTCTTTGAGGACAAGATAAGCCTAGTGGGATTTGGCCTCTTCATGCCTATCCATTTCACTGGGTATCCAAACACCAACTCAAAGAGTATGGGATAAATATCCTTGCATTACATCTAGAAAGACAAACAGTCAAGAGACCGTCCTTATTTCATGGATATGGGAAAAGAAAGAGGAAGAGAAGGACACCACTCTTACCACCCCAACACAGGGTAGAAAGAGCAATTGATGCCAGTACCTTCATGATTAATGTTCCAGTGACAGGGTGGTTTGCTTTCACCATTCCACACAGCCAAGAAAATCACTATCTTTTCCTTTCCAGGCACTGCTAATATCCCAAGAGCACAAAAGCTTTGAGTGTTGCCTGACACTGCCACCCAGGTCCTCCAAACCAAGCCACTTTAGAGTGTCCTATACCAGTCAGAACATGTTTTTAGGTGCTCTAAACAGTCCACACTGCAGGAAATCCCTGCCACAAGCTAAAGACCCAGAAGAAATATCCTCCTTGGCCTACTATCAAATACACATCCCATGAAAAACCAGCAGGGTCCCTCTGGAAGCTCTCAGAGCTGAGAAAGCTTCTCAAGGCACCCACTTAGAAATTGAGACTGCTTCTTGTCCAGCTGCAAGATATTCCTACAGCAGATGGACTGGTAAATGCATCCTCTTCCTGCTGCCCCCGTGTTGGTGATGGCAGTGGCAGCAGGAACAGGGGAGAACAGCGGCCACTGGATGCAGGCACACACATTTATTGCTTCAAATCAGCTCTCTGTCTTTTCAGAGAAGCCCTGGATTCCTTCATCTCCCTTTTGCACAGCAGCCTGCAGGACAGATGGAAAAAATTCTGGAGTAAAGGTGGGATCTGGTGTGAATAAGAGTGGAAGTATTTTGGCTGGGGATTCGTGGGTATGCAAAGGCGTGGGAGTTGTGATTCATGAAATGCCTCCCTCCCCCAGCAGTTCCCCACCTTGCAAGGAGCCAGTTGTTGGTGCTGGGAAGCAGGGACTCAGTGGCCAGGCCTTTGGCAGGAGTATTTCTGGAGCAGGCTCCAAGGCTGGAGCTGCGTGTCAGCCAGAGCATCTCCTCAGAGCAGCTCTGATGGAGCATCACCAGGAACAAAACAACATTTCCTGAAACTACTGCAGGGGAAGATAGAAAATTCATCTGGCCCTTGATCCAAGAGGGCGTAAAATGCACTAGGATCATGTTTTCTCTCCAGCTCCATACAAAATCCCCATTATGGATATGCTGAATGGTCCCAAGGAGAAAATTCAGCAGTAGCTATGCCTGAGAGATCCTAACCAAAAAAAAAAATGGAGTGCAAACTGGGCTGCAGCAGCACAGGATTTCTCTCTCCCTGACCACCAGGGACTCTGGTATCTGTACATGCCCTCAGTCTAACACTGGGAATTATCTTTTCCAGCCACACTGGTGCTTGTCCTGACCTCAGCTCCTCTGCTAGGGAATGCATAAGCAAGGAATATGCTCCATGGGCTCCACGTAGAGCCTAGATCTTAATCCATCTGCCTCAAATCCAGCACAGGTACTTCCCTCCTGCACAGACAACCTGAGGATGAGCACATCAAAATTTTAATCAGACTCTCAGCAATATCCAACACCACTGAAAAGTTTAAAATCAGCACAGGGAACAAGCCAGTAACACTCTGCACAATCAGTGCTGTCAACCCTCGGATTACCCAATATCTCGTTAAAAATGCTGCTCTGGGAGTAATTTTGTGAGAAAAAGCACTTCAGCAGCTACAGTTCAGGAAGGCCTGGAGAACATGAACTAACCAACAAGCCTTAAAATATTTAGAAACAGAAGACGTGGGAAAAAAATTATTTAATTTTCAGTCTTTAAGGTTCTGACTTACTGTTTCTAACCCACTAGGGACCAACAATACTTGCTTAAGATCTTGTTAGGAAAGTATCAAAGGCACTGTCAAAAGTATGAGGGAGTCAGCTTGAATTGCTCCCAAGGGGAAACTTCAAGACTAGGAAGAAAAAAATCAGTTTCCTTATTAACTAAGGGAGTTAACCCATTAAGCACAACAACTGTGCAGAGCAGAACAGGAAGCAGTGAAACCAAACAGTTTGGATTGTGAATATGAACCAGTGAGCATGATCTGAGATGTAATCAGATCTCAAAGTCCACGAAAACATAGCCAAATCCTGAGTGAAAAGGTCTTGCATGCCTTTAGAAGGAAATATGTATCTGCTGCTTTATAAAGAAACAAGATCCTTGCAAAACCAGAGTTCACGTCCATGCACAATCACCAGTTCTCCATTCTCCTGAGCCACTGGCAAAGGAATGAATCTTCCATGCTCAAATTAATATTTCCACTCTCCCAGTCTAGCACGCAGGTGGGAGGGCCGTGGACTCACGGTCAAAAACCAGAACCAACCACGGTGGAAATTACAGCTCCTGCCACCATGAAATTATCTGGGAACCAACTGATCTCTGGCATTTCCTTCTCCACCCTCTCCTGAGCTATGCAGGGCTGCTGTGGAGGTAATCTTCCTTCCTAGTACTCTGAGAAAGCAAGTGCAAGAGCAATCCTAGCTGTCCTGAGCACAGGGCACTGCTCTCAGCCAAATTATTATTAATGCAAGTGTGCTGAGCAACCACAGGCCTCTGTGGGGATGGATTCATGGAAGGGCAGATGCCGAAGGAAACATTCATCTCTGTGGGGTGGAAAGAGCAACAAAAATGTCCTAAGAGCAGGGAAGATCAAACAGGAGTAAAAGTACTCATTCACTGCTTCTTTTTTGGCCTCCATTTATAGCTGAGCTGCTAAAGAAAAGGGATGTCAGAAAAAGAACCTTTTCTTTCCTTTCCTCCCAACCACTAACAGCAGAGTTTGCTGAATAATGAAGTATTTATGTGTAAAATGGAGTTAATAAACTATTATGACCATCAGTGGCACAAATGCAGCAGCTGGAACTTGAGGCCAGTTCAGAGAGGAGAGAGGGGATGGAAGTGGAGCCCTCTCTTCTCTTCCCCCAGTGATGAGGAAGTCTGTGTGACATGGGAGATCTTCAAAAAGCAAACTCCTCCTCAACCTGACATAAAACTAAAATTCAGGCTGGGTCTTGTGTTCCCTAGAAGGGCTGCTCACACATCTGAGATGCTGTCCTGTCCTCTTTCTATAGCTTCTGCTTGCAGACAACATAAAAAGCTAAAAATAGCCATCAAAACAAGTTTTGGAAGCTCCCTGGATTATATTTTAAAAATAGGATAAAGAGAAAGTGTTTTACTCAATCATGGGCTTTGCTTTTAGCTGAATATGCTCCCAAAATGGCTCAGTGATCTATTTCAGCTGTTATGGGAAGAATTTAGTTCAGTTCAGTCAACACACAGAACTTCACCAGTCACCACTACCTGCTCCTCCTGAGTGTGAGCAAACTTGCTGGTCAAAAGCCAGTTCACAGTTTATTGGTCCAGAACAGGAACAGAAATAGAAGCATTAAATAAATGTCTTTGCCCTGCCCTGTTCCCTCTGCTGTTGTTGCAGCACAGAAAGGCTCCAAGAAGCCTGTCAGAGAATTCATCATAGTATCCATGAAATTGCTAGGACATGGCAGCACTCCTTGGCAATCAGCTTGAGGGGGTAGAAGGTTTTATTTCTCTCTCCTCTGAAGCCACTGGGTAGATGACTCACAGTAGATTGGTGTTGCAAGGTTCCCAGTTTCTCTTCAAATGGAGGGGTGGTGCTTCCCACCGCTCCAGAAGCAAAGCAGCCAAAGCCAAACACCACACATTAATGGATTTTTCCACATGCTGAGACCCAAGAGCTTGAGGGAGCTCCTAGAAATAGAAAGCTTCCTTACCTGCCTTGGAAAACTTTGCTTGGTACTCTACAGCACAGTCCTGCCCATGTTTGTGAGGACACCTGAGGTCGTGAGTGAAAAACATCACAGCCCAATTCTGTTCAATTCTGTGAGGAAGGAAACAGTGTTTAAAGTAGATTTGTACCCAGAGTGTCCCATGATCCCTGTGACAATCAGGGCAGAGTCCCTTCCCCAGGAATCAAGGTGAGCAGAACAGATTCAGGATATGAACAGCCTCACCAAAGGATTGCCACACTCAGGGCCTGCAGAATCTCTCTCTCCAAATTAGTGCCTCATGTTGTAAGTTTTAAGTGGTAGCAGATGTTGGCAGCCAGCTCCAGACCTTTGTTTCCCAGATTCCCAGATAACTGCTGCCTTTGTGCAAGCCCTTCTCTAGCAATAACTATAATTAAGTGCCATTTACATAAGGTCTTTCATTCAGCAGTCCCAAAGCGCTCAATAAATTTAACAAACCATTAGTACTCAACAGATGTATTGGTTTCCAATTTCAAAAAGGCTGCATTCTTCTCCAGGATCCTCCACATTCCCACAAACGGCAGGCACCCTAATTACCATAATTACCATAATCATCTATCAGTTTGCAGAGAAGCAGAATTAGGGGATGCCAAAGGCCACAGTACATTCTGCTAATAACAAAAAGATTTAAGCAGAGTTCCTGGCCTTTAACTTTGTTCCCACTATGAGAAGGAAACCACCCTGCCTCCAGAAATTCCCATGCACTGATAACTTCATCTAGCCAGAACACTGAACTGAAAGGCAAGGATGCATTCCCAGAGCACATGAAAAACCCACTGGTTAAAGAAAGACAAGACCAATCCAAGCAACAAGAATTTTTTTCACTAGGATGCCTTGAGCTCACAAAACTGAATATAGTGGCCCAAGCAGGACATTGAGAGAGATGCAGCAGTCACCAAGTAACTGCAATCTTGATAATACATCCCTCTGGATTCCCCCTAAAAAAATAAATCATGGAAGGTATTGCTTGAGAGGACAAGTCTTACCACAACCACAGTGGTAAGACTTTACACCACCTAGATTAGACACTCAATCAGATACAGAGCTGTGGCCTTACAGTACCTGAAGGAACCTGCAGGGAAGATGGAGAGAGACTGTTTTCAAGGGCCTGGGGTGATAGAACAAAGGGGAATGGATTCAACCTGACAGAAGGCAGGTTACACTCTCTCAACAACCGGCTTCCCTCCCAGCAAAAAACCACAGGGGCGGAGCATCCAAGCCTGGGATGCACGAAAAATGAGGAAAAGGTTTTGGCTAAGGCACAACTCACACAGTTATCAACTGTGATGGTGTGGACAAGCAGCAGTGATTCCTTGAGCTGTGTCTGAGCCTCCGTGCAAAGCAAAATACTTCTTTTCCTTTCTTAATCATAGAATATCTTGAGTTGGAAGGGACCCAAAAGGATCATTGATCCAACTCCAGACTTGACAGACTCTGTTTAACTTCTACATGTATTTTGCTGCTGCTGAACCAAAGGCAGTTCAAGATCTGTCACACAATTTGAATTATATTGCATTTGTTCCTATTTCAGGCAACATAAAGAGGCACTTGCAGAAATCTCAGACAGTCTGAGACGAGGGCTCAATAGTCACAGTAATATAAACTGCAACTTAGCTGTGTATCTCAGTCTATAGCTGCAATAATTAGAGGCTCAAGGGTTTTCCTTTACCTAAACTTTATCTGCTTATAATGAAGACTGCACAAGGTGTAATACAATCACTTTGTAATACATCATGCAATAAAATCTAGTGGTTACTGTCGCACCTCGTGCTGGATACAGTGAGAATATTCCCAGCCTCTCCAAAGCCTCCTTGCCTCTGATTATCTGATCTACTTCTCCTGCTGGTCTCACACTCTGCGCTCAAAACAGGAATTAGAAGTGGGAACCATGGCTATGGGAAAGACTTCTTTCTCTATTTTCCACCAGGCATACCTTGGATAACTGATCAGCAACCAGCTGACAGCACAGCCTAAGGGAGACATGGCCAAACTCTTCTCAGCTAAATTAAAATAACAGCAAATAAATAATCTGGATTGTATTTAGAAAGTCACAAGACCAGTGCTTGGGCCTGGCTAGGGGTGAGGAGAAGGCCCATCCAAGGTGACACCCAATTCTTTTCAGCTGAAATAAATTTAATTCCTACCAAGGGAAGCCAGGTTTCACAAGCTCTAACAGGGAAAGCGTTCACTGGACAGAGACTGTGTGAATGCATAAGAGGGACTAGACTGGGGCCCGTTTTTTTCATCACGCAGAAATGTAACAGCTTTTTATTCCGTTTCATGAGTCAGTGTTCCCAATGGAAAGAGCACACACATCATGGCTTTGGCACTGCACACCACTGCATTTCCTACCAGCCCCATCCCACGATGAATGCGATCCATTTGGTTACCCTCTTCAAGGAGGGGCTTGTGCCAGCTGTGCTCTCCAGGAGCAGGAAGGGGGGCAAGGCAGGGATGTGTCAGAGGAAGGATGAATGTCCTCTCCTTGCAGTCCCTGCAGCACAAACCACCCCTGTAAGAAAAACAAATGAGCCCAGAAGGCAGTCGGGAAACTGCTGAGAGAAAGGTCCCCTCCTGGCATGAGTCAAGCTCCAAAACAGTCCAAGGAGCTGTTCTGGCTTGCCATGGGGACAAATTGTCCAGCAGAACCTCTGACAGCTTTTCTCCCCACTGATTCACTCCTCACTGCGCCACTGGGCTGACAGACACAAGGATGTCACAGGTGATCATGCAAGACACAGGAATTTCGACAGGACGTTGCCTGTCACGGTCCTTCTGTGTCACAAACCCGACAAAGTGTTTGAGAGAACCCTTGAAAGTGTTTGAGAGATGCCTGTGCTGCCAGACTCTGAGGGTTTCTGTTCTGGCCACAAAGTGCATCTGGGAGGGCTACAAACTGCCAAGGTGCTCAAGACCTAATAAAAAAAGAAAAAAAACCCACCCAGAATTAAAGGATCCAGCTCTAAACACAGTCTCAGACAAGCCTTTGGTGAGTTAATGAACTTGCAGAGAGATCTCTGAGTCCATAGTGTCTTATCTTCCTTCTAATTCTAAGCTCCTTCCCCAGGATCTTTGGGCTAAATCCACCTCCCCAATCATCTCAGAGGGTCCAGAGTGCTTCGGCACACATCACATACCACATGTGGGGGAAACTGGCTCCAAGTTATGGGAATTCTCATAATTTCCTTTTCTGACTCTGTCTCCTGATCACACTCATGTTGTGAATACACTACTAAATATAATAGTTCATCCTCTAAGTCCTAATTTCTTTGCCTTTGTCTGCAACTATTACTACATTTTATGAGTTTTAGTTAATTTGGACTGCCTGAATAAGCAATTTGCCAGGCCAAAACATTAAAATGAAAATGCTTTCAGTGGAATAATCGGAATTTCCCCAGATTATTCCTCCTGCTGACTGGTTTTGCTGCTGTAGAGCTGACCACTTACATGTGACAATACACACACTGTGGAGGCAAGGGCTGATACCAGCTCCACCAACAAACACAGAACATAAACAGCTAAAAACCCAATAGGTTTCAAACATGAATGTTGAAGGATGCCAAGTTCTGCAACAAATTCTACAGGGACAAGAAGCTAAGAGTTGTTTCAAGTTTTCCAGCTGCATCTGTGATACACAAGAAAAGTCCTCCAGTCATTCTGAATAAGACCTCTTTTGGAGGCAAAACGTTGGTTTTTGAGTCTACCCTCCAACTGCATGACTTCTGCATGTCCAAGGCAGCTGTTACAGGGAAAAGCATCATTTGCCATTGTGTGGGATACAACACAACCAGAAGAAAGTGCTCCTGTGGTGTGCTGTTAAGTTGATCAGACCAGACATGCTGATATTTCTCAATTTCAGCCTCCCCAGTTAATAATTTTGGTGCTGTAAGTGGTAAATTTACTCATTTACTAGAATCTACTCTCTGTACTATGTGACTAGAGACAGGATGAAGCTTAGAGGTAGAGGCAAAAGCAGCACTGCCTTCTTGCTCATGTAAAACACACTGAAAAACAGAAATAAATTTGAATTTAAGGTTAAACAGGTCCATATTTGGGTTTTTTTTCCTTTCCCCTCTGCTGTTTCCTATGCTTTAGGCAGTCTTGTTCTCAGTGGCTTCCTAACAGAGCCTGCAAAATTCCTTATCACACTTGTCCTCTTCCCCCTGGCCAGATGTGTTCTCTAGAGGTTGTGCTAAATCCAAGATGGGATCCTTGTCTTCTCTGAAGTCACTGGAAGGTTTTCCATGGGCTTCTGTGGGAGCAGCACTGCAACAATGTGACTTAAATCCTGCCTACAAGAAATAGGATTTGGTTTACATCCATACATAAATCAAGACACAGCTCCTTATACTTACCTGGACTGTTTTAATTTTTTTATTTTAAAAGGCTTTTAGCTAAGATTTCCTGACTTTTATTTATGATAGCTTAGATCCCTGTAAAGAAGTCTGGAATAAATCCATGCTTCCAACAGGACACATCCTACAAAAGTCTGGGAACTCTTAACCACAGGAAAAATGACCAGGCTTCAGGATGACTCATTGTTGCTATTTTGCAAAGACATTGGAAGAAACTGGGAAGCAAAGACTAATTAATGTACTTCCAACTCTTTTGTAGATTCCAATCTGCTCTGCCTCACTTTCTGAAGGCCTCAACACACACAGAAGCATTGCTCTGCCTGCAGACACATGGCAAGGACTGGGGCCACTCTCAGGCCTCCTCTTTAGACTGTTTACAAAATCATGGAGTTGTCAGGACACAGGGAATGCCCTCCCACTGACAGAGGGCAGGGTTAGATAAGATATTGGGAAGAAATCCTTTCCTGGGAGGGTGCTGAGGCTCTGGCACAGGTTGCCCAGAGAAGCTGTGCCTGCCCCTGGATCCTGGAAATGTTCCAGGCCAGGCTGGATGAGGCTTGGAGCAACCTGAGATAGTGGAAGGTGTCCCTGCCTGTGGCAGGAGGTGGAACTGGATCGGCTTTAAGGCCCCTTCTAAGGCAAATTATTTCAGGATTCCTGTGAAATTTCTTTCTAAATGGCCTTTTCTTGAGACTCTAAGAACGTTTTTGCAAATGCCAGAAAGAGTCATGTTCTAGTGAAGAATACTTTATTAAAAGCTCTTCAGATACCAAGAACGACCTGAAAATTGGATAAGTTACAGTTAGAATTTTCTAAAAGGGGAAAGAACTTCTCTCTCAACTTGACCAGAGCCCTACATCCTTCCCAGCAGTGTCTCATAGGGAGGACATCCCACTCACCCTGGAATGTTATTTTTCCTAATGAAAGTTAAGCAGTGAAGTTGCTTATTTAAAAAAAAAAAAAAATTGTAACAATTTATGCCCTTCTATGGAAAAAACCCTCTCATCTGTCAGTTCTCATGACAAAAAATTGCCAACATTGAAACTTATTATTTCAGAGTCAATAGTCATGCTCATCTTTGGAGGCAATGGAGGAAAAAACAATCCATGTTATTTGCCAGGGGGCTTTGTTTGGAGGTGTTCCTTGTTTGGAAGTTCTCCTAACTTCCTCCACACTCTTAAAATCATGGATCCTGACCCAAGTCAACTTGCTGTAAAGTCAGAAGACTTGTGACTGACTAGAATGGGAACTGGATGGAACTTGGAAGAGATAAACTGAACGAGAAATGGGTTTTAAAGAGAGACCTCTCGCCCCCAAGGCGAGACAATCCTAGGAAACTACAGAAACAAATTGTTCTTGTTCAGCTTCTTGCTAAGGCCAAAAGATTTAAAACAAACATGGTTCTAACACACAAAGGCAAAGATTTCCATTCCTCCCCCAGACCCTCACTGTAACCTTCTTGCTATCACTGCAGAATATTTCCTGCTTCAGCCAATAGCACAGAAGAAATGAGAACTTGCATTTTGCAGTTTGTCTGGAAATTAAATCCCTGATGCTCTATGTGAATCAGTTACACACAAGAAAAAAGGTTCAGACCTCTCAACCATCCTCTTCGCTCTTGCAGGGCATTGAATTCTCTTCAGAAAAAACGGAAAGACTTCTAAGTTCATGAGAACACAAAAGGGAGGGTTTCCACCAACAAACGGACAACAAAATTACCAAGCAAATTGTGAAAAATAGGGTTATTTAATTCATGTTCTATAGATAATTATAAACTGGAGACTGTAATATATTGTATAAAAGTATGTGTACGTGCTCCACCCGCGTGCCTCACAGACTTCTGTGGAGCGCCTCTCCTGATCTTCCCGGTCTAAAAATAGAAGGTGAAAATACGAGGCACTAATAAGACAATGAACATTGACCAACCTACCCCTGCCTACGTGAAGCGAAGATTGACTCAAAGCAAGGATTTACTCTGATCAATCACCTACGTGCAGAAAAGTCATCACACACTGCTACGGCTGTTAGATTACTCAAAGCAAGGACTTACTCTGGACATTAGCATTTGAATGGACCAAGGGACTTTTACAGTGCTTAGTGTAAACACTCTTAATTGCCGGTGCTTAACAGAAACAATGGGAAGAGTGCTGCCGAGGGGGGAAATAAAGAGTATTTAAGTTGAGCCTCTGGGCAGGCGAATTCGTGTACCCAGCTAGAGACACAGACTGCCAGGGTCTGTGTCTAAGGGTCACCCTTGGCTCTTTTTCCCGGGAGAAACTCTGTCAAGTAGGTATCGCTGTTTGTGTGGGGTTTTTTTTATTGCTTAAAATTCTGTGATTTGATTCCAAATTTTGTGGTTTGAATTTTTAATAAACCAAATTATTGAATTTGGAAATAAATTGTCCTAGCATTTATAACACAAATATTAAGGGTTCTCTGAAAACAGAGGTGAAAGCCACACAGATTTGACAGCACAAATATTACTCATGTCTCAAGAAAAGCAAGTGTTCAACACACTAATTCTAGACAAGACAAGCTTTGAAGCTGCTCTCCAAAGAAGTCCAGAAATAGTGACTATTCATTCTGCTAAGATGAATCTCACAAAGCACAATAAAAAATTCTCACAGGACCCTGCCTTCCTATCTGCACAGGAACAGGGAGAATCTGAGCAAATGACATTTCCCTATGCTAGGGAACCAAGCCTAGGTCTTGTTTCTAAAAATTAACTGCATTCCCAGAGCCACACAATAACGTCCTGATTTGCTGTTCAGTCTTTTTCTACTCCACAGCATATTTTCATTTCTCGTTTGAGCCCAGATCTCCCTCTGCTTCCCCAAATTGGGCATGGTTTTCTTTTAAATCAACATCTCCTCTTGTGGTGGGAATGCCCAGGCTGAAGGACAGATGAGGATGCAAAGATCTGCCTGCCCTTATGATTTTTCACAGGAAAAAAGAAAGGAAGTCAGATCCTTGTTGCAAATTCATCTCCAGACAAATACCCGAGTACCTGTTCTCCACTGAGCTAAATATAAGTGCTCCAAAAAAGGGCTGCTTAAGGGAACAACAGGGTTTTGAACAGGACAGGTGAAATTCTCTCCTTCCCTAGGAGCACACAGACCCTCCTGTTTTTTCTTTTCAGGTTCACAAGCTGCATCATGACATTTCTCCTTCGGCAACATCCAGATGGAAGCTATTAATTCTCTAACACCATTGAATTTCTTCTTCTGATTCTAATCTTGCTATCTTGGCTTTTTTACATGATCACTCAGCATGTTCATAGGAAAGGAGTCGTCCAAGAAAGAAGAGCAATACTCTCTGACAGCTTGTCTACAGAGGTATTTAGCAAGAGAGACTGCTAACAAGCCTCTCAGTCCACACAAAAATCACTGCTTGTGGGACAAAGAGCCACCCCAAAACCTTCTCCTGCTTCTGTATTAAACAGACCAAAACCAGGATCTTAACTATAAAACTACTGACTGCAACAATCAGAAAACTTTTAATCATTACCAGGAAGGGGAAATTGAGCAGGGAATGTACATTCTCACTTCCACACGCACATGGATAAACATCTGCTGAAACTACACTTGGAAACATCCAGTGCAAGTGAGTACTTGAGGAAATCAGAGTGGATCTTACGAACAATCATTTTAGAGATACAGGGGAAGATTCACATTATCACCCAAAGATATTTTTCTTCATACTGGAGCAACACTCAGTTACATTAAATCTCTAGCCTGCTTCCACTGATTAGATCTGGTTGTTCCCTTGGCTACTTGGCAAAGCCAAAAAGGCATTCACTGATCTCCTCTTCAGATACATACTCAAACCCCATAGTCTGGGGGTTTGTTTTAAAAGTCAACTTAGTCATTAATCACTGAACTACACTAAACTTAGCAAGGCTGCAGATCTCACACCTTCAGGTTACCAGAAGCCTTCCAATAGAAATAGAACTGTTCCCTAAGCTTCCTTTCCTTTATTCTGTGGCTTGCCAGGAAGAACATATAACAGCAACCTCTGTAATGCTCAGATCTCTGCCCCATCATGAAGATCTGCCGTCCATCAACTCCAGAGAAACTAAACTTACTCCACCTCTCCTCCCCCCAACCTTCACCTCTTGTTTTTTTAAAAAGGAAAGAGGTGATAATAAATAAACTTCACAAAAGCAAATTTTTTCCTTACCTCACATTTTGCAGTCACAGGCATCACCTCTTGTACAACACAATTTGAGAGATACCATTTAGTGAAAAATTACCAGGTTTCCTTGTCAGTCAAGAAAAACTTCACCTTCTTCAGTCTTTTGCAAAAAGTTCTGATGATTGTCCATCTTTCAGATTCACAAAATCAGACTCAAGTTCGGATTTACATATTGAGCATATATTGACAGGACAAGACAGAACGGGTTTAAGGTAAAAGCGTAGGTTTATATTGGATATTAGGAAGAAATTCTTCCCTCTGAGGGTGATGGGGCCCTAAGACATGTTAGACAGAAAACCTGTGGTTGCCCCATCTCTGGAAGTGTTCACAACCAGGCTTGAAGTAATGTTATCTAGTGGAAGGCATCCCTGCCCATGACAGGCAACAGAAACAAAGGATACTTAAGGTCCCATCAAACACAAACTATTGCTTGATTCTATGATGTTTCAAACTCCACAAGTCCAGGTGGATGCCAAACGTGCTCCTCACAGCCTTCTCCCTTCCCCTGCCCCTCTGCCAAGTCCAATGGGCCTCAAGGACTGAAAGAGCCACAGAGAGCCAAAGGGAGACACTTGCACCTACCTCACTGGAGCTCCTGCGAAAGCACTTTCCTTGGGAAGCAAGGCCCATTCCTCCACAAGCATTTTCCCAAAGTGTGTAGCTTTCCTGGGGAACACCAACACACCCTTCAGTAACCCTGGCAAGGGTGAATTACTTCTGGTCCTTTCAGGACAGGCACTCCAGCCCTAGCTCGTATTCCCCCAAGTGTGTTTCCAGGTGGAGGTTCAGACATGCAGCCCCAGGCCCTCTACAAACACAAGCTGCCTGCTGCCTCTTCACCTGCCTCAACTCCTGCCTGTGCTCATGGCAGCAAAACCAGGCTGTTCCCAGCCAGAGACCAGAGCCCTGTGCCCGCAGGATGCTCTTGCCAGCACCTTCCAGGACTCTCTGCTGTGCATGCAGCACTCTTCATGTCTGCTCTCAACAGCCTTTGGAACACACAGCACAACCTGGCTGGCGCTGCCCTCAGCATACCCCAAACACAGGCACGGGAAGAAGCAGGGGCTGCTTTGTGGCCATGCCCCAGAGAGACTGGAAGGCTGCCCTCCCTCTGGTCTCACTTGCTTGGCTTTCTGACTGGGTCTGAGGCAGGGGCTGCCATTCCTCAGTTGTGGGGACCAGAACCGCACCCGGGATCCCGGCACTGCCTGACAGCGCTCCGGGCACTGGCACAGTCGCACGTCCCAGTCTGGGCCATTGTGCTGCTGCTTCACTTGCCCTTAGGCACACCCAAAGCTCCCGGTTACAGAGCCCTCATGGTCTCTGCTTCTGCCCTCTTCCTGACCCTGTGTCGGGATGGAGCACTGCTGTGCTTTCAGGAAGCTATTCTTGAAAGCTTCCAGCATTCCAAGCTCCTTTGCCCTCCACGGATGCTTGTCATAGAATTCCTCACAGCTGTGTTCAGAGCATACTCAGGTTGGCTTTTCCAAAATCCAGGGGCTTCAGGGTGCTCAGCAAGACCTTTAACTCCACAGTGTTGTGGGAGGGAACCTTCAGCACAGGGAGCTTTCCAGCCTGATCTGGCCTTGTTCCTCTGGGTCTCTGCACAAAACACGGCGCAGAAGAGAAAGGCAGGAGGGCGCTGGGTGTCCCTGCACTTCGGATGTGCGCTGCTTCAGCTCCACAGAGATCCAGGTAGGGGGGGAGAAATCAAACTGTTTATTAAAGGAAGGGGAAGTGAAGGGATGAGATGGGGGCAAAAAAAAAAAAAAGGGGATGGGCAGGGTCTGAGGGCCGGAGGGAGGGAGCTGTCAACAGGGAGGGAGAAGGCAGGAGCTATGGGAGCTTCCCACAGGCTCAGCTGTGCCCAGCATCAGCCATGCCTGCAGCTCCAGTGACACTGGGCGGTGATGTTCTCGTCACTGGCTCCTGGTACTGTTCTTGGCACACTGGCTCTCCAAACCCAGCAGATGACCTTAGTTCTGCAGATCTTTGTCCAAAAATTGCTTGAATTTCCAAGTTAGTGGAGGATGGGCTGTCATCTTTGCTCATGGCTTCAAGGGCTGGAAGAGAGATGAAATACCATGGTCAGAGCTCAGACTTGCGAGGACACCCAGCGATTGTTCTGCTAAAGCCATCCCTCCAAGCTCCCGTCATGGGGACAAGACAGGAGGGGCCAGCGGGATCAGCTGGAAAGTTCTGGCCACGAATCCCCTCGCCCCCAACCCTGAAATCTCTCTCTGCTCTGCCCAGGCCATCGCTTGTCCACACAGGGAGCAGAGCCCTCCGCAGCCAGGGCAGGGATTGCAGCTCCCCACCAGCCCCCGCTGACAGCGCTCGGCCCTCACTCACCCTGATTGAGAACGTGAAGCTCTCCTGGCTGCCCTTTCAGATACCGCCCGGCGATCCCTGGGAACACAGAGCCTGTCACGGCCCCAGCGGCACAGCTCGGTGCCAGCGGCGCTGCCAGCCCTGTGGCCCCACGGCCTCCTGGCCCGGCACGGCTCAGCCCGGGCCCTTGCCGCTTCCTGCCGCCCAGGGGCGGGCACGGCTGCCAGAGGGCGGCAGCAGCCCCGAGGGCAGGCGGGGCTCCACGGCGCCGGGCCCGGAGGCCGCTGCCGGGGCAGCAGCCGGGGCTGGGGCCGAGCTGCGAGCTCGGGCTCGTGGCTCACCGATGAACCTGATGGCCGCCTCCCGCACGGGCTCCTGTGGGTTCTGCAGGTACGGCAGGGCCCGGCGCAGGTGCTCGGCCGCTCGGCTCCTGTCCTCTGACAGCTGCAGAGAGCGGCAGGAGGGAAGGCTTGGCGCGGGCTCAGCCCCTCGGCCAGGCTTTTGCTGCGGCCGGTTCCGGCCTCCCCTGCCCGCACAGCCCTGAGGCCCGGCCAGCAGCCGCTGTTGCCGGACCTGGAGGGGGCCGAGGGCCGGCTGCTGTGGCTCGGGGCCACAGGAGACTGGAGAAGAGACCTGCGGCCCAGGGAAGGGAGCAGCGTGTGGGGCGCAGGCTGGCGCGCCTGGGTGCAGCACTGGGCAGGGGCCACAGCTGCCAATGCCCCACACACAGAGCTCCACGGGCAGGGGGCTTCTCCAGGCTGTGATTCAGGCTTCTTCAAGCCATCCTTACCAGGCATTTTCCGCACTTCATCAGCTTCTCCTTCTTAACCACCTGCTTCAGATTCCTCCTCTTCAGGAACCTGGCTGCACAAAGCAGCGTTTCCCGAGAGGCCTGGAGAGCAGCAGAGATGCTGAGTGGCACTGCAGCCCTGGGCACAGGACTCTCATCCCTGTGCCAAGGCCAGGAGGAGGCTGCAGCCCAGGAGGCACCAGGGCAGGAGGCAGCCAAGCCCCCTCCTAGGGATGCACTGGCATCACACAAAACCTCACCTTTGCCACGCGCTGGTTCTCCTCATGGCAATGCAAGAAGAGCGGGAGCAGGCTCTGGCTCACAGTTCTCTTCAGGGGCTTTTTTCCCTGATCCACTACGAAGTCCATCACCTTTTCAAAAAGTTGAATGGCAAGCAGCTGCACACCGCTGTTCTCCTGGAGGAAAGGAAGAGGAAAAGACCTCAGCACCAACTTCTCAAGGCCCACCTGAGAAAAAGCCTAAAAATCCACAGGGCATAATATTTTTGGGCAGCAGCCAGTGCCTGTGGCTGGGGACACAAACCCTTACATGGTCAAAGAGCGGTACGAGTGCCTCAGCCAGCTTTGGGGCAGTGGTGCTGGATATCAGGATATCCTTGTACTGGAGAACATCCAGGAAGACAGAGAGGGACAGCCTGACCACCTCTCCATCTGCATCACTCAGCGCATCCACAAGCCGTTGAGACAGGATGCCCATTCTTCTTGCCTGTGTGGAACACAAGGCTGTGCTGTGAAGCCACGAACAGCTGCACTGCCAGTACCACCCTGGCACTGCAACCCCACCCTGCTGCCGCAGGGCCCAGAGCCCAAAGGCCTGTCCCAAAGCACTCAGGCAGGTGAAGCAGGAGAGCTGGGAGTAGCTGCCTCAGCTCCTGAAGCCCAGCCAGTCCAAGGGGCTGCTTTCCCCAGTACAGCTTCAGCCACTGCCACCTTCTCACCATGCAGGGATCTTTGATGAGCACCACGAGGCCTCTGAGTGCCAGGCGACGCCTCTCCCTGCACTCGCTCTGCAGGTACCTTGACATCAGCTCCAGAACACTGTCACTGCATTCACTCAAATCCAGGCAATCTAGGACCTGAAAGGCACAGGGCAGTGACGGGGAGCTGGCTGTCACGGGCCCAGAAGTGCACAGGGCTGGGCCCAGGCAGCAGCACAGGGCACGGGCACCGTCCCAGGCAGCAGAAGGCAGAGAGCTGGGAGGCAGCTCAGCGAGGCAGAGCTGGCCTTCAGGCTCACCTCCACAAGGAAGGCCAGGAAAGGCAGATCCCAGCGATGCCCCGCTGTGCTGAGCAGCCCAAGCAGGTGGCATGCAGTGCGGGAACACAAGGGCACCAAGTCACGGCGCATCTCCCTGGCAAGAAGAAAAAGCAACCAAGACCCTGAGGTGGGGGAGGGGGGAAAACCTGTCCCAGGACTGACTCACAGTAGTCTGGTCTTTCCCCAGTATCCCTGGAGGCAATGTGGGCACTTTGGGAGGCAGTCTCCTCTGGCTACCCTCCTCTCCCAGCCTTTTCCAGTCTGCTCAGCTGTCCCTCAGTGATGAGGCCCTCTGGCCCATGACCACACAGACTGCATGGGGCACCCCGGGCACAGGGCACAAACGCTGGGGACAGCGGGGAGAAGGCATGCATGCTCACCTGGCCAGCAGACCCACCGCGTAGTGCTGGGTGTCAGCACAGACCAGCGTGTCCCAGCCATGCTTGCGTCCCATTTCCATGACAACATTGTCACTCCGCAGTCGGCAGAGCAGAGCCTTCATGGTCTGCATTGCAAACCTGTGCGCAGAGCAAACCCAGATCATGCTGTGATCTCTGGCTCCCAACCTGACAACGTTGGAGGGATGGGAGGACTGCGATAGAACACCTGCTGGGGTTTGTGTCAAGGTGGTGTTCTTCCTGGCATTGCGTCCAAAAGGCATCAACCTCCTCAGAACCATGCGCTGTGCTGTCGAAAATTTGAACTAACAGAGCCACGAGCAGGTGGGGGACATAATTCTGCATTGCCTTGTGGCACTTGGGCACCTGGAGAATCACCCAGAGCACCAGAGTTGCCTGAAATAGAAGCAGCCCAAGACAGTGCTCAGTGCTGAGGTGTCAGGGTCCAAGAGGAGACACAGGGCAGCAGCGGGCCTGGTGCCTCCTGAGCCTGCCCCTAGCCCAGGTTTCAGTGCCTGAGGCAGGGAGAGGATGGAGAGCTGCTGGAGAGGCAGCCTGGTGGTGAGCACAGGCGCAGAAACTCACAGCCAGGGCAAAAACATCTGTGTCGTCCCCATCGGAGGTGAACATGCTGTGCAGAGGCCAGTCCTCCATCACACTGAGCAATGTTGGCAGCACCTTCTCCACTGTGGGACTCGATGAACCTATGGTTCTCCACATCATTGCAGCAGCTCTGTGGGATCAGAGCTCTGTGTCAGGGGCATCTCAGTCACACTGCCATGCCCTGTGCAGCTCTGGGGCACAGGTGACAGAGCCCTGGTGCCCTGAAGGGCAGGGAGGGAGCACTGGCAGCAGGCTTGGGAAACAGAGAGGCCCGAGGCTCCTGGACCTCTCTGCCTGTCTGGCACACCCCATTGCACAGGCTGTGCAGGGCAATGGGCCCTAAAGGCTGGTGAGCCCTGAGCTCTCAAGAAGATGGGCCCCATACTTGTCACACGTTGGGGCACAGCGGAGGAGGGTCAGCGCCACCCCAGCAGGGTGTTCATCAGCCATCCTCAGAATGTTCATGAATAGCCTGACATCAGCAGTCACAGGGGACGCAAGTCTCTCATGCATGATCCTTACCATGTCTGGCACCTGGAAGAGGCATGGGGAAAACCTGGAGTGCTTCCTGAGGGAGGAGATTCCACAGTTTCCCCAAAGAATTGTTTCCCTTGTCGCCACATTGTGTTGGCCTCAGAGGCTGAGGTGGCCAGTCAGGTGTGGCCATATGATCCTTAGAGGCCTCCAGATGTGGCACTGTCTGCTTTTTACTTCTAATAAGAAACACGATTATCCATGAATAATAAATCATGAGCATAAAGGACAGTTAAAGTGGGGGTAGTGTCAGTGTTTCTTATGACCTGAGTCATTCAGATATCTGAATTGGCTTCATTTGTTACCTGGTCAGCCTTCACTACATAATTAGTCATTTCTGCACATTCTGTTGATGCTGTGCTAGCATTAGTTGGCCTGGGGCCAAATTTGTCTGTGCCCTCTGTATCTTTGTTGGTCTTTTCACGCCCCATGAACTTTGGAAAAATCTGCAGAAGAGCGGGGAAGAGAGATACGTTTCATGGAATGCTCCAAGCGCGGTGCTTGGCTGAGTAGTGACAGCAGCCCCAGCCCAGGTGGGGATGGCTGCAGGTACCTTTAGTGTCTTGTGCGAGTCGCCCTGGTCCTGTTCTTTTGTCTGCTTCTTCCCTGCACCTGGCAAAGAGTGAGCAGAGCCAGAGCTGAGGGTCTGCGGGAGAAGTCAGAGAACAGAGCCCAGCCCTGCGCTCCCCAGGCAGGGACAGCCCCGGGATGCCCCAGGGGATGGAATACGGCCACTGCGGGGTTCAGCCCCGGCCCCTCTTCCATCCTGTGCATGGGCATGTTGACATGGGATGGAGTGGGATGGAATGGGATGGGGGCAAGCTGGCTACAGTCATCAGCCCTGTGGCTCAGCTCTGCCACTCACCATCCTGCACTGGCTGGGACTGTGGCGCTGCTTCAGGCTGCTTTGCTGAGGCAGCTGAAGAGTTGTTTTTTTTATTCATCCTGAACAGGCCGTGGCGTTTCTCTGCCATCCCAAAATCTGGGTTGAGGGTACCTGCAAAAGAGGAGGCCTTGGAAGAACTCGGGGTCACCAAGTCCCACGATCTGCCCTCAAGGGCACCTGCAGAAGAGAAGTCCTGAGAAGGCCACAGGTCACCAAGTCATGTAGTCTGGCCTCAGGGTCACCTCCAGCAGTAAGGTCAAGGAAAAACTCTGGGTCAGTAATGAGCAAGTGCCCTGTGGGGGAGGCTCCTCTCAGCACCGTTCTGTCCTGTCCTCTCCCGTTGCACGCTCAAAGGAATATGGCGTGGCAGCTTCACTGCCAGCACCGTTGTCACCACATGTCACAAAGGGCCAGTGTGACACCCTGTCCCATTGCATCCCATGGTGACCATGATGTAGTGTGTCACAAAGGGCCCTTGCACACCCTGCCACCTTCCCTGGGGCTGCCCCCAGCCCACCCAAGGTGACCCAAATTGGAAGGAATCTCTCACCCCAAGTGTCTGAGACATCCCCACAGGATCTTTAGGAACGGCTCCAACCATCAGCAAACGCTGCCCTGCTCTGTGGGCTCAGGGCAGCAGAAGGAGCCCCCAGGGCTGCCAATGCAGCCACAGCGGGAAGGGCATGGGGCCTTCCCCAGAAGCTGGCACGGCCTCCTTGGGACACGTCCCAGCTGGAGGACATCCTAAACCTGCGGGTGTCACACAGACGAGGAACGTGTGGGCCAGGGCACGAATGCTGCTCTGAGCCCTGGGGCCAGGAGAGCACTGAAATCAGCAGGTGTGGCAGAGTCCCTGCCCAAGCACACCTGCCACCCCCTGAGCCCTGGCAGTGTCCTCTCCTGCCCCAGAGACCTGTGCCCTGGGGGCTTCTCTGCCAGAGGCAGGCAAAGCCAACGTGCCTTGGGGGCTGTGCTCCTTCCTACAGGGGATGTTGTCACCAGGACCTGGAGCAACTGCTGGCAACTCTTGGTCCCTATCAGAAGCTGTTAGTCCATGCTGGAATTGTTTTCTCATTAGGGTTATTTGCTGTAGCACAAAATGACCCTTGCAGGGAAGGCACAGAAGAATCTGGCCTTGAAGAATCTCCAGTTCAGGAAATCTTTACTTCCCATTACTCAACTGAAGAAGGTCCAAAAAGTTGCAAGCTTCCAAAATTAATAGGGATGGCATGAGAACATGATGGATTTGGGCATTTGCTTTGCATTTCAAAGCAGCAACTCATTTGCCTTAACCTCATCCCTTGAGAGTCATCTACAGAAAATAAACCCATAACACAGGCAATTAAAAGGCCATCCTTTGGTTTGCAAACAGTTTTCTAGGAAGAGATGATAATAACCTAATATTCTCAAGGAATAAAAGCTCTCAAGGAATGAAAGTCTACTCAGTGTTACAAATGTAGCCCAAACAAATGAGTAGATTGCAAAAAGGCTAATCCTTGCCATGGTAGAGGATTTCTAAGCAGCCAATAAAGTACAGCTCTCCCCTCTTCCCTGCAGGGGAATCAGGACCACTAACAGAAAGTCACAGCGATTCCTTCTGCCCTCACTAACCAAATCTCTGCTAGACCAGGGCCTGCCATTCCTCAGTTGTGGGGACCAGAACCGCACCCGGGATCCCGGCACTGCCTGACAGCGCTCCGGGCACTGGCACGGTCGCACGTCCGAGTCTGGGCCACCGTGCTGCTGCTTCACTTGCCCTTAGGCACACCCAAAGCTCCCGGTTACAGAGCCCTCATGGTCTCTGCTTCTGCCCTCTTCTTGACCCTGTGTTGGGATGGAGCACTGCTGTGCTTTCAGGAAGCTATTCTTGAAAGCTTCCAGCATTCCAAGCTCCTTTGCCCTCCACAGATGCTTGCCATGGAATCCTTCACAGCTGGGTCCATACTCAAGTTAGCTCGTCTAAAATCAAGGGTGTTACAGGTTCTAGAGGATTCATGTGCACAAAAAATCTTAAGCGCACCCACGATTGCAAAGCAAGTTTTGTTTGATTAGTTGCTGTTGTAAATAATACATTCCAATAATACTCTGGACTGGTGAAAAACCACTAAGCAATAGCAGGAGATGGTGCATGGTGCTCAAGTGGGAAGTGCAGGCAGGACATCCAACTTCAGGGCATCCTCTGCATCAAAAGAGCGTGATTTAGTCCTTCTCACAGCTCCACCCCAGAACCAGGCCTCATGTTCTCCAATGGAGTGGAATTTTTCATTGTCTGACACACGGCCCATGCATGAGATGAGGCAGCAGTGGCTTATGATACCACCTTCATGCCATCAACAGCTCCATTTTGTATTGTTCTTCTTTCACAGGTTAACTGCTCATCGATTGTCCAATCCATTGTTTCTCTGAAGGGTCAAATTCTCACCAGTTAAACCAGGAGGTTTCCTTCACTGTCTGTTCTTCATTGTCTTGTGCACAACAGCAGACCAAATATGCCAGGGCCTTAGACATGACGTTGGTCCCTGACCAAAGTCAGTGTTGCTGTGTGGACCAGCATTGGAACATGCTGATGTTCCACCATATGAACAACAGTATAACGTAACATGCTGTCTATTAAATACAAGACAAAATATGCAGAAACACAATACTTAAAGCACAAAGTAATAGGATTCCCTTTTTTGCCAATTCCAGCCTCATGTCCATCCAGCAAATGGATTTCAACTGATGTCTCCTTCAAGGTGTTAAGTGTCTGTCAATTCAGTAGCTGTGCAACCAGAGCTAGAATGGTCATATAAGGTCATACAGCATAATGCATCCAAATCTGTGCATCCATGCCCATGTGCTAAAAACAAAAACACAATTGCAGATGGATTTTGTAGTGTAGCATGTCTAATGCTGTCTTCATTAGTTAACAAATCAGACATAGCTTTGCTGATAGCATTTCTAAACTTTGCCAACCAACCACCATGTCCATTCAGGCTCATGAGGGCTTGTGCAACTGCAAGCCCAGGAGCCAACAAAGAGGCAGTGATTATCTTAGCAGCATTCCAGAACTCAACTGTATCTTTGCAATCAGGAGCAAAAGCATGTATATGCTGCCAGGATGATGGGGGCAAGTTCAGATTGGTTGGAACCTTACTGCAACAGAGATATTTGGAGATAAGAGGGTTGGTTCTCCTAAGGTACATGGATCACCTTTGATGGCCATTGGCGTTCCAGCCCAGGCTGGCTCAGTGCAGATGAAGAAGATACCTTGTGGGACTTGCATATGTAAAACTCAAGGTTAATTGTGCAGAGCGATGCACTTTGATACCACGGTGTCGTGATTTAATACTGCCCAAATGCCAGACATCCACAAAAGCCGTTTGCTCATCTTCTCCTGCTACAGCTAGGCAGAGGGAAAAAAAACATTGAAAGGCTCTTGAGGTGGCAGAAGGATTGGGAGAATCAGGGCAAAACAGGTTCAAATTTAAAGCTATAAGGTAAATTTATTATTAACAGAGTCAGAGGAGGATAATTAGAAGTAAAATAAGCCTTCAAAACACCTTTTTTCCCTCCCAGCAGGAGGGAAAAAAAAAAGTGCCTCACAGCAGTCCTGTATCCATGTCGGGACGCTGACCTGAAGAGGAGCTGGAAGCTGAGGCAGCTGATATTTGGCCTTTGCAGGTACCCACAGGTCAAGGCCAATGGTGTTCCCTTAGGATACAGCAGTCCTTAGCAATCTGCCTAACTCAATGAAATCAGCAGACAAATGCATTGTCCACCAAAAGCCCTTTTATTTAACTGGCAGGGGGGTTGGGCTCTGCACCCTGAACGCTTGTCTGCCATGTATAAATTTCAGTGGGTTTATGTAAGAATTCTATCAAAGATACCATCCATCTTTACACTGCTCAGGTGATTCGGTAGGCAGGGGGTTGGAAATCCCTTGTGTCAGATTCCTGGACTTGAAGCTAATGTCCAGGCACTGACCAGGAGCGATCTCAGCACACCAAAGCAGCTCATCTTCCTCATCACTTCCCTGCACAGGCCTGATTCTGTAGTCGCCCTTAGGTCTTCAGGTAGGCTATGTCTAAAGCTTTTTGTGAAGTCACTCTCATGTCAAGTTAGGCTTGCCAGGTTCTTCTTATGCTACCTGGTGCTAAGTACTTCTGTATATTTGTGCTAAGTACTTGTTTACTTGTGTAAATTTTTGTACCTACTTATGTCCAACTAAGGCCTTGTGTTTCATTACTAAATGGGCTTGATGCCACCCATTCCTAGCAGCACTAGTTGCTTTCTTGTGGAATCTTCAACCTCCTCTCGATCCTTTACCAGCAATCCTGGTAGGCAGGAGTCTCCTAGGTGGAGATGTCCCAGCTGAGCACAAATGTGCAAATGTAACAGCCGTGCACAGGAAGGGTCGGTGGGAAGGATGATCCACAGGCCTGGCAGCCTGAGCTTGCTGCCAGGGAAGGCCTTGGGGCAGATCCTCCTGAGTGCCATCCCACGGCACATGCAGGGAACCAGGGGCTCTGCCGGAGGGTGGGAAAGCTCTGCAGAGGGATGGGGAGAGCTGGGGCTCCTGGTGGGGTGTGGAGGTGGGGTTGGTGTTGGGGGGCATGTTGGGATGGAGTTGTCTGGAAGGTGAGAGGTGTAGGCTGGAATTGGAGTCACTTTGAAGGCAGCGTCTGTGGTTTGGCACAGCTTTGGTTATGGAGGGTAGAAGGAATCGCTGTGACTTTTTCTGTTAGTGGTCCTGATTCCCCTGCAGGGAAGAAGAGGGGAGAGCTGTACTTTATTGGCCACTTCAATATCTGTACCAGGGGGAGGATTAGCCCTTTTGCAATCTACTCATTTGTTTGGGCTACTTTTGTAACACTGAGTGGACTTTCAATCCTTGAGAGCTTTTTATTCTGTAAGAGAATAAAGTTATTATCATCTCTTCATAGAAAAATGTATGAAACTTAAGAATGTCCTTTAGTTTTCTTCTGTGTCATCCTGTGTTTTGTGAAGTGACTCTCTGTCATGGGTTAGCACTGGCCAGATGTTAATGCACCCGTGAGTGTATGTTTTTCCTAATGAGCTACTGTGAGATGTGGTCAAGAACAGAGCAGAGCAGGCCCAAAACTTGAAAACAGAGAACAAAACTTTATTACATTACATAAGAACAGAAATAGAAAGGAAAATTCTAAACACACACAAAAACAGAAATAAAAACTTCCCAGAACATTTCTTCTCCCCCCCCATTTTCCACCCCCTACACATTACCCTCCATAGACCAAAACCTTGGGTTTTAAATCAAACAATCACCACTCAAAAAAACTAATCTTCAATTCAGCAAGGGAGAGAGCAGTCTCTCTCGCACCACAGACTGCTCTTCAGAAAACACAGGTCCACCCTTTATGTGTTTCCATGTCACCCGTGGCACCGCCCGGAGAAGTCTGCCGGGGTGACACCCTCCTTTCCATGTGCAGTGCTCTCACCACTGTCCATGGGCTAAAGCTGCATATATGGCTCTTTTAAGGATGCTTGCATGCCAAGCTCTCCCCATCTTTCCCCTGGGGTGGAGAGTTCCAAGAACAGATTTTCCCTGAGGGCAGAGGGCGCCACCACACCTTCCCCCTCTCTTCTCTGTTTGCTCCACTCCTAAAGTGTCAGTCACTGTAGCAAAAGTAGAGGCAGCTGTATCCACCCAAATGCAGTTTATGTTCAAAAGAGACTCTGGTTCAGTCTATGGCTAACATTATGCAAGAAAAGTCCAGCTCAAAAGCCACTCCTCTTCAATCTCTGCCCATCTAGAGTTCTTTTCATCTTCCTTTATCATCTCGGTCCCAGGCTGTTTCTCTTTCTCTTCTGAAACCACTAGCCATGAGAATCAATGTCTGGGAAAAAGTTTCCTTCTGCCAGACTAGGCACCTCTTTACACAGCCGGGAACTTCTCCTCTCCGCTCCCCCCCTCTTTCTTGGCTGCTGGCTGCTGCCAATGTTCAAAACTCTGAAGCAGCAGTCTCTCTCCTTGGGGGGAGACGGGGGGGACGGAAGGCTCCTCCAAAGTTCTCCACACCTCCATCCTGGATGGGGCTGGCCCAGCTCCTACCCAGTGGCCCAGCCTGGGTAGGGGAGGAGGGAAAAGATGCTCCTCTCCTGAAAGCAGAGCCAGAAAGAGCAAGTCCCTCTGGGAGGCCTTGCTTTTAACCCCTTGTGTCCTCGGAGGCATGTCCAACCCCTCAGTGGCCACTAAAAGTGCCAACATTCAGACCTGACCACTGATTGGTTTGACCACAGCCTCCTGAAAAACTCACTTCCGCACAAACCAAGACACTCTCAATCGATGACATCAAGGCAAATGAGTTGCTGCTTTGAAATGGAAAAGAAAATTCAAAATATTTCACATTGTCAGGCCATTCCCATTAATTCTGGAAGTCTGCAACTTTTTGGAACTACTTCAGTTGAATAATGGGATATCAAGTCTCAGGGTTGCTGTTCCCTGAGATTCTTCTCGGGGTTGCTGTTCCCTGAGGTAATAAGGTTTTCGGGACTCTCTCTCCTTCTCAGGCATGCTGTTCCCTGAGATTCTCCTCGGGGTTGCTGTTCCCCAAGGTAATAAGGTTTTCTCCCAGGGTTGCTGTTCCCTGAGGCAATAGGGTTTTCTCTCAGGGTTGCTGTTCCATGAGATTCTCCTTGGGTTTGCTGTTCCCAGAGGCAATCAGGCTTTCGAGCTTCTCTTGCCCAAAGGGTCTCACGCTGGAGCCAGAGAAGACAAGCTGAGTCTGCTAGTGCATGTTTCCAAGGTTGTTTATTCTTCATTATCTCTCAGTTCTTTCTCAGTTCTGCCAGGCCTCCCTGGCAGGGTACTTTATCTTAGTTCTTTCTCAGCTCTGCAAGACATCTCCAGCAGAGCAGGACACGCGGTAGACTGGGGTGGATCAGAGGGTCCCGGACCCTTTGTACCATTCCCTGATCCAACCACCATCCACAACAAACGTTTTATTTACAGAATCTTACCAATACTTACTACCTATGTTAACATGTCATTTCTACTCTAAACCAATCCTTGTAATACAACTCAGCAAAAAATGGGAGAAAAGAACAAGAACAGGGGGGACAGGACCACTCCCCAATTCCTCCATCTTGCCTCTTCAAACCCATGTACTAAAAATCCCAGATTCTACATTTATAATCTGTGATAAACTAACTACTACTTATTTTGAATTCTCTCAGCTTGTGATTCTTCATACAACGTGGGCATTCACTCCCATGGCCAGGGATCAGAGGCAGTGTCCTCCTGGGCTCTGTGTGAGGCTGGCTGACCCCCTTGTACAGATCCCAAACCCCCCCGTCCAGACTCCAAACCCTCCAGAGTGGCCAGAGGGATGTTCTAGACTCCAACAATCAAGCTTTCCTGAACTGGAGATTCTTCAAGGCCAAATTCTTCTGTGCCTTCCCTGCAAGGGCCGTTTTGTGCTACAGGAAATAACCCTAATGAGAAAACAATTCCAGCATGGACTAACAGCTTCTGATAGGGACCAAGAGTTGCCAGCAGTTGCTCCAGGTGCTCCTGCCAACAGCCCCTGTAGGAAGGAGCACAGCCCCCAAGGCACGTTGGCTTTGCCTGCCTCTGGCAGAGAAGCCCCCAGGGCACAGGTCTCTGGGGCAGGAGAGGACACTGCCAGGGCTCAGGGGGTGGCAGGTGTGCTTGGGCAGGGACTCTGCCACACCTGCTGATTTCAGTGCTCTCCTGGCCCCAGGGCTCAGAGCAGCATTCGTGCCCTGGCCCACACGTTCCTCGTCTGTGTGACACCCGCAGGTTTAGGATGTCCTCCAGCCAGGACGTGTCCCAAGGAGGCCGTGCCAGCTTCTGGGGAAGGCCCCGTGCCCTTCCCGCTGTGGCTGTATTGGCAGCCCTGGGGGCTCATTCTGCTGCCCTGAGCCCACAGAGCAGGGCAGCGTTTGCTGATGGTTGGAGCCGTTCCTCAAGTTCCTGTGGGGATGTCTCAGACACTTGGGGCAAGGGATTCCTTCTATCCTGGGCCACTTTGGGTGGGCTGGGGGCAGCCCCAAGGAAGGTGGCAGGGTGTGCAAGGGCCCTTTGTGACACGGTGCAGCATGGTCACCATGGGATGCAATGGGACAGGGTGTCACACGGGCCCTTTGTGACACGTGGTGACAACGGTGCTGGCGGTGGTGCAGCCACCGTGCTTGGAGCATGCAACGAGACAGGACGGGACAGAGCAGTGCTGAGAGGAGCCCCCCCACAGCACACTCATTCCTGTCTTACTCGGAGCTTTTCTGAGCCGTTATTCCTGCAGGTGACCTCGAGGCCAGACCACAGCACTTGGTGACCTGTGGCCTACCCGAGACTTCTCTTTTGCAGGTGCCCTTGTGGACGTGTTAACTCAGAACTTTCCTGAGGCATCCCTCTAGGAGGTACCCTCAAGGCCAAACATGGCAGACAGGTTTCATGGCCTGTTCAAAGTCTTCAGGGGGTCACAAAAGAAAGACCCTGGAGCACAACAGCCTGAAGAGCCAGAGCAGTACCAGCCAGTGGAGGACAGTGAGTGACAGAGCTGGGCCACAGGGCTGATGGCTGCAGCCAGCTTGGCCCCATCCCATCCCAGCCACTGTGGACATGCCCATGCACAGGACGGAAGAGGCACTGGGGCTGAACCCCGCAGTGGCCGTGCTCCATCCCCTGGGGCATCCCGGGGCTGTCCCTGCCTGGCGAGTTCATGGCTGGGCTCTGTTCTCCGGCCTCTCCTGCAGCCCCTCAGCTCTGGCTGCTCTCACTCTTTGCCAGGTGCATCCATGGAACAGACACAAGAGCAGGACCCCGCCTGTGGCTGCTTCCGCAGGATACTGGAGGTACCTGCAGCCATCCCCACCTGGGCTGGGCTGCTGTCACTGCTCAGCCCAGCACCGCGCTTGGAGCACTCCATGGAACATCTCTGGCATCCTATCCTTTGTTCTCCTGCAGATGTTCACAAAGTTCATCTGCATTCGACGTAGAAGGACCAGCACCACATCAACTGAGGACACAGCACAGCTTAACTCTAGGCTGACCAAGTTTCAGGCAGAGCCTGATGTCAGCACAGATTGGACTGCACGCTCAGAAAATTCTGACACTGTAAGTAATGATCACAATGTGAAGGCTGTTCTCCTGTCAATGACTGAGTGCATGGTCAGCACAAACACTGACACCAGAAAGACTCAAGGCATCACAAATACTGCCATCACACCCACTCCCACTGTGGTTCATGCTCCCACTATGGATTTTTTTGAGGAGAGTGCTTTTTCTCCTCAGCAGCAGGTAAGCAGCCTGGGGTCAGGCCTGGAGGCCTCCCAGGATCATGGGCCCCCTCAAGCCATGGCCACTGGGCACCCTCAGCCTTTGAGGCCAGCACAAAGTGAGGCCTGGAGGTGCCGGGAAGGGAAGCACTTCTTGGAGGAAGCTGGGGAAGTTGCTCCTTTGGAAGGTTCTCCAAGTGTTCCCCATGCCTCTTTCAGGTGCCAGCCATTGTAAGGAACATTCACCGGAGACTGGCATCCCATGTCACTGTGAATGCCAGGCTGCAAATTGACATTCTGAGGCTGGCTGAAGAACACCCAGCTGATGTGGTGCTGACCCTCCTGCACTGTGCCCCAACGTGTGACAGGTACAGGGTGTACCTGCCTTGAGAGCTCAGGGCTCACCAGCCTTTAGGGCCCATCGCCCTGCACAGCCTGTGCAATGGGGTGTGCCAGACAGGCAGAGAGGTCCAGGAGCCTCGGGCCTCTCTGTTTCCCAAGCCTGCTGCCAATGCTCCCTCCCTGCCCTTCAGGGCACCAGGGCTCTGTCACCTGTGCCCCAGAGCTGCACAGGGCATGGCAGTGTGACTGAGACGCCCCTGACACAGAGCTCTGATCCCACAGAGCTGCTGCAATGATCTGGAGAGCCATAGGCTCATCAGGACCAACAGTGGAGAAGGTGCTGGCAACACTGGTCTGTGTAATGGAGCACTGGCCACTGTACAGGATGTGCACCTCTGATGGGGACAAGAAGGAAGTTTTTGCCCTGGCTGTGAGTTTCTGCGCCTGTGCTCACCACCAGGCTGCCTCTCCAGCAGCTCTCCATCCTCTCCCTGCCTCAGGCGCTGAAACCTGGGCTAGGGGCAGGCTCAGGGGGCACCAGGCCCGCTGCTGCCCCTGTGTCTCCTCTTGGACCCTGACACCTCGGCACTGAGCGCTGTCTCGGGCTGCTTCTATTTCAGGCAACTCTGGTGCTCTGGGTGATTCTCCAGGTGCCTGAGTGCCACGAGGCAATGACCCTTTATTCCTCCCGCCTGTTTGTGGCTCTGCTCTTCCATGTTGTCATCACCACACAGCAGAAGCCACCCAAGGAAGTTGATAACTTCTGGAGGGCATGCCGGGAGGAACACCGCCTTCCCAGCAATCCCAACAGGTTCCAGTCCTCCCATCCTTCCCATGCCCTTGTGGCCAGTACCAGTGCTCCCAGTGTGACCTGGGCTTTGCTCTGCACACAGGTTTGCAGTGCAGGCCATGAAGGCTCTGCTCTACCAGCTGCAGTGTGACAGAGAGGTGATGGCCATGGAGTGCAAGTGTGGCTGGGACACGCTGCTCTGTGCTGACACCCAGCACTATGCCGTGGGTCTGCTGGCCAGGTGAGAGCCCCTTCTCCCCGCTGTCCCCAGCACTTGTGCCCTGTGCCCAGGGTGCCCCACACAGTCCCTGTGGTCATGGGCCAGAGGGCCTCATAGTGATGAGGGAAGGCCAAGCAGACTGGGAAAGGCTGGGAGAGGAGGATGCCCAGGATGGGCCACCGCCCAAGTGCCCACGTTCACTTCAGGGATGCTGGGGAAAGACTGGACTTCTGTGAGTCAGTCCTCTCCCCGAGAGGTTTGCCACCTCCACCTCAGGGTCTTTTTCTCCTGACAGGGAGATGCGCTGTGACTTGATCTCTTTGTGTTCCCGCATTGCATTTCACCTGCTCCGGCTGCTCAGCATTAAGCAGCCAAGCTGGGATCTGATTGCCCTGGCATTCCTTGTGGAGGTGAGCCTGAAGACCAGCGCTGCCTCGCTGAGCTGCCTCCCAGCTCTCTGCCCCCTTGTAGCCGCTGCTGCCTGGGACGGTGCCCGTGCCCTGTGCTGCTGCCTGGGCCCGGCCCTGTGTGGTTCTGGACTCCTGCCGGCGGGTCTCCTGTCACTGCGCTGTGCCTTTCAGGTCCTCGAGTGCATGGATTTGACTACATGCCGTGCCAGCATCATCAAGGTCATGTTCAAGTACCTGCTGGGCGATTGCAGGGAGAGGCGTCGCCTGGCACTCAGAGGCCTCGTGGTGCTCAGCAAGGATCCCTTCATGGTGAGAAGGTGGCAGCAGATGAAGCTGTACTGGGGAAAGCAGCCCCTTGGACTGGCTGGCCTTCAGGAGCTGAGGCAGCTACTCCCAGCTCTCCTGCCTCACCTGCCTGAGTGCTTTGGACAGGCCTTTGGGCTCTGGGCCCTGCGGCAGCAGGGTGCGGTTGCAGTGCCAGGATGGCGTTGGCAGTGCAGCCGTTTGTGGCTTCACAGCACAGCCTTGTGTTCCACACAGGCCAGAATAATGTGCCATGTGTCTCCAAGCCTGCTGGAGCTGCTGGATGATGTAGATGGAGAGGTGGTCAGCATGTCCCTCCGTGTGTTCACTAATGTGCTCAGGAACGAAGGCATCCGGGTATCGAGCGCCACTGCCCCAAAGCTGGCTGAGGCACTCCTGGCGCTCTTTGACCACGTGAGATTCTGCATCCTGAACCACAGGAATTGGGTGCTTCCCAGTGCCGTCTGCATTTTCAGACCTTTGCCTGGGTGGGCTAGGAGTAATTGGTGCTTAGGTTTTCTCCTTTCCTCTAGGACAATAGCCATGTACAACTACTCTCCATTCACCTCTTCTGTAAAGTGATGGAGTTGGTAGTGGATGAGGGAAAAAAGCCCCTGAAAGAAATTGTCAACAAGAGCCTGTACCCACTTTTCATCTACTGCTATGATGAGAACCAGCATGTGGCAAAGGTGAGGTTTTGTGTGATGCTGATGTTCTGCTGGGAAGGGGCTGGGCTGCCTCCTGCCCTGGTGCCTCCAGGGCTGCAGCCTCCTCTGGGCCATGGCACAGGGACGGGTCCTGTGCCTTGGGCTGCGGTGCCATATCTGTGTCTCTGCTGCTCTCCAGGCCTCTCGAGAAACGCTGCATTGTGCAGCCGGGTTCTTGAAGAGGGGGAATCTTGAGCAGCTACTGAAGAAGGAGCAGTTGAAGATCGATGAGTGTCTGGTAAGGATGGCCTGGATGAAGCCCTAGCCTCAAGCTGGAAAGACCCCCTGCCCCTGGTGTTCAGTGTGTGTGGGGCTGGCAGCTGTGGCCCCTGCTCAGTGCTGCACCCAGGGGCGCCAGCCTGTGCCCCACATGCTGCTCCCTTCCCTGGGCCGCAGGTCTCTTCTCCAGTCTCCTGTGGCCCCGAGCCGGGTGCCGATGGAGCGCCGGCACAGGGGGGCTGTGGGGCGGGGCGGCACCGCGGCTGCCCGGACAGCAGCCGGCCCTCTGCCCCCTCCAGAGCCCGGCAACAGCGGCTGCTGGCCGGGCCTCAGGGCTGTGCGGGCAGGGGAGGCCGGGGCTGGGCGCAGGGAGAGCCCGGCCGAGGGGTTGAGCCCGCGCCAACTCTTCCCTCCTGCCGCTCTCTCCAGCTGGCTGAGGACAGGAGCCGAGCAGCCAAACACCTGCGCCGGGTGCTACCGTACCTGGAGAACCCAGAGCAGCCCCTGCGAGCAGCGCCCATCAGGTTCCTGGGTGAGCCACGAGCCCGGGCTCCCTCCCCGGCCCGCCCCAGCTCGGCCCCAGCCCCGGCTGCTGCCCCGGCAGCGGCCTCCGGGCCCGGCGCCGTGGAGCCCCGCCTGCCCTCGGGGCTGCTGCCGCCCTCTGGCAGCCGTGCCCGCCCCTGGGCGGCAGGAAGCGGCAAGGGCCCGGGCTGAGCCGTGCCGGGCCAGGAGGCCGTGGGGCCACAGGGCTGGCAGCGCCGCTGGCACCGAGCTGTGCCGCTGGGGCCGTGACAAGCTCTGTGTTCCTAGGAAGGGTCTGGCGGCGCCGTAGGGGACAGCAGGAAGAGCTCCAGGTCCTCAGGGAGGGTGAGTGAGGGCAGCGGGCTGGCAGCGGGGGCTGGCGGCGAGGGGGAGCTGCAATCCCTGCCCTGGCTGCGGAGGGCTCTGCTCCCTGTGTGGACAAGCGATGGCGTGGGCAGAGCACACAGGGATTTCAGGGTCCCATGGGGGATTTGTGCCCAGCACCTTCCAGCAAATCCCAATGTCTCCTGCTCTCTTCTGGCTGGGATGGCCCTGGCAGGGGACTTTCTCCAAGGATTCTCACAGATCCAGGCTCTTACCATGGCTCTGTTCCTCTCTCTTGAAGCCCTTCATGCCCAGAGGCAAGGCGCCAGGCTATCATTTTCTAACCTGGAAAATCAAGCCCAGGTTCCTCAAAGATCTAAAGACCTAGGGACATCTTCAGGATCTAGTGAACCAGTGTCCCAGGAACGTACACGAAACACTGAAGAGGACATAAACCTCTCGATGCCGCTGGAGCTGCAGACCTAGCTGATGCTAGGCACAGTTCCAATGGCATCACACCTCACCCTATTTGTAGATAACCGTCCCTCTAGCCTTCAGACACTGCCCACTCCCCATTTTTTTCCCTCCCCTCTCTTCCACCCCTTTTCACAGCTCCCTACCTCTAGCCCTCTTACACTGCCCATCCCCTTTTTCCCTCCCAGTTCATCCCTTTGCTTCCCCTTTAATTAATAAACAGTTTGACTTCTTCACTTTGCCTGCATCTCTGTGCAGCTGAAACGCTGCAAATCCGGAGGGAAGGGACACCCAGCGCCCTCCTGCCTTTCTCTTCTGCGCCGTGTTTTGTGCAGAGACCCAGAGGAACGAGGGCAGATCAGGCTGGAAAGGTCCCTGTGCTGAAGGGGTCCACTCCCACAACACTGTGGAGTTAAAGGTCTTGCTGAGCACCCTGAAGCCCCTGGATTTTGGAAAAGCCAACCTGAGTATGATCTGAACACAGCTGTGAGGAATTCTATGACAAGCATCTGTGGAGGGCAAAGGAGCTTGGAATGCTGGAAGCTTTCAAGAATAGCTTCCTGAAAGCACAGCAGTGCTCCATCCCGACACAGGGTCAGGAAGAAGGCAGAAGCAGAGACCATGAGGGCTCTGTAACCGGGAGCTTTGGGTGTGCCTAAGGGCAAGTGAAGCAGCAGCACGGTGGCCCAGACTGGGACGTGCGACCGTGCCAGTGCCCGGAGCGCTGTCAGGCAGTGCCGGGATCCTGGGTGCGGTTCTGGTCCCCACAACTGAGGAATGGCAGCCCCTGCCTCAGACCCAGTCAGAAAGCCAAGCAAGTGAGACCAGAGGGAGGGCAGCCTTCCAGTCTCTCTGGGGCATGGCCACAAAGCAGCCCCTGCTTCTTCCTGTGCCTGTGCTTGGGGTGTGCTGAGGGCAGCGCCAGCCAGGTTGTGCTGTGTGTTCCAAAGGCTGTTGAGAGCAGACATGAAGAGTGCTGCATGCACAGCAGAGAGTCCTGGAAGGTGCTGGCACGAGCATCCTGCGGGCACAGGGCTCTGGGAACAGCCTGGTTTTGCTGCCATGAGCACAGGCAGGAGTTGAGGCAGGTGAAGAGGCAGCAGGCAGCTTGTGTTTGTAGAGGGCCTGGGGCTGCATGTCTGAACCTCCACCTGGAAACACTTGCGGGAATAACCAGCTAGAGCTGGAGTGCCTGTCCTGAAAAGACGAGAAGTAATTCACCCTTGCCAGGGTTTCTGAAGGGTGTGTTGGTGTTCCCCAGGGAAGCTACACACTTGGGGAAATGTCCTTGGGGAAAAGGGGCTTGCTTCCTAAGGAAAGTGCTGTACAGGGATCTCCCAGTGAGGTAGGGGCAAGTGTCTCCCTTTGGCTCTCTGTGGCCCTTTCAGTCCTTGAGGCCTGTTGCACTTGGCAGAGGGGCAGGGGAAGGGAAGAGGCTGTGAGGAGCACGTTTGGCATCCACCTGGACCTGCAGAGACCAGGCCAAGCACCTGCAGCAGGCTGTTACACCCCTTTGGACAGAGGTGTGAGCAGAAGCAACTCTGTCCAGCTGTGAGCCCCACAGCTCTCTTTGAGAGCTGGGAATTCAAAAGCCTTTATGCACACACTTTTCACACCTTACCTGTCTGCTGTGTTTACACTCTTGGCAATATGCATTTGCCTCTTCCCTGCTGGAAGCTGCTGTGGCCCAGGGGGCCAGCACAGAGCTGGGCTGTGTGGGCCAGGCAGCATGGAGATTCTTGGCTGATCTTGCTGTGTCCCTGGCCTCGGAAAAGGCTTGGAGGGTTTGCCTCCCAAGGAGTCCTGCACAATGTCTCTTCCTGTGCATCCCAGAGAGAACAAAGTAGGCATTTCTGGCAGCTGGGCATTAGCAGGCCTTCAAATGGGAGTGTGTTGTGGAGCAGGCCCAGCTGAGATACCCTGAGAGGAGCCCAGCGCTCCTTGCTCCTCTCTGCTGACACGTGAGCACTGTCTGGTTTGGGGATGACCCTGGCTGTGTGAGGGGGTGCTACATGGACTCGAGACAGCCGGTCCTGTCCCCCTGGGTCCCAGCAGTGCCTCGCAGCAGTCCTGCATCCATGTCAGGATGCTGGCCAGGAGAGGTCCTGGAAGCTGAGGCAGCTGACTTTTAGCTTTTGCAGGTATGCACAGGTCAAGGCAAATGGTGTTCCCTCAGAATAAAACAGTCCTGAGACGTCTCCCCAGAGCTGCCTGAAGCCACCTCCTTGTGGCACCAGAGCTTTTCCTGTGGAATGTTCTACCTCCGCCAAGATTAAAGAGGGAGCTGGAGAAGGAGCTTGCCAGGCTGCTCCCGACCCTTACCAGCAGTCCTGGCAAAGTGGAGAAGTCCGAGCTGAGGGCAAATGTGCAAATGTAACAGCCGTGCACAGGAAGGGTGGGTGGGAAGGATGATCCACAGGCCTGGCAGCCTGAGCTTGCTGCCAGGGAAGGCCTTGGGGCAGATCCTCCTGAGTGCCATCCCACGGCACATGCAGGGAACCAGGGGCTCTGCCGGAGGGTGGGAAAGCTCTGCAGAAGGATGGAGAGAGCTGGGGCTCCTGGTGGGGTATGGAGGTGGGGTTGGTGTTGGTGGCCATTTTGGGATGGAGTTGTCTGGAAGGTGAGAGGTGTAGGCTGGAATTGGAGTCACTTTGAAGGCAGCGTCTGTGATTTGGCACAGCTTTGGTTCTGGAAGGCAGAAGGAGTAGCTGTGACTTTTTCTGTTAGTGGTCCTGATTCCCCTGCAGGGAAGAAGAGGGGAGAGCTGTACTTTATTGGCCACTTCAATATCTGTACCAGGGGGAGGATTAGCCCTTTTGCAATCTACTCATTTGTTTGGGCTACTTTTGTAACACTGAGTGGACTTTCATTCCTTGAGGGCTTTCATTCTGTAAGAGAATAAGATTATTATAGTCCCTTCATAGAAAAATCTATGAAACCAAAAAATGAGCTTTCATTTTCTTCGATTTCATCTTTTCATGGCCCCAGCTTTGGGCTGATCCTGTTGCTCCCTGTTCCCTCCTGGCCATGGCAAGAGCAGGCTGGGATGGCCCTGGCAGGGGACCCTCCTCAGGTCCCCACAGCTCCAGGATCTGACTGTGGCTCTGCTCCTTTCTCTTTCAGCCCTAGTAGACATGGCTGATGACATTAGCCCTGCCATCATGAGCCTGGCACTTCAAACATTTTACATCGTCCGGGCAGCAGAGGGATTACCATATTCTCTCTACCAACACCTGCAAGATCAGGTGCACAGGGCATGGACAACACGGCCTCGTCTGTCGGGCCTCAGCTGGCTGTGCTGCTGGAGCTCTGCACAGAGCTGATCTGAGAGGGTCTGTCTGCTGCAGCCACCTGACGCAGCGGGGATTTTCAGATCCTTCAGGATTGTTCTTTTCTTCTTTTTGTTTGTCTTTAGTATATAAATATAGCATGTGTTATAATACACAGACTCCCAGGACCTTTCTTTTGCTGCCCAGGGTGTGCAGGGCATAGGTGAAGAGGGGGGAAAGGGTGCTTGGGTTTAGCCAGCTGCCCAGGCATGCATGTAGAAATACATGTAAAAAGCAGATGCTCTGGTGTCCCAGCTTAGAGAACAAAAATGGATGGTGTTTCGGGAGAGGTTGTGGTCTCAAAGGACGAGAGCGCTTTTCAGCAGAGAGCGCTTGTGGAAGGCCCCAGGCGCCTCGGCCGCAGGGGCGGCCACAGCGGCTCGGAGCTGCCGGCCCGCGGCTGAGGGGAGCGGCGGGGCGGGGCCGCCCGCGCCTGGGCGGGAAACGCCCCCCTGCGGCGGGGAGCGGGCGGCGGCGGCGCAGCGGGGACCCGCCCGGCCCTGCCGTGTCCCTCAGGGCGCCCGCGGCCCCTCAGCGGCCCTCGCCGCCCTCCGGCCAGCGGCGTGTCCGCTCGGCCGCACGCGGCACGCCCGTCTGCCCCTCAAGTGACCCTCACGTTCCTCACCCACGCCACGTACCCTGAGGGACACCACGGACACCCGCCTGCCCTCCCTGGCCCCCACGTCACCTCAGTGCAATCCAGAGCACCTGCCACCCACTGCCCCCTCCGTGACCCTCATGTCCCCTCAGTGGCATGCAGGGCAGATTGATTCCTAAAGCTTAACCTGTTCTCTATTTACATTGTGCCACACTGCCTGGGCATCCCAAACCTGAGGTTCTTCTGTGAAGGCACAGAAGAATCTGGCATTTAATAACCCTAAATTCAGGAAACCAGGAATGCACATTACTTCCCTTTGCTCAACACAAATAGTTAAAAATAAAGTTACAAACTTTTCAAGTCAATTGGCATGACCCAAGAACATAAAATATTTGGAAATCTGCTTCCCACCTCAAAACAGCAACTCATTTGCCTTCACATGGTCCATTGAGAGTCAATTACAACAATTTTTTTGACACCAAACAGAAGTGTCTTTTGTTTTTGTTTGGGATTGTTTGGCTTTTTTGCCAAGCCAGCCCAGGCAGTCCTTCCTAGGAGAATACACCGATGTGCTGTCTGGGTGACGGTGCAGCCAGCTCCTGCAGGGTAGGACACAGGGAGAACCAACCATTCACCCAGGAACGTCTTCCATCTGTCTGTGTTACACAGGTCTTCTTGCACACAGCCCAGGCGGAAACACGGGCTTACAGCAACATCCAAACTGCTCTCCTGCACTGCCTGCTGAGACTTTTTTTGTACATGCACATTCTGCTTTCATCTTCTTCACTGCATTACTGGCAGCTCCCATGAGGTACTGGAGAAGTCCGGCAGGATTTGTTATTAAAGCCCACAGGTTTCCACGTGGATCTTCAGCAGGGAGGGATACTCAGCTCTTCTGCTTCCCCACCCACTTTCTCCTGTTTTAACCACCTTGGAGCTCAGGTAGCTTTCCCTACAGAGGCTGGAACTGTGGGTAAATGAGCACTGCCGAACCACATAGGAGAATAAAATGCCAAGAAACAATGTTCCGTTACATGTGGGATGGAGATGAAATGGAAAACTCAAACTGAAATTGAGTTCCTTTTCCCCAAATCCTTCATGAACCTCTGTTCCCAACTGAATTCCTAATGGTTTCTCAACTCAAAGGTCCTCCCACTTCCTACACTCAACACTGTACTTGAAAAAACTCCAAAATCCACACCAATTGCTTCAATTAAAACAGCAAATACAAGCACAAAAATACTTCCTCTTTGTTGAGCTGAAAGCACAGGGTTAGTGCAGGACAGGTAAGGATTCAAACGCCTGGAGATGTCACTTTAGAAAATATTTCACAGAATGTCTCCCAAGGTAGGGCTCTGGATAGGGAAGCACAAAGCTGCTCATCTGAAGACAGGTATTTGTGAACCAAAAACCAGGAAAAGGGCAATGAGGATGAAATCCATGTGAAATAGCTTGGATTCCAAAGCAGCACAAGGCAAAAAGTGTCTGGGACTACAGTACTCGAGGCAAGTTCTGAGTTAATGCCTCACCCAAAGCTAAACGACTGCTTAAGTTTTACAGCAGACCAGAAATCACAAAGTTATCAACTTGGTAGAACAAGACAGGGTCAAACTTACGGTATTTGACATAGATTTGATACTAGATTTGAGACAGACACAGATTGCCAATGTCCGCATTGCTCCTCTCCTATTACCATTCATTGAGTACATAATAATCCTTTAACTATGTCTAAGTTTCCTTTCTCCAAGCAGGGTTGTGTGCTACCTACAAGTGCAAACATGCACAATACAAACACAGAAAGGAAATTTTCACTCGGCTGTTCAAACACTTTACACCAAGGAATATTTTAAGACATCTGAGAAGGACATCTTGTACCTTTAAGACATCTATGGGTTTTTTGAATACAGTTCCATACAACTGCTGCACACGAGGCTGTGGAGGCATACAATATTGCAGTAATCCTTAATTAGCCCTATCCAAATTAGGCCAGTAGTAATTCATTAAAAAAACCTCACCAAACCAAACCTTTATTCTGCAGAAAGTTTAAAAAGCCAAGTGCACAAGGTCAGTGTAAACATGTTCTTTAATATCACTGAAAACAAATTTAGCAATCCAAGTCTTAGGTGGGTTTCAAATAAATAATCATTTTGAGAAAGTGTTTACACATCAAGGGAGCTCTCAAGGCAGCAGAGCACAGTTTGTAATTCCTCCCTGCTAACACCCCCTCACCAGGAGAATGTACAGTAGGCAGTGCACACTGGAGAAACAATCACAACACAAGGGCACACTTGCCAGCTTCCATGGAACCTCTGGATGGGATTTTAGAAAGAGGGGAGAAGTAAATGGAGACATGCACTGCCTGTTAAAGCACCACTCTTTCTCCACAGCCTTTTCACCAACATAAAACAAATGGCAAGAGAATTCATGTTTGTGAATTCATGTTTGCTTCCAAAATCCACTCTCAGCTCAAAGATTAACAGAGCACTCCTCTGACAGAATTATTCTTCAAACTGACACTGCAGCACAATGCATCACCCCCTCCAAGCTGGGCTCTGCTCCTACTTTAACCTTGAATTTCCTCTTCCATCACTGCAAAAGTAAGCCAGAAAGCTTAAAGACAGCTAAGAATTGTTCCTTCTTGCAGACCTTGGCCCAGTCTACTGAAATGGAGCAAGACGTGACAGGTCTCAAGATGTAGGGTTACCCAGGGAAACATCTGGTGGCCTATGTCACTCAAATAAAACCTTCCAGAAGTCAAAATACTTCCTCAAAATGTAGATTTGTCTTTGTTAAACAATTATTCTGTTGTAAATTCTGCCTGATGTGGAATTTCTCACATCAGAACAAGAAGATTTAACAATCCAGAAACAAGGGAAAAAATCAAATATGCCACAAAAATATTTGCAAGAGAGTTACTTCAAAATTGTTTTCTTTCACTTTCATCAAAATATTTTCTCTCTGTACATATGGGCTGGGCAGTCTTCCACTCTCTGTCCTCTAGTTCAACGTGCAAGAGATCTGTCATAAGCACTGCAGTGCTCACCAGAGAATTGTTTCTTCTCCATTTCTAACACTCCTGAAAAAGGTTCTGCTTTGAGTCAATTAAAAAAAATGTACTATGTAATACTGCTGGGTATGCTGTGTACCTACTGAATAAATATTGCAGGAGTTAAAGGATTCTTTCACTGCTAGCTGGGCTTTGGCAAAACAGGAGTGGGGCTGACATACACTGGGTACTTCACTTTTGAGTGGGGGATGCTGCAACATTTAACAGATATGGAATAAAATAAATCTTAGATCTAAAACTGTCAGTACACAGGATGCTCAAGTTGTTCTGGACACAGGAGCAGGGTGATCAGTTTTCCAGGAAAGCCACATAGTCAGTCAATCTGGCCAACTGCTGTTCATTGGGAATTGGTGGGACTGGAGCAGGTTCTACAAAGAGAAAAAAATGGATCATTAATGAAATTTAGAAAGCAAATCCATCAGCAGTACCATCCACCCTAACAGTAAGAGAAAAAAAAATAAATGCATCTGACTTTCAACAGCCTTCTGGGGGCAGATCTTAACTGTATCTCCTCCCTACACAGCTCCAGCTGACATAATTCTTGTTATCTGCACCATTCAGTACTCCAAGAGTTACTAACCACAAAAACTGCTGCAACAAGTTCCACTTGTCAGCAGCCCCCAGAATTTCTTTGTACACACTGGAGTCTGAGTAATGAGGGTTGACAGCACTCTGAGAGAAAAGCTCCTGGAGCTCTCTGGTTGCTCCTCTCCTTGCAAGCTGCCATTCTGAAGACTCCAAACAGGGTGATCAGACCAACAGAACACACAGGAGCTCTGCTTTGGAAGTGGGAACCTCAGGAATCTCAGGCACTGCTTAAAACATGAGGGAGTGAGAAGACAGAGGGAGAACCACATTTACATAGCACCTGATCGGAGTGGGCTGTTGTTTTTTATTTTGGAGGGGCCAGTGAGAACATTGACTTTTCTAGGACTCGATTCCCACCCAGTGGTGCTGGTGACACTGTTTATGCAAGTTTAGCTAAATCCATTATATATAAACAAAAATACCTGATGAAGGAATAAATCTGTTAAAGGAAGCTTCCAGCACACCTGCAGGAAAACATAGGAAATTAGCCCCGTGGAACAGTTTTAAACAGTTCTATGCAACAAAACATGGATCAAAAGCTAATTAAAATTAAACCTGTTTATTCATCACACTTGACTTTATAACTAAAGCAGAATACTCAAGGCTTAGCTGCTTCAAAAGACTCTCTTTCTTTTGATTCAACAGTAGTTCTTGCACTCACTTTTGAAAAAACCCACATGTAAGTAATTCCCAATTTTTTTAAGCTCTGCATATTTTGCAACCAGTTCATAAAACCCCCACCTGATCATATGTAAAATCTCAGGGCTCTGGTTGGCTTTGTGACCCTTAGGGGTAAATTTCAGCACCTGGCACCTGTTTATTACAGGCTCTGAACACCCAAAAACTCTGCCCATACAAACAGTGTCATTTCTTAGTCCAACAGATCTCGCCCTTTTGGATAGGCTGTAATTTAGCTCCTTCTGCCAGAGCTGCACAGAACAGTTCAAGAACAGTTGTTTCATCCTGCTTTTATAGCTTAATATTTATTTTTGCCTCAGCCAGCCACAGATACAACTTTAGGGAAAAAAAAAGGGAAAAAAAAGGGAAAAAAAGAGGAAAAAGGAAAAAAAAAAGGAAAAAAGCCAAGTATTTCTGCAGACCAAGCTTTGAAGCTTTGCAGGAACAGACATTCCGTTATCAACACCGTGAAAGCGAAGAAAAGATTTAAATTTTAAAAGCAAAGGAAATTATACCAACAACTGGAACTCCTCAGAGCACAAAGATTCACTTAATCCCTGCCTAAAGAAGTTCTAATTCTCCTGAAGAAAAAAAAAGATAAAATCTCAGGTTCAAGATGGTCTGTTTTTTACTCATCTTATTAGGATAAGACATTTGAGGTCATCCAGCTCATGTTCCATAGAGGCAGAGCCAGCAGCAGAGGAGAAGGAGCAGTCACAGCACATCCTGTCTGCTTTTGTTTAAACAAGTTCATGTGAGGATGTAGCTTAATCCAAACTACTTGTAACTCCAAACCAAACGCACCACTTGGTACTTCCTCACATTTTATACATACCCCGTGTTTATAAGCAGCACGAGTGTCCAAAAAGTATCTAAGAGAATCCTGTGCAAAGCTGTAATTAAAAACTTAACACCTGATTGCTAGAAAATGCTGAATGTTTCTTGAGGTAACAGCTCCACCTACCTGGCTTTTTAGGCATCACCATGCGAGTTGCAAAGTCTGCTTGCCAGCCCTGTTCTAGCACACCTGGAAAGGCATTTGGGCATTTGTAAGATACAGAAGGGGAGAATAAACAATGATAATTAACAGCAAATAATTTTTTAAATATCAAACCATTATCCAGAACCAAGATTTTTTTTTCTAATCACTGCCCAATTACTTAACAGCCTCAGAATTTGTAGATACATTTTTATTAATCATCACTTGGAGCTCTCTGAGCTCATCATCAGTATAAAAATTACTCAGGGAATAATGCCAAGTACCTTTGACAGCTTCTTCCACAGGAAGGCCAACAAAGGCTGCGAAATCATCTGCAACTATTGATGTGTAAGCCTGGGAAACCAGTCCAAAGGCTCTTCTCCTGGTTGCATCTAGGGGCAGAGGAACACAGGACACAAGAGACTCATCTCCAGAGCTGGGAAATCTGAGAACATTTCCTCAATTCTGTCACCTTTGCAAAATCACTACCAGCTTTCAAGTGAGCACTTCAGGAGTTCCCCCTCCCTTCCCACAGTTCACAGTCAGCAGCAAGAGACAACAAATTGTTCTCTGCCAGGACAAACCCCCTCAGAGCCCACACTGAACCCCCAAAGGCAGCCTGCAGCAAACTGGGCTCTACCACCAACACATAAAATGCTTTAGGGAACTCTGCATCTGATGGCATCCTCTGTTTGCAATCTGCCAGCAATTAGTTAATAATTAATGGCACCTAAAAAGCAGTTGTTTCTCAGGCTACAGAGAATGGGTTATTGCAAAGCACCTCTATTCAGCAGTCTGCACTGCCCTCTAGGAGGAAGAATTCACGTTACCAATAGACAGGATAGAAAACATTTCACAGAAAAACCTTCTTGTAAATGCTGCAAGGTTCTGAAATGCCAGGCCAAGTTCCCTGAATCACTGGTTAGAAGTCTGATTAAACTGGGTAATTCATGGTCTGTTTTGCTCTTACAGAACAAACCCCGTGGTTTAAGAAATTCCAGTGACAAAGAATACACAGACACAAAATCCTACTAACACTGATTTATTTGTTTCAACAAGGCTTTGTAACTAGCTTTTTCTTCACACCCAATACCTGAAAACCTTGTAAGTAAAACCTACAAAAACTTGGCAGCAGTTTTCCTGACCACCTCTGATTGTTCACAATTAACAGTTTGTTTGTGTTGTGAAATGATCCCAGGCAGTCCCCTGCTCCCCACACAGGCTCAGCTCGTACCTCTGAGTGCTTCCATGATGGGCTGGATCGTCTCAGACCACTGGTGTGCACTGATTGCTGCGTAGATCCCTGGGAAATCCCTCTGCCAGATTCTTTGTCCCACAGACCAAACTGCACCAAGTTCAGCATTTGCCTGTTGTGACCAAAAAAAAACCCCAAAGCCCGGTGTTAACCCAGAAGAAAATCCTCTGCACTGCCCACATGCATAAACCCATTTCCACCCCCAGATCTGCAGAGAGCATTGCTGTGCAACAAACCCAACAGATTTCTGAGTTAAATTTGGCCCAGTACTTACAGATTTGATAGCAGGGGGGATTCTTTTCCAGAGATAACGTGCGTTATTCCTAAAAACAAAAAGATAAAAATGCTTTTCAGTCACCAGATGAGACACCACAAGGTTTGTCCAGATGCCTTACTGAACACTCTCAGTGCTTTAAAATATTCTTCCTAAGCAGGAATACTGGATACTGAAGTGGGAAAACAGAGACGACACTGCCGTAACCCAACAGTTCATCAATGGCCTCATTTAACACCAGTTTGGGAAAGCAAATTCTCTCTAAAAACCCCAAGTTGAGTGCATCAAGTACACACAGGGACATGGAATAACCCTCCAGACCAAATTCCCAGGATCTCTGCTTCCTGCAGATTCAGCTCCTTCAAGCCAACAGCATTCCCTCATTTTTAACTTGGATGGGCCAGAGTTAATCCTGCTGGAATTCAAATACAAGCCTCAAATCCAACCCAAAACAAATGAACAGCTCCAAAACAAAGCACGGAAACGTTTAACACTTCCCAGAGGAGCCAATTTCACCACTTAAGGAACTTTATCCCCAAATTTCCCCACAGTTCAAAAGGGTGGGGAAGAGCAAGGAAAGGAGAACAGAATTCCGGTCAGACCAAGGGGTGAAAGATTTACTCCCAGGAATATTATTATACATTTTTTTTGTAAACACAGCATTTTTATTAATCACACATCCCCTTCCCAGCACGCTGGTGACAAACCCAGTGTCACAGACTGGGACAAGCCACTCACATGTCATTGTGCAGCAGGTACAGAGCCAGCAGCTGGCCGTAAACCAGGGGTGTGGCAATTCCTCCAGGGGCCTGAAAACAAACACATTCTTGAGTTACAGATTTTACACAGGGGTGTGATACAGAATGCAGCAGGAAGCCAAATTTTATATAAACTGGACACTCCAAAACTACTCATTTTTATTTTTATTTTTTTCACATCACATAACAGGCCTGCGCAATTATTTGGGGGGGATAAAGCAAGGCTACCTCTTCCATGACTCTTTTCCTATGCTCATGAGAGTGGCAGCTGTTGAAAGTGAAATTAAATAACTCCGATTTCGTTCACCTTCAGCTGAACTTCAGCTCAGGCCACTCCACCACAGCAAAGCTTCTCTGCCTCTCCCGAAAAGCCCAGGCTAAACTTCGGCCCCTGCCACACTTGAGCAGAGCTTACAACCTCTCTCAAGGAGGAAACAAGGGAGTGATAAAAAAAAAAAAAAACAAACCTGTAAAATTCTGAAAGCCTGCAGTAACCTGAAAGCTAAAAAAGATTTCCAGTAAGGCTTATCAAGGGACAAGAGAACGTTAAACAGCACGGCGGGAGCTTCCAGTGAAAGCTGCCACAATCAAACTCGATCTAAGGGTAATTCCCCAAGCCTGGCTCAGGGCTCCCATTCCCTGATCAATATTTTCCTTTTTTCAGCCATGAGAAGGACGGAAACACATAAACTACCCCCGTCTGAGAGGACGCGAAAAATTATACGGAAATACCCATTTATCTGCAGGCTGCGAGTTTCTGCAGGGCTCTCTGGCGAGCGCAAGGGGCCAAGTTCTAGCACTGAACCCTCTCCCGCTCACACACACGCCCACGCACCCTCCCCATCTCACAGGCGCACACGCAGACCCCCCACGGCCCCCAGCACCTCCAGCTCCTGCGTCTCGCACTGCTCCAGGAGCCGCCTGAAGCTCACGGAGCTCTCGGCCATCACCGCCACCGGCATCTTCCCCTCCCGGCGCCGCCCGCCCGCATCGGGCGCCCGCGCTATGACGTCACTTCCGCCGCCAGCCCGCTCCCCTGCAACTTCCGGCAGCCTCTCAGTGATCCTGGAGGACCGGGGGCGTGGCCAAGACGGGGCGCGGCCAAGCTCGGGGGCGTGGCCAGGGAAGGCGATGCTAATGAAGGGGGCGTGGCCAAGCCCGGGGCCGTGGCCAAGGCCCGTGAGGGGCTGAGGGCGGCGCGCGGTTTTTGAGGGTGGAGATGGTTAAAGCCCTTTAAATCCCTTTACTTTTTGCGCAATAAGCAACGTTTCCGGGCCGTATAAAGGACTGAGTGTGCGTGGCGTGCAACACGGAGATCCGCGTTCGGTTTTCTCTCCGCATTTGTCGCATGTTACGGGATGCGTGAGACGGGCACCCTCTCTCCCTTATTGCGCGTTACATGTCTATAAGGGATATTCCAAAGGCATAGGAAGTGCTTTTCCAGCTCTGTGCCTGTTTCTGGTGGGTTTTAAAAGTCGTTTTACCCAGTTTAGCTGGGTTTCTTTATCTTTGTTCCCTATGAAATCTCTGCTTGCAGAGAAAACAGCACTGCTGGAGCCAAGTCATAGGATCATGGAATATCCTGAGCTGACCCACAAAGATCATCAAATTCAACCCCTGCACCTGCACAGGCACCCCAACAATCCCGCCCTGTCCTGAGAGCGTTGTCCATGCATTCCTTGAGCTGTGGCAGCCTCGGGAATGTGACCATTCCCCAGGGAACCTGTTCAGAGCTCACCTTTTTCCCAGCATCCAGCCTAAACCTCCCCTGACACAGCTCCAATATATATCCAATAAATATTCAATATATATATACAAGGAAGCATCTGTATCTGTGCTTCTATCCTATAGAAGAGTCCACAATACACTAAAACAGCATTTAACAGCACAGGTGCTATTTTAGAGGTGGAACCACCCCCCGGCCGTGGCCTTTCCACGGCTCCCCATCCCCAGTGACGGTCCCAGCCCAGTCCGAAGCATAGGAAGTGATGGGAAAGGGCAAGATTCTCTCCAAATCTATGTAATTGCTGGGGCCACAGATGTAAATCCATATTTTTAGGGTAAATCAACCTGAAGGGCTCATTTTTTGCAAAACTTTGCTTTCTGATACAACGGATTTGCTTTCCACCATCATCCTCTGCCCCATATTCCCTGAACAAAGCCTGACCCCAGCACTTCCCACCATCTTCCATCCCCAGCACAGCCCTAAAAATCATTCCTCAAACCATTTATTCTTCATGCAGGGAGTTTTCTCAAGCCGTGCTCAAGAGCTGCACCACCTCAGTGCAAAATTCGTGTGTTCTCCACACTTTTGGGGTGAAAAAAAGGAAGAGTGGCATAAATCCTGATCCCTTTGCCATGGAGTCCCCGCGCTCCGGGAGATGTTTTGGCTGTGGAAAAACAAAACTAACGTGTTTGTGTTCGTTTTGGGATTCGACCGAAGCACAGCATCTTGGAGGAGAGCTCCAGGCGATGGCACTGCTGCTCCGCCGGCTCAGACATCACTTTTCCCGGGAAACAACCTCTCATCCCGCTCCCGTCCCCGCCAGCCGCATCGATCCCGGCGGCCCTTTGTTGCCGCCAGCTCTGTGCCAGCGTCGCTTTGACATTCGGACATCTGAGAGGAGCACTGTCCTCACCTTTTGCTCCCATTCCCAATTATCTCGTGTTTTCGGGAGGCGAGGAGGGGAGCAAAGCGGGCGGCAGCTTGTGAAGATGCCGGTGGGGGACCTTCCCTCAGGGCTGGGGTCAGAGCATCCCGGATTGCCACCGGGAACGTGTTGATTTGGGAAGGATTCGTCTCCTGGGGGGATGTCACGCACTGCAATCCCACATCCCGATGCCACCCTCCTTCCTGGTGGATCCAGCTGGGAAGGCATGAGACGGTCCCGGCACCGCTGGCTGTGTTGGGCCTGGGCAAAATCGCAGCCCCTGACTATGCTCCTGCTCCCTGCCGGGAGATCATTTCATTTTGGGGGGGAAAAACCCTGTAAAATGGAATAGAGGAGAGGTTTCCTCAAGAGGGCACTAGCTGCAAGAGAAACTGCCTAAAAATCCAAGGAAACTGGACACCCAAACATCCCACCGTCCTTTCCACATGAGAGACTCTATTTGGGGGAAATTCGGCTTTTTAAAAAATATTTCATTTTGCTTTTTATTTTGCTTTTGGGACAACAGACGAAGCGTTGCTTCCCGCTGTGCTGAGCTGAGCCTCCCAAATCCAACAGCCCCTCTCTGGAAGCAATTCCTTCGCATGGAATCAGGCAAAACCTATCCTTTTGCAAGCATGTGCTGCATCCTCTCCTCTCCTCTCCTCTCCTCTCCTCTCCTCTCCTCTCCTCTCCTCTCCTCTCTCTCCCCCCAACCCCTTTTTCCAAAGCTGTTTAAGGCTGTGGTAACATTTTCAGGGAGGAAACATGCCAGAAGAGAATACACTTCTTTTTGAGTCACCAAGATAAAATACAGCAAATTTGTTTTATTTTCAGGGTTGTTATAAAGCTGGGAGGTTTGGAAGATGTCCCTGGGGTTGTTTGGAGCCTGGCCTCAGTGTGGTGGCATCATCCAGGACCTCTGGACAGTGACGGAGACTGCCTGAGCCAGCATCCCAGAAAACCACAGGGTCATTTATTTCACTCAGGAGTTTCTCCTCAATTCAGACACCAAAAGAAGAGGCCAGACTCATAAAACAGCTGAGCACGTTGGAAAATCTATCCCACTGGCAAAGCTAACCACGTTAAATTAACAGGAAGGCTCTTTGACTTGACAGCATCCTGATTTTTCTTTGGCCCACAGGCTCAAAAAGCACTTAAAGACATGGCCGCCAGCTGCTGCAGAAGTGTAAAGTAAATTTAATGTGATTTTTATTCAGCTCCTGGTGATGATGGCAGGAAAATCTCAGCAACTCGTTTGTGCCTTACATGAATTTCAAAGCAGGGAAGGAAATGGATCCCAGTTCTGCCATCCTGGACAGTCCCAAGTAGCTTTCAAAGCAATACCAAGGCATTTCCAAGAAAAATTAGCAGAGATTTCGTGACAGGCCTTCATTTTCCCAGTTGTTTCCATGTGCTGCTGTCTGTGATCTGGAGGTATCCTCTGGAAAGATGATTGCAAGTGGTTTCCCTTTCTCATCTGCTTCCAAAGCTTTGTAGGGGAACAAAAGGCTCTTGATGGGGAAATTAAGATGCAATGGGGCGATATGGAACAATAGGACAGTAATTTAATGTGAAAGCTAGAGAAAACTGTGCTAAAGGGTCAAGCTGAACCTCTCCACACCCTTCCCATTCCCTCAATGGCCTGATTGGCACTAGCTGGGCTGATCTGAGAAAAAGCTGGATCCAAACACATTATTTCCTTCCACGACATCAAAGGGAATAGCGCCTCATTTTTAGGAGCTGCACCCATGAAAGGAAACTGCAAGCGGCCGATGGGAAATGATCGCTGCTTTTCCCCCAAACAAGCTTTTTAATCTATTGCATTTACACAAGGGCGTTGGTTTAAACTCCAATAAACAAGAAGCTATCTGGGATATTTGGGATATAACGTTTTCTTTTTTTTTTTTTTTTTTTTTTTGCTGTCCACATCTTTGATTTTTCAGCTCAAACCCAACGTCTCATTTTTACAGGTTTATACTCCAGCACGGTGGTATAAATATCTGTCACAGGGTGCCCAGAGAAGCTGTGGCTGTCTCATTCCTGGAAGTGTCCAAGGTTGGATTTGGATGTGGCTTGGAGCAACCTGGGGTGATGGAAGGTATCTCTGCCTGTGGCAGGGGGTAGAACTGGATGGGCTTTAAGGTCCCTCACAAACCATCCTATAATTCTGTGATTCTATGAAGTAAAGGTAAATAAATTCCTAAACCAGAGAGGCTGAGATGTGTAGGAGACCACAAAGTGACCAGGGTGGCAGGAAATGCTGAGGCTTGTCCACCCAGCTGTCCCTGCCCATGGGGCTCTGTGTCCTGCTGCTGCTGCTCTGGAGAAAATCTCCCCCAGAGCTGAGATTTGGGGGTGGCTGAGCTCCTTTCTGTCCACCCTGGACACCTCCATCCCCCTCCTCTTGTCTTCCCTGTGAGTAACCAGGAGCGATGGCTTCTGCCAGAGGCTCTGGAGGCAAAGGTTGCTCTTTCTTAACCTGCCAAGGGGATAAGAGACCCTCTGTGTATTTAACCTAAACTTTGTTTTTATGACTTTCCAGGCTTGTCTGTGCATTTTCCTGTTTTTGCTTTGTTCTCTGGGATCCTCAGCCAAGTTTCTGTCCCCTCCCTGGCTCCTGGGCCAGCAGTTCTTGCTCTCCACATATTTTAATCCTCCATGGAAAAGAGCTTTGGTACCTTTGAGCAATGTGAGAGTTCTTCTCTTGACTGTTCCCCCACCACGCTGTTCCCTCGCTTGGAAATCTCTGAAAGCCCCCAAATTCCAGGGGAAGAAGAGAGTGTGGGGATTCCTGGTCCACTGTAGGGTGTTTGGGGGGGGATCAAGCATCCAGCATGGGATATTTTTGGGTATGGAGTGGGACAATCCCAGGTCAAGAATGGGGTGATTGGGGGATGGAGGGTCCCTGCTCCAGCAGAGGCATTTGAGGAATGGAGCAGGCGGGTCCCTGGTCCAGCTGGGATGTTGGAGAGTATGAACTGGGAAGGGTCCCTAGTGCAGTGGGGAGCATTTGGGGGATGGAGTGAGTGATCCCTGGTCCAGTGGGGCACTTGCAGGATGGAGCATCCCTGTGCAGGGGCCGCTCTCCAGCCAGTGCCCTTTTCAGCAGGATGGGATGCACAGGGCTCACGCTGTGAACCCAGGGGCTTCCTCCTTTGGCCTCCCAGTTTGTGCTGGGGCTGGCGGGGGGAACGCCTCTCCTGTGCCAGGGAGGCAGAGGCTCCTGCAGAAACCTCCCTGCGCGGCTCAGCATCCCTCCTCTTAGCAGGAGCGCGATGTATCGCCGTGTCTCCCGGGGCACGCTTTTAAATCCGCTAATCTCCCGTGATGGCACGCGTGTTAAAAGACACCTGTCCCCGCCAAAGCCACCGGGACAGCGGGCGAGTGTTTCGGGCGAGTGCAATAAAAGCCGCAATTAGAAAGGCGGGCTTTGATCTCCGGGAGGGAAGGAGTTCAGGCAGCTGTGCCGAGACCTCTCCGGCAGCCACTCTTCTACTTCAGTAACATCCGAACAAAGAGGATCTTGTGTCCGCGGCGCCTCGTTACGGTCCTTCTTCCCAGCCCGCGGCCACCTGTCCCTCCTCGCCGCCCCTGCGCGCTCCCGTCCCTGCCGCCGGGGTCCCTTCCCGGTCCCTTCTCCAGCGCCGCCGCCGAGGGGCACGAATCGGATTTCACGGCCCCGACGCTTGCGGGGAGCTGCCGGGCTTTGCTCTCCATCACTCAAAGTCCCCGTCGCAATGGCCTCTTTGTTCCGCCAGCCCTGCCTGCCAACAGCTGGGCTCTCCATCCAGCTGTGCCGGGGTGCGGCACGGCACCCCCTGTGCGCGGCCCTGGGGACTCCAAAGAGGGCACACATCGGGTTCTGTGGGAGGTGGGGAATCCCTGTGCCACCCTCTGCATCCCACACAAGGCTCAGAAGAGGCTGAGGATTGCAGCCAGTTGGGGTTGGCCTCTTCACCACGGAACCAGTGACAAGACAACAGGAAATGGCCTCCAGCTGTTCCAGAGGAGGTTCAGGTTGGACATGAGGAGGAATGGAAAGGGTGGGCAGGCATTGGAAGGGACTGTCCAGGGAGGTGTTGGAGTGCCTATCCCTGGAGGTGTCCAAGGAAGGCCTGGATGTGGCACTCAGTGCTCTGGGTGACAAGGTGGGGATTGGTCACAGGCTGGGCTTTTCCAGCCTAAATGATTCTGTGGAGCTCCTTCTGAGCAGATACTTTGGTGAGACTGGGAGAGGAGATGTGTTGCTTGGTTGCTCTTTGATTTCCAAGGATTGGCTCAAATCTGCATAGTATAAGCCAGAAAATTCCAGAATAATTCCCAGGGGCTGTAGAAATCATTAGGCCAGATCCTGGATCTCTCTGAGTTTGGAAGGAGCCAGTGCGATGCTGCACCCCATGGTTTGCTGTAAATTTTCATGGAATCACAGAATCCTAAAAGGGTCTTTGTCAGCAGGATGGCAAGGGAGGAAGTATTTCCTAAAACAAAGCTAAAAACCCCTTCCGGATTTTTGCCACACTTCTCCCATAATTCCAGGAATAAGGCGGGTCTGAAAAGGAAGAGAGGTGGATATAAAACAAGAAGGGAGAAGGAAAATCCCACAAGTTGGAAAAGCAGTCAAGGATATCACACAGAATAAATATTTCATCTCACAGGCAGGCACACCCCAAGCCGTCTGAGTCCTTGAGATGGAGAGGTCGCTTCCCATTGCTCGGTGGCTTCCTAAGTTGGGAGGAGAGGATGCTCCCAGTGCCCCACTTCCCAAAGCAATATCAAAGAGCCTACATCCCTTGAGGACCATAATTTTGCTGGATCTTTTCTTCCAGCCTGGCTGTGCTTGGTGGGAGGCTCTGTTATTGCTGCTGGTCCTGAGAGGGTCCTACTCTGTTCCCCTGCTGGCAGGGGTCTGTCACCTCCAGGGGAAGGTTGGGATGGGGATCAAACAAGTGGCAGGGGAAGGGTTGTGGCCACCAGGATCTGGAAGCTCCCCTCCATCCTCTCTCATGGCTCAGTTCAGTCTCCCAAATTTTCTCCAGACATAATTTCCCAGGTAAAACCCTCAAATCCATTCTCTTTCCCCCCACTTTTATTTCCATGGGAAAACCCAGAAGAAAGGAAATCCAAGAAAGAAAGGCAAAGACACCTTCCACTAATGGGAAAAAACCATGTTTTTCACCACGATCCAGCAGGATTTTCACTAGTCTCCTGGGTCCAGAAGGGTGGGATCTCTTCCTGACACATCCCAGCCATCCTCCCTTGCCTGGGGCGATGGTCCTCGCTGGCTGTGGGAGGACAGCAAAAGTTTTTCATTAGAGAAGTTTCGGATTTATAAAAAGCTTCATACATTTTTACAAGTATTTTGTATCTCAGGGAGTGAAAACTCACTCTGGAAGAGGTTTTGTTTAGCTGAAAGGCAACTTTTCCATCAACCACAGCAGATCTTTGCCTGTTAAGAGGGATGGGAGACAAAAATCCTCCTCACAGCTCTTCCAGGTTGTGTTTTGTATGCTGAGCTGGGAATTTTTCCTTATTTTCTGCAATATCTTTACAATATCTCAGGAAAGTGCAAATCTGCTCCTCGAAGCTAGAAATATTTTGGATGTACCTTTATCTTCAGCATAATCAGATTACATTCCTTAATTATTTCTTCTGTGAAGAATGGGATGGCCAGTTGGCCCTGGGTGAGAGCATGATTTCATGGAAAATGATATTTTCTCAGGAAAGAAAAGATGAAGGAGAGCAAAAGGAAAAGGTACAGACACGGAGTCCATGGGCTGGGCAGGCCCTCTGGCAGAACCAGGATGTGGTTCTATGAGTATGGAGTGCTTGGGCAAGGGGGAATGGCCTCCCACTGCCTGAAAGCAGGGTTAGGTGGGATATCAGGAGGGAATTGTTCTCTGTGAGGATGGGGAGGGCCTGGAATGGAATTCCCAGAGAAGCTGTGCCTGCCCCTGGATCCCTGGAAGTGTCCAATGCCAGGTTGGATGGGGCTTGGAGCAACCTGAGATAGTGGAAGGTGTCCCTGCCCATGGCAGGGGTGGCACCGGGTGATCATCAAGGTCCCTTCCAATCTATGGGATTCTGGGATTCTATGAAGGTGCTGGGACTGTGGGAACACCCCTTGATGCAGGAGCATCCTTGATGCTGACAATGCACGGCCATCCCTCCAGTTCCTTCCCACATTTTCTCCAGATCTTAGTTTTTTGCAGGATTTTGTAGCATTGAATGTGAATAATTTTAACAATCAGTAATCAATTTAATAATCTCCATTTGGCACAGTTCATACATGGACTGAGCATCATCAGGTACATCGATGGACTAAGATGAGGATGAGGAGCAAAGGGATTTAGAAGGAGATTAAATAAAGGTCCAAGGGTGGGTTTCTCGTCATTGGACAGATGTGAGCCTGCTGTGGGTGCAGGACACCTCGCAGGAGCTGTTTGCAGACAGCTGGGCAAGGGGCAGTGTGAGTAATTCCCCCTGCACATCTGTGTCTCAGAAAGGATAACACTGGACAGAGCCAGCTGGAAAAGAATCCCTGGAACACTGAGTAAAAGCTTGCCAGGCAATTAGGGTTGCTCGTACACACTGTCCACATTTAAAGATGAATCCCCATCTCGCTCTCCTCCCTCTTCACACTCTTTCCTTCGCAGTTCCCAGCGAACTTTAATGCTCTGAACAGGGATTTTTTTAAATCAAAAGCTGAGCCAAAATGGCCTTGCAAGTGCTTCCATCCTTCCCAGAGGGCTGTGGGAGGGGGACACAGCAGCCCCACCTGCTTACAGGCCCCCTCTGGGAGCTTCTCTCCAGGGGGATATTTTGGGATGCACCCCGCACCTCCATATTTCACATCCTATTGAATATAAGCAGCAGAGCTGTTTATTCTGCAAGAACACTGTGCTTTTATTAGCCAGTTATTTACAGTACAAGGCATTCCCCACCTCAGGAATGCTGGAGACCATAGGACAAGGCTATTTCTTTTGGAGCCTGGTCCAATTTACACTAACCAGGGAGGAGGGATCCCTAAAAAGGCTGGGGAGTGGAGGAGAGCCAGCAAGAGGGCTCTGGCAACACAGGCTTTGTAAGGTCCTGTTCTTCCCTCCCTATAAACATGGGCTGGGAGCAAATCTGATCTAGGGGGTCTTTTTTTTAAGGACTATCCCATGGTTGGGAGCCAGCTGGGAGGCACAGAGCCAACCACTGGTCCCCATCACCTTCTCCCATGGGGTGTGCAGAGCTGGGGGCAAAGAGGTGCAGGTATCTCTCAGTAATGGGCATCCCTCAGGAGGGATCTGGGTGAAGGCACACGGAAAACATTGGCTTGGGGTTGGAAAAAAAAAAAAAGGGTTGAGCCCATGTTTGGGTTGGTTTTGCACTACAGGACACCAGGTTTGCTGTGCCTCAGTTTCCCCCTCTGCAAACGCTCCTGGTTTGCACAGAGCTCTGCAGACAAAAATCCTCACCAACACCATCAGCTCCATCAGAATCCTCCCACTGTTTCATCCCATCCACAAAGACTTGTAATTTTCTTTTATGAGGACAAAGCAAGATTTAGGAATTGTTTTATGAGATGCATTTCTCTCTGTGGCACCCCAAAGGTCTCCTAGGGAACCCTGGAACACCAAACATATGGATGCAGCAGCAAACAACACGAAACAACAGTACTTTCATTGTTTTGCAGCCTTTTATAATCCATCCAATGATTTTTAAATAAACTGGATGGAAAATAATGGAAATTCCAGGCCCTGGAACCCATTATTCCCACATGCCAAGCCCGATGCCGCTAAGTGCAACAAGGACCCCAAAGTTAATGAAATTCCTGCCTGAACAAACTTTTATCCTGCTGTTTAGGAAAATGACTTGTGCATCATAAAAGCAACATCACTCAAGCTGTTAAAATGTCGTCTGTGGGAAGGAAGGCAAAGGAGCAGGAGGAATATATTTGTTAAATTACATAGAACCACCAATATACATTTAAAATACATCCAATATATGTTTAAAATTTATCTTGATTAGGTTACTGGAGGTTGTTGGGTTGAAAGCATGAGGGTGAATTGATCAACTGCTGTGCCAGCACTTGAGGTCTCTAATTTAAATTTATCTCCAAATTTGCAGTGATTTTAGTACAAGACATCCATCCATCACCCCACCACGCCTGGAAAGGCTCCATTCCTAGAGCAGTTCTCTGGAAAAAACTGTTCTGTTGACATCCAAATGAATAAATGACTGCATCACTTCAAAGCCCCCAAAGGAGCATTTTTTTTTCAAAGCACACATTTCAGATGACAGCATCCACCTCGTTTCTAAAATTCCCGATGATCTTCCCATTCTGATGAAAGATCTGTTTTGCACGAGAGGAGCTTTTGCAGAGCAAAAAGCTCTTCCAGACGGCCCTGATTAAGTTTTGCTTTGTCCAGATGAAGCACATTTCTAGAGCTGGGTTTTCACAACCCTCAAGTCTGCTCCAGCTTCCCTCTAAAGGGCTGGGAAACACCCTTGGAAAGCTGGAGTGCACTGATGGCTTTTGGAAGCCCTCTTAGGGAATATATATTGATTATTGCCATTGCATCCTGCTCTTTTCCCCACCTCTGGAAGTGTTCCAGGCCAGGTTGGACAGGGCTTGGAGCAATCTGGTCTAGTAGAAAGCGTCTCTGCCTATAGAACAAGATGAGATTTGAGGTCCCTTCCAACCCAAACCATTCTGGGATTCTATTACATAATCCCAGCAGGTTTTCCAAAGGATTCATTGGCACAATGAGCCTTCATCTGCAGGGAAAGGGCACAGCAGGAGATGGAAATCACCTGGATTTAAGCACATGCCTGACCTTTAATGAAGCACAATGGCTTGTTTGCTCCTTTACAAACACCCCCAAAAGCTGTCACCCACCCCTCTCCCTTCCCTGTGAAATTTCTGTGGGTTTTGGGAGGAAAACCATTTTCCCTGGAGAATGCCAATCTGCACTTGAGCAAAAAGGCACAGAAAGTATTTTGGACTGAAGGTTTCTTGGAAGAAATCACTATTTCTCCTGCTGCTCCACTGACATAAGCCTGGAGGGTTTGCTGTGTATTTCCCCCTGAATTTCATTGGAGCTGTCACTTCCAAGCACATACCTCAAAAGATTCCAGCACTGCACAGCCCCAGAGCCAGCTCCATCCCCGTGCTGGATTACTGAGGCCTCTGGGTGCCCCAGCAGTGCCCCATTACTCTTCACACCCATCCTGCAGCTCGAAAAATATGAGCTGCTAAACACAGGCAGATGGAAAAACACCAGGAGGAGGGTGGGCAGTTGATGTCTTTAACACCTGCAGAGGCTTCAGCCTGGAGTCCAGGTCGAGGCATGGACACCTTGTGCCATTCCCAGGTGGAGGGAGGATGGAGTGTGCCTGAGATTCCGGCACAGCCATCTCCCAACAAGTCCTTCTCCCTGTGCAGGTGTCTCTCCAGCACATCATAATTTCAGCCACGGGCTTAAGGCATGGGCAGGTCTTTTTACCATCTTCTCGCTCACCTCTGAAACTATCTGAGGCTGACATGGAGCAGAGCTCTTTGGAGAATAATCTTAAAAGGCACAGGAAAGTCTCTGAGATGATGGAAGATCACAGAATCCCGGGATGGTTTGGGTTGGAGGGACCTTAAAGCCCATCCAGTCTCACCCCCTGCCACATTCCACTATCCCAGGCTGCTCCAAGCCCCTTCCAGCCTGGCCTTGGACACTGACAGGGATCCAGGGGCAGGCACAGCCTCTCTGGGCACCCTGTGCCAGGGCTTCCCCACTCTCAGAGGAAAGAATTTCTTCCCAATATTAAATCTAAGCTTTCTCTTATCATCATCATCATCTTCCTGGCCTTCTCTGTGGGTGTAAACTGGCATAAACTGATTGATTTTGAGGCAGCCTTCAGCTCTGGATGCACTTCCATAACCTGTTCCGTAGTTTAAAAAAAAGAGATAAAATGATAAATGACACCCAAAGTTTTCCAGCCAGCCAGGGTGAATTACTCACAGGCACTGTGACCTTGAAAATAATTTCCAGATAAATTCTTTAAACAAAACTTTAAGGGGAGGTGAGGAGCTGGAATAAAGTGAGCTTAAAATTAACATTTCCAAACTTTTACATTTCTTTCCAGCAAGAAAGGAGAGATCAGTCCCACATGTCTCCTGAAATAACATAGAATCCTGAAACAGTTTGGTTTGGAAGGGACCCTAAAGCCCATCCAGTTCCAACCCCCTGCCATGCGCAGGGACACCCAGGTGATGACTGTGATGACAGTGGGGCTGCCCCAGTGGGACCAGCAACAGCCCCGGTGCAAATCTGAGAGACAGCTCACCCACCTGGGGTTCCTCACACTCCAAAACCTCATTTGCCTGAAACAAGATCCTTGATTTTGCAGGGCCTCAGTTGACTCCTCCAGGAGAGGTTGCCCATTCCTCTGCATTTAGCACCGAAGTTTGTCCCGGTTTATTAAGTCCTCAGGAGGTCAGCCTGCAGACAAGGGCTGGGTTAGGCTCAGTTCAAGCCCAAGGCTGATTTAGACAGTGATTTAGGCACACAGAAATCGCCAGGAGGGAAAGGGAGAAGATGGGGATTTGTTTAAGTCTCAATGAAAAATCCCCGATGGTGCTGCCTCTCCCTTGCCTCCAGGCTGCGTCAGACTCTGAGCATTGCAGGAATGTCCCCGATTGCACCAACCACGGGATGTTTTGACCCTGATGTCAGTCCCTGGTGTAAAGGCAGGGCTGACACTGATGCCTCTGACCAGCTGCCCCCAGGAAAGCTGCCAAGAGCTCGGAGGAAGAAAATGTTCCATCCCAGTTTGAGAAATGAAGGGATTTAGGCTCGGTGTTCACAGGAGCGAGGAGCCCTCACCTCACCCCTAAATCCAACACCTTCTCCATCAGGTGAGAGGGAGGAAATACAGTTCAGTGGTGAGTCCTTAACAGGGCTGACACACCAGCTCCTTTGGAAGATGGAGGGACAGGCCCGAATCCTCCTGCTATAGTCCTGGGTCTCCATGCAAATTGGGGCATATCCACACAGTGCTTGAGTCCCGGTGAAGAATGCCCTTTGGGATGACATGTGCCCGGCATCCTCCTTGCACCAGGGAGGGTTCTGCTGTCCCCAAATCCATCCTGCTCCATACTGGCACCAAGGGACAATGCTCCCCATTCTCTACCTCCTTGGTACCCCAAATCCACCTTAAAACTCTGACCCTGTGTAGGTAAAAAACACCACAAAGCAACAGCTGGCTGAAACAGTTGGAAAAAATCCCTGTAACCATAAGCAAATAAACCCCAAAACCCTTTCTCCACTCCAAGCTGCTTCCTAAGGTTCCTCTCAGTCTCCCTTCCCTGTCCCTAAGCGCTGCCCACCTGAACTGACCCCATCCCTGGGTTTCTTTTCCCTGCTTCTCCTTGGCACTTAATGAGCATAAATAAAGCCTGGAGTTCTCTCCTGCTGTTTCCCTTCTCATCCTCTACTGGAAAGGCAAACAGAGCCCCTTTTTGTCTCCTTCAGCTCTCCTTTCCCATGCAGAGCTGACCTCCAGCCCCAACCAGACAGGCAGAAGAGAAGGATCTGACTCCACAGGACTCTGCAAGCCGCTGCCTCGCAAGGGGTTGTTTTGCCTCGTTCCCTTTTCCAAACAGGGAGCACACGTGGCATTCCATGAAACAGATGGCTGGCTCTGAGCTCGGGCCACTCGGTCCCCACCGTCCCCCCAGCACGTGGGCTTGTGGTTCACGACCTCGCAGATGGTCTGGGTAAACATGGTCTGGGGAAAACAGGAGGGAGGGATGGATGGATGGATGGAGGGGTGGATGCAGCAAAGGCCTCACGTGTGGTGGTCCAGCACTTGGAAATCTGCAAATCTGAAGGGGGAAAAGTGTTTCATGTTACCAGGTGAAGCATCCAGCCCCACCATGCCACAGCTTTATGTGAAAGCAAAAGCTTCAGGCAAGATGTTTTTCACCTGCACCAAAAGTCATCAGTGTCCAAGCACCAGAAGTATCTCCAGAAATGGCAGAGGAGGTGAAGGTATTGTGGTGGTCCCAGAAGGCAAGAGGTTCATGGATAGGGAACCCCTCTGGTTTTTTCTTCCCTTCTCCCTTCACTGTTGAGCTTGTTCTCCAGTTCCACTGCAGCCAGGCACAGATCCATCCTCAGGCCAGATGTCCAGGGCTTCCCATCCTGACCCTCTCCGTGCTGGCTCCAGGGCAGGTGTGCTGGGACAAAGCCGCTGACTTTCCCTGTGGCTCACCCCCAGGCCCCGGGAGGCAGGAGCTGACATTCCCTGAACAGCATGTTCCCTGGGTCAGGGCCATCCCCAGTTCGTCCCGGTCTGGCCCAGATTCCCGAGGCAGGCCCAGGAAGCAGCTGAGCGGGATTGTTTCCAGACCGGTGCAGCTGGGGAAGATTTACTTTGCTAAGCTGCTACTGTCCCAAGGTTAAGGAAGGCTCTATTGGTACATTAGCCCCTATTTAAGTCCTGCTGGTGGAACTCGGGATGGGCCAAGAATCCCACCAAATCCAGGAGGAAATGCAATTTTTTTTTGCTTACTGAGGCTCAAAAAGATGTGCTGCTGTTGGGGTTCCCAATACCTCCGAGGGTCCAGCCTTGCAGAGAAATGGCTTAATAATAGCGACTTCTCTGGACATGCTTTGTAAAATAAAAGGTTTAAATAACGACAGAAATAATAAATATAATAGAACAAAGAAATACAAGCCAAACACAGTACAGAGAACACTCTTACACTGGCTGTGGCATTCCAAAAAAGCCTATAGCACCCTGTGCTGTCTCTTTAGTACTTGATTGTTTAGGTGGTCTATTTGGCACCTTGTGCAATGAAATTTGCAACAGGCTTTGAGGTGCAGTTCTAAAGCCCAGTGCCTCTGTGCTGGCACTGAGCCAGTTACAATGAGAAGGGTGTAGAAAATTCTAGTTAAACTTCTTTACATGTTTCAAGATAAGCTAAAACTCTTTCCCTTATATAGAAACACCTGCTCGGGTGTGGAAATGCACTGCTACACACTGCCCCAGTGCCCCGAGGGCTGCTGCATCACCCACACCCATCACTGGCATCCCAGCACAATCCCAGCACCGGGCACAGCCGCCCGTGGATTCACCCCAGCTCCCTGGGAAGGGGACGCTCACAGCAGCAGCCTCCCGAGCGGGATTTCAACCCCTGGCGCCAGCCCACGGGCTGAAATCACGCGTCGGGATTTAATTCGTGTAATTCCATCTCAGCGCATCGGGAAGGAGCATCCCCTCCCTTCCCCACGAATGATTCACAGGGAGCAAAACACGCCCCACCCTGGGACAGCCCTTGGGCGGCTGCAGCATCGCCCGGAGCTCACACATCACCCTGGGGCGGCTAAGAGCTCGCAGGGTCATTTTTTGCACTCTTGACACTGGCGAGGACATCAATTTGTTTGCTTGGGGTTTCCTTATCAGCCGCAGGCAGCAGGAAGCTCCCGGTGCCAGGGCTGCCATCCCAACCCTTCCAGGTCATTTGTAATGTGCTTTGTGGAATGCTGGGCTGGCTCACCCTTAACCCTCTCACAAAACCTACCTTTGGCTTCAAGATTTTATTGTATTTCACCAAATCCCAGAATGGTTTGTGTTTGAGAGGTCCTTAAAGCCCATCTCATTCCCACCCCCTGCCATGGGCAGGGACACTTTCCACTATCCCAGGTTGCTCCAAGCCTCATCCAACCTGTTCATTAATTCCCTTGTTTTCCTCTCACTTCCTGCTGCCTCATGTGGTGAGGCTCCAGCACTGCCCGTACCAACACAGTAATTTGGAAGCCTTTTCTTTGGTAAGCATTTAGAAATATTAAGCATTTTAGCTCTGCTGTTCTTATTTCAGTACATAGTATTTCTTTTTTTACTGTATTCCTATATTATTGACCTTACTATATTTTATATCAAAAAATGTCAGACTCTAGCATTGAGGATGGATGGGAGACAACATCTGTCCCCAGCCCTTGATCCAGCTGTGACAGCTGACAGAACATGGGGGAAAAGTGGTTACAGGAACTGTCCGGGGCCAGTAACTTCAGAAACAACTTAAGAAACATAATCCTGGGGTAAATAAAATCCTGGGAAGAAGCCTGCCACTGAGTCAGCCCTGGCAGAGAGGAATCTACCTCTGCATGGGGCTTTTCCCCCTGTGTTTTCCATCTGCCATCCTCCTCGTAACATGACAGCAATTAAAAGCCCTGAAAAATGGATGGGAACGATTTGGAAAAGGTCTCTGTAAGACTTGCTCTCATTAGCACCGCAGGCTGTTTTTTCAGCTGCTAATTGACAGCTGCCTTCCACATGCAGTGTCAAAACCTAAAAAGCCCTAAGGCGTTAAAGCAGGGAGATTTTAGCTGGGGCTGTCTCATCAACAGCACAAGAAAGGGGGCAGTCACATGAGGCAGCTCCAATTTTGGGCATGCCACACCCTGGCAAAGCAGAGAAATGGGGTGTACATGAGGATTTGGGACATGCCAGGTCCTCCCACCTTGGCTCCAGGCATTTCCCTGGATGTCCTGGGGCTGCCAGGACAACTTTTAGCGTGGGACAAGGGCTGTGACCAATCTCCAAACTTGTCCTGCCTTGGGGAAGCCTTGGGAGCCCCCATTATTCCACCTACAAAATATCCCACTGAATCACTGGGTTGGAAAAGATCTTCAAGATATCAAGTCCAGCATTCCCACTAAACCATCCCACTAAGTGCCATGTCTACTCAGTTCCTTGGACACTTCCAGGAATGGTGACTTCACCACTTCCCTGGGCAGTTCCAGTGCTCAGCCACTCTTTCAGTGAAGGATTTTTTCCTAATGTCCAACTTGAACCTCCATGGTGCAGTTTGAAATTGTTTCCCCTTGACTGATCACTGATGTCTTCAATCCGCTGGTGTGTGCTGCCTGCAGGTGTCACAGATGTGCTTCCCTCTTCCAAGAAAAACATTGGACTACACCTAATAGAGCCAGGAGATGAACTGCCATAAATTTTTGGACCTGACAGGGAGGTGGAGGCACCTGGATGGATGTCCAGACACAGGGACACCATGCAGTGAGCAAATAGGTGGCCATGTGAGATGTTTGCTCTGTGGATTTACACAGGAGCAGCCTTGGAAGCCAGGAAGTGGGAAATGACTTTGTGCCAAGGTGGGCATTTCACTAATTGGCTGTTTAAATTGGTGATTGATGAGGTGTTGGCTTTCCTTCCCTGGCACCCAGCTCAGATTTATTGCCGAACATTTTCACAGAAAGGGCTGAAGATGTTCCCAAATTTCAATGTGTGAGCCAACACTGAGTGTCTTGAAGCTCCTGGGCAGCTGAATTTGGATTTCTTTTGCTGGAGACAAGGGTAGCACAACTATTGGGCATCTGGAAGCTGTGTTCTTGCTTTTCTCCTACCTGAATTGCAGAAGTTCACATTTTGGGCAGCCAACACATTTTGGACAGATTTCCTCCTGGAAAAGCCAGGTTTTCAGGTGCTAGGAGAACATAAGTTTTCTTCACCAGAAACTATGGTGCCACCACATAGAAAATCAGGTACTCAACACTTGGACACCTAAAAGAGACTTTCTTTTTCACCCCGTCGGAGTGATGCAGGTTATTTTTCAGCACTCCCTTCTTTGGGGCTGTCAGCACCAACATCCACCAGCTCTGCCAGTGGGTGGGAAGAGCGTATCAGCCCAGCACACGGAGCTGGCTGTGATTTACGGAGAGCCCATGGAATGTAGATCTCCCATCATTTCAAGCAGGATTATTTTTTACTGTTGCTGCACACTGTAAATTTGTCTCTGCGTGACATAATTAACAGCATTGCCTCACAGGGCTGGGGTGATTTACAGGAGTGGAAATAACTGCAGGGATGTCATGGCAGGGGAATTTGGGGAGAGGTGGGAGGAGGGGGGTAGGAGAACAGCCTGGGCCACAGCAGTGGGTGCCTGTGTGGTGCCTCCCACCCTGTGCCCCAGCAGTGAGGAGAGGGTTTGTAAGGCATAGATATGACTCCTGCTGCCTGAACCAGGAGAGCCAGGTGGGCCCAGGTGGCCAAGAAGGCCAGTGACACCTGGCTTGGGTCAGCAATAGTGTGGCCGCTTGCCCAGGCAGTGGTGGAGTCCCATCCCTGGAGGTGTCCAAGAAAGGCCTGGACGTGGCACTCAGTGCTCTGGGCTGGGTGACAAGGTGGGGGTCAGACACAGCTTGGACTCGGTGGCCTGGGAGAGCTTTTCCAAAGCAAAAGATTCTGTGATTCTCTGTGATTCTGCCACCACAATTTATTATTTCATGGTAGTCATCAGATTGAGAGACTTCTAAAGAAATCGTTCCCTGGGCATCCAGGAACAAAGATGGTGTCCACAAACCAAGAGCAGGGAGTTGTCCAAAACATAAATAACCACAGAGTCTGTTCATGGCTTTGTTTCTATTAAAGATAAATATTCAAGAGATCAGGTTCTGCATTAACTTAGCTCAGCTACCTCCCTAACATCCCTACATAGACTCGTCCCTAAATAAATGAGCTTCGGAACTGGATGGGGAGTCCTGCCCAAAAATATCTCCTTTGGTGAGGTAAATGCAATCTCTGAACACTCAGTTTTCTGCAGGCAACCATTTTGGAGACTCCATTTTCCCTTGGGACCAAACAACAAAAAGCCCCTCAAAAGCCAAACAACAATTTCAGTTCAGTTTCTTTGGGATGAAAACCTTGCGGTTTGGGAAGTGGAGCTGAGATCCATTCAGCATTCACCAGGATCTGCAAAAATGTTGCTGTGGTGCCTTTCATGAGCTGGGTTCATTTCCCATGATAAATTCCTCAGCCTTGTTTACCTGGGGTCCTTGTGAATCAGGAGAAACATAGCATATCCCAGGAATTTGAGGAATAAGGGGTGTTTAGTGAGATTTGCACCTCCTTGTCTGCTACAACAACCTTGGGCATCGAATTCCCTAATTGCTTAATGATATGTAAGGATACAAAGGAACTGTGGATGCTCCATCCTTGGAGGAGTTCAGTGCTGAGCTGGATGGGGCTTGGAGCAAACTGGAATAGTGGAAAGTATCCTTCAAATTCCACCCCACTCCCATCCCTCCCTACATGGATGAGGTCAATGAATGTAGGACATGAATTCCTGCTCATCTGCATGTACTGGTGTGACTTCCCACAAGGACAATTTTATCCTGGTTTACAAACCCCTATTTTCATGCAGATGACCTCAGTTTGTAGGAGCTGAAAATAAATCTCTATTTCCATCCTGGAATGAGCAATCCCCTCTGGGACTCCACTCATAGGAGTGGTCTGGGTTGGCTACAGCAGGACAGAGAAGAAATGTGTACTTTTGGGGGGGAAAACACGTTTCATAGCCCAGGGAGCACCCCTGGGTGACCAGCACCAAAAGAAGGGAATATTCCACCTCAGGATATTCTAATCCCTGCTGGTTTTCCTATCACACTCAGATCTAAAGCACAGGACAAATGCTCGGCCTCCCAGTTCATATCCCAAATGCAGGAGACAGAAGCCCTGCACACTCTTGTTTCTAGATCCCTCTCCAGCTCTCCTGGAGCCCCTTTACCCTCTGGAAGGGGCTCTGAGCTCTCCCTGGAGCCTTCTGTTCTCCAGGTGAACACCCCCAGCTCTCCCAACCTGGCTCCAGAGCAGAGGAGCTCCAGCCCTTGGAGCATCTCCATGGCCTCCTTTGGACTTGTGTCTTTTTGGTGAGTTTTGGTGTTCTGCACCATGGAACAAAGTCTTTCCATGGCCACCAAGAGGCAGGTGGATAAACCTCAGCTCATGTATTTTTCAGGAATCAAACCACTGGAGCTGCATGATTGGCTCTGTTTGCACAGATATCCTCTCCAAATGGGAAATGTATGGGAAAGAGGAGAATTGGAAGGGAAGGCAAAAGGCAACCCCATCTTCCCAGCATTCTGAATCTTCCCCAAGGAAAAAGCAGAGTTTCCCCAGGACAGACATTTCTGACCAGGAAAATGAGCGTTTCCCATGGAAATTTCCATGAAGACGTTCCTCTTTTTCTGGTGTGCACTACTGGAAGAGCTGTTGTGTAAAAGGGTGATGGATTTTCTCCAGTTCAAGTAGGTCAGTGGGCAGCAGGAGAGGCCTGGGCTCCAGCTGGGACTCCAAAGTTGGGTGACCTTGGAGAGCCACATTCCCATCTGTGAGATGAGGATAAGAAAGTGTCATACAAGAACTCGCTGGGTTATTAATAGAGGCCTCTGGCTGAGATTCCAACACAGCCCAAGGGCTTGAGAAGCCCATTTATTCTTTACAATTCAAAGCAGACAAGCGACTCAGATTTCCTTGACACTTTTGAGCACAAAAGTCAGGGAAAAGCATACTCCAAAGCATTTGTCTTGAGGGAAGGGAGCGTATGAATATGTGATTTTCTATTTTTTTTTCCCAAATACAAATGGAAGCAAATTACCAGTGAAGCTGAAATGTTTGGGTTGGTTTGACTTTTGAGCTAAAATAAGTCAAGATAGAAATCTGAACAGCAACTGCTCTACGAGTTATAGTTATGGTAGAAAAACAGGTAAGGCAGGGAAAAACTGGGCTCTATGGGATGGAAAAGTTCCCCTAATTTCCTGTTGAAACTGCAGGTGGAGTTGATACATCCTCCCAAAATGTTTGGATTCATTAACTGGATTCAGTAGTAGCAGCAGCGTGCATTTGGTTTAAGGATCTTGTAGATATAAAGGAGATTCTCCAGCACTGGTGTTAAATTAATTCCTAGGAAAACTGGTAAAACCCTGGATAGGAAAGAGGTGACAAAGATGCCATGGGAAAGGCCATGGCAGGATTTTGTGGAAGATGAGGACAAGAGCAGGGCAGTGAACAGGGAAACACCACCCTTGCACAGGGCTGCTTGGGATGGGATACTCTAAAGAAGATTTCTAATTGGGCATTCCTAATTTAGGTCAGCCTCAATCCCGAGGGAGAAGGGAGCGTTCAAGGTGTGGTAGCAAAGCCATGGGAAAAGGGAGGTTGCATTTTGGGGAAAAGGATGAAAGCAAAGCCAAAGTAACATCAATAACTCTTGGTGTTTTACCTGTATCCTGAAAATACTCAATCCCATTTTAGGTCAGGGGAATCGTCTATCCTCCCTTTCCAGCCCTGTTTTTAATGGGTACATCTTGTTTTCATTCTGGCTTTGACAAAATCTGATGCAGCTCCTCGACTTCATTAAAATGACATTTGGAAACAAACAAATGAAAGGCTTGACCAGAATCTTTGCAAGCGTATTTTTAATTTTGTTTTTTTTCCTCTTGGAAAGTTTATATTTAGACAAAGGGGAGTTTACCACAGGGGTTTAAAAAAAAAAAAAAGGCAGCAATAATTATTCCCTTGGAAAACAATAATCATCCCTTGGGGAGCACTCAAGCACTTTTTGTTTTCCTCAGATTTGTGTTTGCTGCAATCTCAGAGGCAGCAGGAACACAATGCTATAATTCCAAGGATTATAATTCCAAATCACTGGTGTGTTGACCCCTTATCTCTCATGGCTACAGCCTTGAAGAGGATCAGCAGCACAGCCCCCACCTCTTCCTCGTGTGCTCAGCAGATGTGCTGCTCTTTCCTCATCCAAACCCCACAGCTCCCTGGAATTCCAGGTGAACCTTTCCTCACAGCCAGAACAGGCTGTGGTAATAACTAGCCCTCACCTCAGATGATTTTTCTTCTTCAGGCCATTGGACTGATGTCCTGGAAACCCCAAAAAAGGACACAGGAGAGGAGGAGCAGAGTGAGTGCTCCATTCCCAGCGCTGGAGAAGACAAACTGGGATGGATTTCTTTCGCTTGGATGCAACGTAATTAAAAGGAATTTGTGAGGGAGAGACACACAGGGAAATTCCTAACAACATGAAAGGGAGGAAGGGATGGCTCATAAAAGAGCGATTCCCTCTGTTTTTCTTGGCAGCCCAGCCAAGCTCCCTCAGCGCGAGGCTGGAAGAGGACTCCACGCTGAGCGGAGGACAATAACAAGCAGGTGGTGTGGAAAATGACCCTTCCCTGAGCAGGCAGATTGGATATTGCTGCCATCTCCCTGCATCCTTCATCCGCTCCTCAAACCTGCCCTCCCTGGGCAGATGAGGCCTCCACCTGGGCTCAGCTGCTGGGTTTGTGCAGCTCTTTGGTGTCTGAGGTGCCTCCACCCACCATGGCTTGGCCAAGGTGCCCAACACCTGGGATTTCCTTCCCTCAGCCCTTGCTCCAGGCAAGGGAAACTTTGCATCTGTGTCTGCACCAAAATCAGTGTTTTGTGCATAAAAATCGGGCGGGCTGAGTGCAAGCTCCCCTGCTCTCACAAACACCTCAAAGCTTATGGGAAATATTTTAATGCTGCTTGATGGGGGCTGTATCAGCACCAAAAATCACAAATAATTACAGAATCACAGGATGGTTTGGGCTGGAAGGGACCTTAAGGGTCTCCTCCTTCCACCCCCTGCCATGGGCAGGGACACTTTCCACTCCTCCCAGATTGCTCCAAGCCCCATCCGACCTGGCCTTGGACACTTCCAGGGATCCAAGGGCTGCCACAGCTGCTCTGGGCACCCTGTGCCAGGGTCTCCCCACTCTCAAAGGGAGGAATTCCTTCCCAATATCCCATCTAACCCTGGCCTCTGGCACTGGGAGACCATTCCCCCTCGCATTGTCACTCCATGCTTGTCCAAAATCCCTCTCCATTGCTCTGGAGTCCTTTTAGGTACTGGAAGGCTGAAAAATGTGGAACTACTCTTAGGCTTAATTTGACTCAAATGTGGAGGTATCTTAGACTCAGGTTCAATTTTTAGGATTCAGTGTCACTGTGAAATATGTTTTAGGATCAGCAAAACAAGGAGCAAGGGGATTCAGAGTTTCGCAAAGCTGGCTTCTATTGAGTCAGAGAAGTGAATGGAAGTCTTCCTAATATAATTCATTTTTCTCTTATTTCCTTGATTTAAAGGAAAAATACCAAAAATCCAACAGCAGTTGGAATATAGAAAAGGGACAAGCAGCCAAAACGAGCAAATCTGGCTTGGGTTCCTGACACTGCTCTCGTTTCCAACACTTTCTCCTGAAAACCACAAATTAGCTCAACAAGACTTAAAAACAGCTCCACAGATGGATCCTGGTGGCAGTGATATTCCTGCAGCCTGGGGGGAGCTTTGCAGCAGGATCTGGAGCAGAGCAACCCAGCAGGGCTGATTTCTCCACTCCCAGAGCTTGGGGACTTTCACTTCCAGCTTCTCTCTGCCCCTGTGGCAGCTCTGCCTGTGGAAATAACCAAAACCAGAGGGAGAAATCTTCCCTCCTCCTTTGCTGGGTTTTGTTCCACTGCTGAATAGACAGGAAAAAAAATTAAAAACCCCAATATTTCCCTTATTTTATTGAATCTGAAGTTGCCTTTTGGATGTCCTTGCCTGCTACGGAGCTCCTGGGAAATGAATACAAAGCCTTTGGATTGAAAGAGAAGCTCTTGGTTGAAGGCACAGGCATAGCTATTTAAAACAGGAATTTTGTGACATATGAGTGCAAATTACCTGGGAAAAAGAATTATGGGGAAAAAATGGGAATGGGCTTGAATAAACCCTGCATTTCTCTAGGACCAGCTTTCTGCAAAGCCTGAGCCTGCTGCAGTCAGTGACAGCACAGCTCTCAGCATCTCTGGGCACAGAGTCAAGCCAAAGCTGAATCCTTCAATTCTCATTTTCCGGGGTTGGGTTTCCATCCCCTTCCTCCTCAGCCTGGGCTGTTTATGGCTTTCCTGGTCCGTGGAGGATTCCCTGTGCATGTGCAACATCCCTCACCCCACAGCAGAGCAGCAGAAAGGACAAGGATAAAAACCCCCTACAACCACGAAACCCAACAGCAAAGCACTTCTTGAAGAACATTTGCTGATCTGCTGGAATCAAAACATTCCCCAAGGTGGGATGGGGAAACTTTGACAGCCCAGGCAGGTTCCTGCCCAGCAGCCAAGGAGGGGAGATGCCAAACTCCCCTTCTGGGAACCCCACATGGGTTGAGCTCATCCAAGGAGGGACTGCCCCAGATCTGGGCACTGCAAAGCAATTTTTGAACTTTTTTTTTTTTTTTTTTAAGTGCTGTGCCTCGAATTTGATTCTGGTTTGGGGTTTGGCTGCCAACCTGATCCTCTGAGAGTTCAGTTTTCATTTAAGGGGGGGAAAACCCAGTGGTTCAGTCTGTATTTGATTTGACTCATTGCAGCAATTTCAGTTTTATGTGGACAGGAAATCACAGAGAAGCAGAGTTGGGTATTTCCTGCCACGACTGTGCCAGGCTCACAACCCCTCCTGCCTCAGGTGCTTTTGTAGGAAACAGCCCCAGTCCTGCCTAAATTTATTTGACACAGGCTGAGATCATGCTGAAGTCAGGTTTAAGCGTGGGCTTAAGTGCACTTGAGTTAAAACACCAACCAAAAAAAAGATATTTGAGTTAAAACACCAACAAAAAAAGACACTGTGTGAGGACTACACACTCCAGGTCCTGTCAGTCCTGGGAGTTTATGTGCTGACAAAGGTTAAATAGATGGAAAACAAACCATCAGGCCCATTGAAGATGGAACAAAACAATGAAAACACCCAGAAACAAGAGCAGAAAACATTTGGACAGGAACAACAAAGTTAATTGCAACCAGCTTGGCTAAAGCACAGAGATGAAGTGAATTAATTAATTTTTTTTTCCTTGTAAAAACCAACAAATGTTCTGAATTTGCTTTTAGCTGAAATGGGCAAGAATCATTTGCAGGTTGAAAGCAATGAGATGTTTTGACTCTGACTAATCATTTTGAAAAATAACAGGGCAAATATTGCTCAAACCAGCTAAAACGCTGTAGCAGACAAAGCTGAAATGAAACTGTCAGGAGTGGTCGCTGGCTCCAAGAGCTCAGGGAAAAGAGGAAATTCAGAACAAAAGCTGAATTATTAGCCCAAGGTAAGTGGTTAATGAGTGCTAAATATACATGTCAGTGAAAGATATACAAACCCAAAGTGGCACTTCTCTTCTCAGAGATGATGTAGGGCAGCAGCAGCCATAAATGAAATCCATGAAGTGGCCCTTTGGGATGGATTTGCCACTTACAGGATGGCCATCTGGAGCTGGGATCCCACAGTTTTTCCTGTTCTCACCTTCCCTCCACCCACAGGTGCCGGGTTAGCCCAGCCCTACACCCACCCCAACTGAGACCCACTTCTGAGGGCTTCTCTGCCCCTCTCCTGAGTTTTATGAGGGCTGAGAGCTGGAAACACACTATCCCATGGTGGAATATCCCCTCTGCCACAAGCCCAGCTGCTTTGAACTGTGATTTATTTGGGGAGGAGCACGGGGGATGCCTCAGCCCCGGTGTTCAAAGCTGAGCTGCCAATTGTTTGAGCTCGCTTTGCCCATCAGACTAAACAGGTTAGGGCTTGGCTGACAGCCATCGCGCCTCCAGGTGATCCATCATCTTCTGGGAGCCCTGGGAATCCAGGTTCTCCCCGTCTGGAGCCCCGTGCAGGGGAAGGGGGAGAGCACCCAGGTGTTATTTACTTTGGATGTCGTGTCCTGGCCATAAATGAGGCCCAGGAGCTGAGTCAGTGCTGGATGGCAGCAAAACACTGATCTCAGAGCTGGGGTGGCTCTGCTGCTTCCTGGGGCAGGAGGTGGTGGCAGTGCCCCCAGCACCTCTGGGGACATAAACCCTGCAGTCACAAGAGCCTGGCAGGCACCAGATCAAACACAGATTGGGTGGGGCTGGACTTTAGGATGGGGATTTCTGTGCTGTCTGATGGGAAGTGAAAGTGGCTTTGTTTGGGAGCGACATCCAAGCTACGCAGGATGCCCTCACAGCCCAGAGAAAGGATTTTAAGCCCTGGGGATGTTCACTTCAAGGATGACAGGCTGTACTACCTTCTCCTGTAGGAACAGAGAGGCAATGGGACCCCAAAGAGGGTAAACCAGCATTTACAGGCAGAAAATTATGGCAGTGAAATTATTCCGGCAGTGAAAGGATTCTCATTTCAAAGGGAAGTGCCCAGCAACTTCCATTCCCATTTTGGGTTCATGCTGGAACTCAGTATCTCAAATTGCCTGGGATTTTAGGAGTATGTTATTAACTGTAGTAAACAAGCTGGGAACCAGATCTGCCCAAAATTGGGTTTTCCAGCTCAGTTTTGTATCTGCTTTTTGAGCTGTTTCAAAACCTATGCCTTCCAACCAAAAAAAAAAAAAAAAGAAAATTGAAAGCTTATCCAAACAGGAATATTTTCAAATAAAATATGAATATCACACCACCAAACAAGAGAGGGTGGGAGAGGGTCCCACTGAACACTGCTTACCCTCCTGTGTGATTGCACAGCATTTTGGGATTTGCCAGCTCATTGCAAAACCCTAATCTGGCGAGAAGAAAAAAATCTCAAAATAAAAGCTTCCTTCCCAAAGCTGCCACTCCTGGAAAAAGGTATGGAAAAGCCTTCCCAGACATTCCCCAAACTTTTAATTAAAAGATCTTTAAATTAAAAAGAAATTTAATTAAAATTAAAGATCTCTACCAAGTTAATGAGTCCATACTTACCTGCTCTCCCTTCCCGGCTGTTATCAGGTTTTGCTTTGGAGGAGGGGAGGGAGCCAGGAAATCCCCTGAGAGAGAAGGCAAGGAAAAAGAGAAGGGAGATGTTATCCCAGTTTGGAGCTATGGGATTAACAGTTGAGTAGGAGACAAGGGGGTTCAGCACACAAGTAGCCAACAGCCTTTCATTTAAGGGATGTCTGTGGTCCCATATGTTCCCAAGGGATCCCAGAACCTCCTCAGGGGCCAGAACAGCATCACAGGGAATGGCTGGGGCTGTGCCAGGGGAGGGCCAGGCTGGAGAGCAGGGAAAGGTTCTTCCCCCAGAGGGTGCTGGGCACTGCCCAGGGAATGGGCACGGCCCCAAGGCTGCCAGATCTCCAGGAGGGTTTGGACAGCACTCCAGGGATGCACAAGGTGGGGTTGTTGGGGCACCTGTGCAGGGTCAGGGCTTGGACCCCACGATCCAGGTGGGTCCCTTCCAGCTCAGGACATTCTGCAATTCCATGATTCTCATTCTCCATCCATCAAGCAGAGGGAGGCATGCATGGGAACCAGCAGAGGCAAGGGAAGAAATCAAGCAGGTCTTTCATCTTTGGAGAGGATGAATTTCCTCCTCAGCCTTAATTTGGCCCCTGAGCCGTTTTGGTGGAGGCTGCCATCCCAAACAAAGTGCTCTGTTTTCCTGACCAGGATCCAAGGGAGAGCTGAAATCCCCTTCCTAGCAGGCTGGGTTTTTCCCTTCCTGAAAAGAGGAGGAGAAAAGAAAAGGAGCCCAAGGGCAGCCCATGACAAACTGAGTCTCCTCCAAATTCTCTGGAGATGTTATTTCACCCTCGTTGGGATGTAGGAACAATATTTACTCCAGCTGCAGCCAATATCCAGCATCTGCAGCGTGGTGCTACGGATCTGTCACATCTGGATGCTCAGGATGACGGAGGGGAGTTCAAACACAGCCCTGGAACATGAGTCCAGCAGGAACTGCTGGCCAGCTTCCAAGGAAAATGGCCGGGACACGGAGCGAAGGTGGTGGCCAGCGGCTCATCCCACCACGTGCCAAAGCAAACGGGAAGCTTTGACCCTGGCTGAGATTCCCAGCACAGCCCTCCTCAAGCAAGCCACAGCCAGCCTCAAATCATCCCCGAATCCCAATAAAGTCCAGGAGATGGGAAAGCCCCAGGAAAGGATGCTCCATGCTGAGTGTTAGACAGTTGCAGCCCAGTTTGTAACCCCTCCTTCCTGAGTATACTCTTGTTTTCTGCAGCAGATTTGGAAAGAATAAAACCCTTAAGATGAGAAACGCTACACAACTCTGAAAATGTGTTGGTTTTTTGGGTTTTTTTCCAGGAAATGAGAGGCATTTGTAGGGTTGGGGGAAAAAATCACGTATTAAGGCTACTGCTCTTAGTCACAACTGGTCTCATCAGGAAATTTTCTACTGGGAAATTATGTTCTGTGGAGTTATCTCAGTTTTTGAGAGCATTAAGTCAGACCAGCTTGATTTTATCAGAGTTTATAGGCTTGATTTTATCCAACTAGTCTCTCTTTTTCACTTAAGTTTTGCACAAGCTTAGGTAACTCAAATTAACATCAAAAATGTCACTCAGACGATTTTTATCAGTGGCTTTTATTTTTCTATTTTTTTTAAATCACTTTTGGGTCAAGTTTAATTTTTGACGAGCAAGGGAAACAAATTTTCCTCTAAATTCCTTTTTGAATTACGAAAATTTTCACAGATGACAACATCTGGCTCCCACATGGATGAGATCCTCACCAGGATGAAGCCTCCGGTTTGGTGTCTCCTCAGATCACACAGGATGAATTCAAATTGGCCTGGATGGAAATGGTCCATGAAGGATAAGAACTGGATGGGAGGAAAAGCAAGAAAGGCAACCAGCAGAGTACAGAGTTGGCAGAGCTGGTGGATTCCATTGGGAGGTCACTGTTAGGTCTGGTATTTTTGTGCATCTTTATTAATGGCATGAAAATGCAGCGTAATACACCAACAAAACAAGGGGGGGAAAAGAGAAAAGCAAACAACCCAGCAAAGCTGACAGCAAAGAAAAAAATAAAGGAAAGTAGTATTTCCATGAGGTTACTGCTTAGACAACACCTGAAACAGCACTGAGCTTTCTGGGCACCCAACATTTTAATTTGGAGGGAGTTCATAGAAGAGTGACAGAGACAGTGGAGAGGGAAGTGTTGAACTTGGCTCCGGGAAAAGTTGGACAGAGCAACAGGCTGGGAGTGATTAAAGAAAATAAACACCCAGGGAGAAATCCTGACCTTGCTGGAGCTGATGTCAAGACTTCCATTGACTTCAACAGGGCCAGGATTTCACACGGAGAAAGGGGGATTTAGTGGTGGAGGAGGCTGGATGAGGGAACCATGGGATGGGAACAGAGGAAGCAACTTCCATATCAAGGGGAAACTAGGCAAGAAATCTCAGTTTTGTCTGAAAGCAGGAAAATCCAGAGTGCCAGCTACTGCATGGGAGAGCCAACTGCACTTTTGTAATCCTCTAATTAAAGCAAGGTTAAATAAAACAAGTATTACATATTCAGCTCTGATGAGAGGAGAAAATTGGATGTAACAAATCCACCCCCTGCAGCCAAACTCCCAACTGGAGCATCTCCCCACTTCAAGCACAGATGGTTTTATATGGGAAATGTAAATAAGAAGTTACCATCTGGTTAATAAAAAAGCATCTCTGCTACATTTGACTACATGCCCCCATATGTAAACATTTAATAATATACTTTTCCCCCCTCCCCCAGTGTTTTAAGGTTTTCCTTGAGAATGCCCATGGAGAAGAAACATCAACTGTGATAAACCACAAAAATGTCCCATGTTTGTCCTATAAATCTTAAATTTATATTGAATTTCACTGCTGTCTGTGTGAAAATATAACCAGGTTCTACTGCTCAGTGCCTGGTGAAACTGAGAATTGGAGAAGCCGGGTTCTGAAATCCATGGCATTTGTAAAAAAATCGGGCATGAGGCAGCCTATTTCCAGAAAAAGTGTTGGAAAATTCTGCTTGGGAGATGGAATCTATTTGTGCATTTGAGTTGAAACTGTCAACCAGTTATCTGTTATAAAGAGAAAGACATTCCTGAGGGAGTGGAAACATTGGGTTTGGGCTGGGTGGGGTTTTTTCCCAAATGGCTTTTTCCTTCCCAAACGGATGTATTATCAAAATAAAGCTGCAGGGGACTAAATAATATTAATATCAAGAGGTAATTGTGTATTCCAGGTGGCACAGAAAGTTTAATCACTTATTCCAAGGAAAGGTTTTGGTCTTCCTCCTTTTCCTGTGATGACACCAAGGAAATTCCAGTGGGGCTTGGCCACCCAGCCAGGTATCCCACCCCATTTATCTCTCCAGTGAACAGCACCTCTGCCAGCACCTCCTACAGCTTTCCCATCAAGAGGGGGTCCTGCTCACAACTGATATTAACCTAAATGATGAATTATAAAAACCCACTTAAATCAAGGAGCACAGGCGCAACCCAACGCCCTCGCAGCTCCGAGGGGACTTCAGGTGATTACAGACTAAACTTTGAGGCAGAGATAAGAGAGCACGCCCCTGAACCCCCACTCTGACCACACCATCGGACAAGCTGCCAAGTTTTCTCTTTCTGAAGGGGCTGAGTTAGCAGCAGCAGCACTGCCAGGGCTCCAAAGATGGGACAACATCATCGCTCAGAGTCTCTGCGTGCACGTGAAGAGGAAACGCTTCAGTGCCAGCATCAGGAACCTGCCAATTCCCTGGGACAAATAATTAGAGTTGCCCTCCTGGCTGTGTGCTCTGGAAGCAGAATCAGCTCTGGGTATTCATCACAGTCATAAAAATATCCTCTGGTTTAATTTCCTTTCCAAACAAACTGTTTTCAAGCCAAGATCAGCACCCTGGCATCATTCTGCTGCTTTTAGCTACAAGCTCCTCACGGGCTCAAGAGGCTCTGAGGAGGATCCTGGGCCTCGTGGCCAAGGGTTGGTCAGCCCTGCCCCAGGCTGGCCCTGGAGAGCTTCCACAAAACCACAGCACTCCAATGTCCCAGCTGGTGTTCTAATCCTCTCCTTTCCATAAAAAACCACGAATGCCAGAATGGTTTGGGTTGCAAGGGACCTTAAAGGTCCCCCAGTTCCACCCACCTGCCTGGGACAGGGACACCTTCCATCCAACCCAGCCTCGAGCATTTCCAGGGATGGGGCAGCCACAACTTCTCTGGGCAACTTGTTCCACCCTCACAGTCAGGAATTCTCCCAATAGCCAACCCAACCCTGCCCTTGGCCAGTTTGAAGCCACTCCCCTGTCACTATGTGGTCCCTCTCTACCCACACTTATCCTCCATTTAGACATCATGGCATGAAAAGGAGATCCTTAAGGAATCCAACACCACCATTCTTCCATCTGGGCACACAGTTGGCTGAGAAAAAATGGGAAAGAATCCAAGAGTTCAACATTTGCCTGGAAGCACGGCCAATGCCCAGCTCAAGTCCAGCAACCCTGATTTTTTGGCTGGGCCTCAAAGGATCACTGCAGTGTCACTGAACCAGGTGGAACACTCCTGGGTTCTTGCTGCTTTTAACCCCTCATTTAATGCTGAGCTGCGAGGAGAAAATAAAAAACAAACCCCAAAACCCACCTGGATGGGATTTCTTTGCTCTTAGAGGGGGCGAAAAAGTTTCTAGACCAAACTGCTCCCTGTACATTTACAGAAAGTTTTTGTTGTCCGGTTTAAATTTATTGGTTATTACATTTTTATTGAAAGGAAGCTGAAAATGTTTACTGGCATGAACCGTGCCTGCTCTGTGCTTTTTTAAGTGCCAGAAATGTTCCATTGCAGGCACCCTCTGAAATGTTTTCCTTTTTCCTGCACACTCTTGAGTTTATGTCAAGTCTCCTCGTTAAAGCAAGAAGTGATTCCTTATCAGCTGCCTGGCCCGCTGCAATGTTTGCATTACAGAGCAAGATGGATATTCCACTTTATTTAATCCTCGGGACTGGGGGAGCTGAGAGGAAGGACTGGTGCCAAGGGGCTGGCATTGCCAGAGCCTGGTCACAGCCAAGGGCACGCACACACACACACACACATACACACAGGACCCTCTCCAGCCTTCCCCAAAAGGTGAAAAACATATTTTTCAGCAGCTCAGCCTATCTGGGCTGCCCCTTTCTGAGTAATACAAAGAAATAAGCCTTTATTATGAGGGGAATCGCATCCCTGTCCCTTTGACAGTTCCCAACTTTTTCCATGTGTCTCCCCAAGAGGCAGCTCACTTGAGATGGGAGAGCCCAGCTGGATGCACCAAAGGTGTCACCAGTGTTCCAATTCTTCTCCTCTCCAAGCTCCACCAGGATCCTCATGTTCCTCCCTGTCCTCTAAAGCTGTTTTTGGCAGGAAACCAGCTGGGGGAGAGACAACCTGAAGCATTTTTTGGTTTCTTTCTTGTTCCTCCAGCAAATGATGTGAGATTCCATCCGGCAGGACACGGACAGAAACTCCTCATGAAGCAGCTCAGGCACCACAGGAGCAGGGATGGAAAAAAAGCCTGGGGCTGGGGGCAGATGAAGAGAAGCACAGAAAATATCAACAAGAAGAGGAAAATGAGGAAAGGAGAGGGAGGATCCCTCCCCTCCTGGAGTTTGGAATTGTTGGTGAAGACTACAGGACCCATGCCTAGAAGGAGAGGACATGGACAACCACCTCCATCTGTGGAGGGAAGGGAGGGTTTGTGGAGCTTGAGTTGGTGAAGGGAGACAAAAAGAGACCTGTTCCTTTGGCCTGGTGGCCAGTGATGGCACTCCTGGCCTCCTGACGTGCTCATGGGGAGGAATGACAATCACCAGTGGGATGGGTTGGGTTTAAAAAGACTTTGGTGGGGCTGAAGGTCAAGACTGTGGGGGCCTTCTGCTGAATTTATGGGGCAGACACCTCAAGGCACAGCAGACAGAGCTGGGGGAAACTGGTCACGTCCCCAGCACCCCCTGGAATCACACATCCGTGGGGATAAAATGCAAAAGCTGCAGTTAATGTGGACAACAGCTGAAGCCTGTCCCTGGAAGTGCAGAGCAGGAGGATCCTCACTGACAACACACGAGAGCCACAAGGGGACCATGCACCACCTCAATTTCCTGGAGGAGTTCAAACCAGCCCTCAAGTGTTATTTTAGCACAGTTTCTTGTCTATAAATATTTGTAAAATGTTTGCTTGAATACTCCTTAAAAAAAAAAAAAAAGTAAAATGAAATAAGCTTCCAAACCCCACTACTGCTTATTGCATCTTGAGCAAAATATTTTCTTAACCTTTCCTATCTTCAGCCCTTGGGGCTCTCACTGGCTGAGCAAACCTCTATCCTCCTGCAGGGCAGCAGGCTGCCTGCCTGGTGCTTCAGAAAGTTACAGAGGGCTGCAGGAATGTCAGGATTTGGGAGCAAATTAAGGTGGAGGAAAGAATAGAAGCTTTTCAAATTTGTAGTTTTAACCATGAGCACTTGGGTTTCATCCACGAGAGGTCAATGGGAGAAGAAAAAAAGAAAATAATGGATGTGAATCATATTTGATGTGCAAGGCTTGGGAGCTTGGGCAGGGCTAAAGGTGTCCAGGACCGCTTCAACCCAAAACCACCCAAAGTTCATCCCTGAAGGCAACAGGGAAAGCATCTGAAAGGAAAAGCTCGGGGATGAAAGTGCCACCTCCAGCCTAGAGTGCTGTAGTGAGGAGAGACCTCCTGGGAGGCCCTCAGGTTGTAGAAATAGGGATCTGTGTGATGCTCAGGGGGGACAAATCCTCCTGTGGGGATTAGGAAAGGAGCTCTTCCCTTTTCCTACTGGGTGATCGCTGTCCCTGGCCTGAGACTGGTTCTTCCAACACCACCCTCCTCACAATTCATGGGCAGCCTGCGGCCAGTGGGACTCCACACCCAAACCTGAACCAGCCCCTTTTGAAGCTATTTTATTACTTGAGATAATCTAACCCATTTCGTGTCCGCAGCATTTGCCCCGCTCTGCTTCTAAAATCATCTGGTTTAGCAAATCCCTGACGGAGCTGTCACCCTGCCCCCGGCCATCTCTGCCGCTGCACACGAATGGGGACAGACTGAAGTGTTCCCGGGGTAAGGGTGACCTACTTTCACGGCTGCACTACAGTTCATTACCAACTCCTAATGATCTCATTGTTCCATTAAATGAAGGTTGCCACCTGTCCCGGAGACTTTAGATCAAGCTGGGATTAACAGATCCGCTGACCCATTTCCCCCTTTTGTAGGACACAGCCCCGTGATCAGTGGGGTTGTTTCTTTTACTATTTTTTTCCCCAGACCATCCAAGGTGGAGCCTTAGCAGGAATGTGGTGCTGGGTCCCATTAGCAGGGGATGCTGGACCATGTGGCTCCTGCTGAAAATCCTGCCCCAGTCTGTTTTGGCACCAGGTTCCACCTGCCTGGATCCCACCAGGAAAAAAGATCCAACCCTACACGCTATGGGGGAAAAAAAAAGGCAGAGGGGAATTGCTGAAGTTGCACTTAAGCAAATGAAATTCTTCCAGTTTAAAGGAGAGGTTATAAGGCTATTAAGGACCTGGAGGCTGTCTGCATTTGTGCTCAGGGCAGCCATCCCTACGGCAATAATCTGGGAAGGAAAAAGGAAAAAGCCTGGATTAGCACCCAGCAGCCGTCCTGGCTCACAGACCCTCACGGGGATCCGTGTCTGACGGGCTGTCCCACTGCCAACAGCCCCCAAGGACACAGCCCAGAGGGCTGGGGATGGCAGGTTGGAAGCAGGAGGAAATAAAACAAATAACGCAAGAAGGAGAGAGGAATAAATTCCCATGGACAGGCTCAGCGAGCAGCCAAATGACCTCAAGTGCACCGCTCGCTTCCCTCGCCCGCGGAAGGCAGCACTGCAGCTGCATTTTTCATAAATAGGAACACCCCAGCTTGATGTTTTTTAAAGCTGTCTAGACAGTGGAGCAAGACCTTATTTCAAGTCACATAATCACTTTCCCATTTTTCTTCGCAGCAGAGGACGTTTTCCAAGATTAGATAGAAGCTGGTGGAGCAACATGTTGTTAACCTTGGGTGTGCCTCCCTGCTTTGGGCTCTCCGTGTCCGAGCTGGAGGTGCCTTTCTGTCTGATCACGTCTCCCCTCCATTCGTGCCTTCCCCTTTGGCAGGAAAGCTCCCAGGCTGGGTAGGATTACACATGGATGCAGGCAATTGGGAGCACAGAGGGTGCTGCAGCAAAATGCCAGCTCGCTTCGGCAAAAGGCAAATATAGTCTTGTGCTTCCCAATATAAAACAGTAAAAACTGGGAAAAATAAAATTAAAAAGCTTGGTGCTGATCTCCTTCAGGCCAGAGAGCCCCCAGCTGTCAAACAGCACTGATTCATTCCCACAGCCTGGGGTAAAAGCCCTGTGGAGATCACAGAATCACACAGTTTGGGAACGTCCTTAAAGCTCATCCCATTCCAACCCCTGCTGTGGGCAGGGACACCTTCCACTATCCCAGGTTGCTCCAAGCCCTATCCAACATGACCTTTGTTGCACCAGGCAGTTTCACTGCTTGTCCAGGGCCAAGGACGAGGCTTTCTGACCAGGAGTAATCCTCATCCTGTACCTGACACAGACCATTTTTCCTGTGGGATGTGCAGGGATCTGCGCTCAGGTTATCTGGGAGAAGCAAAGTCCAGCATGGCTTGGTACATCAAATTAAGCCAGCAAAAGCTGATGGCAAACAGACCATCACAAATGGGATCATTTCAGTGTGGGGAGCTGGGATGAGAGGTTTGCTGCCCTGATGGAGAAGCATAAGGGTAGGATTCCATGGATTTGGGGAGGTGGGTAGGTCTTTACCAAAGCCCAGGAAACATTCCTTGCCTGGTGTTCCAAGAGCCTCTCCCTGAGCAGTGCCTACACGGAGTTACCATCAGGAGCAGCTCCCTGCAGGATTGCCATATCTCCTGTGCTGTTACAGTGATTATCCACCCATAGCAGGAAGGCCAGCCAAGGATCTCTTTTTGCTTCCTTAGCATTTTCCTTTGGAGGATGCAGAATTTGACTTTGGGAATCATTTCAGCTCGAAAGTATCTGGTATTTCCCTGCTCCCTCAAGTGAGCAGTTAAAATCATCCAGAGCTGCCTTTCCTTGAACAAATTCCCTGCTGCTGTGGAGAATACATGAACTGCCTGAGATTAATGTCAGGCTTCATAATTTACATATCAAGTGCTTTAATGAATTGTTTTCGGTATCATTGTCCTTACCATGAATAAACTTAAAAGTAATGGATTTGTAATTAATTAAAATTTAATTACGATAGTTTGTCATTTTATTATTTGCAATTATTGCCATAAAGGTAATAAAAATTGCAGGATGTCACAACTGAATACAAATCCCTAATCAGGCGCAATCAGCTCACGCCGTAACCTTGAACAAGGGTGATTTTATTAATGCTCCAAGTCTGGAGCCCAGGGTGGCACCTTGAAGGTGGCAGGTGCAGCATCCTCACTCCTGCCTGGGGCCACGTGGTGCTTTGGGTGGGTCACAGAATCCCATAAACATTTAGGCTGGGAAAGACATCCAAGGTCATTGAGTCCAACCTGTGCCCAATCCTTATCTTGTCATCCAGCCCACAGCACTGAGTGCCACATCCAGGCCCTCCTTGGACACCTCCAGGGGTGGAGAAGAAGCAAAGAAGCTTCCACCTCCCCTGACCACACTGATCTCCTGGGGCAGTTACCCACCACAATCTTTATCAGCTACCACTTCTTCCAGGTCCTTTGGATGAGTTTTTATTTCCTATCAGGTTTAAAATCCTGCTTTGAGTCCATGTTTCTGCATCATCTTCAAGTATTTCATTTCCAGACAACTGGTTTTTAATACTATAAAGGTCATTCTTTAGCCACCCCCAGGATTACCTGTCTGCCCCCTGCAGCAGAAGTCTCTTTTTTATGAAGTTTGAAGAATAAAAAGGATAAATTATCTCTGTGTTTGCTGCTGCTGCTGTGCCAGGACTATTTCCAAGGCTCCCAATCCCTGTGTTCACCCGCAGTCAATTCTTCCCACTTGAGGGAACAAGACATGCTTCTTCTCATCCCTGCTCCAACCATACCCACGACTCCCTGGGTATTTCCTTTGGGCCCAATATTTTAAGAAAACATGTTTGGGAGCACTTTTCCACCAGCCAGTCTCTCAAGCCATCTTCTGAAGGCATGAGAACTGCTCCCAGAGCAGCAATCAGGCCGTAATTAAGCAGAGACTTTCCCAGTGAATGCCCTCAAGGGACTGTATTCCTGACGTGGGAGAGGGTGTCCAGGGTGCCTTGTCCCATCCTGCTAAACTCATCCCTTCTCACTATCCTTTGCCAGTCTTTTCCACAGCCCTCGGCTGGTTTGTCCTTTGAAGTCCATTAAATTGTTGGGAAGAAGGAATTCCGTTTTAGCTTCTTTTCCTAGGGAAAGAACATGGGGATTTGCCTGTCCTCCCTCCATCCCTCAATGGATTGGCCAACTCCTTGGAAAGCCCAAAGAGAAGGAGAGAGGTCTCATTGCCTCTCTGTGCCTGAAAAACCCCAGGGTCCCTGGGGTTACTTTCAGCAGGCTGGAGAAACCCAACGCCCGCGGGGACGCCCAGCAGATCCTGCGCCTCGGAGCTGCCCCATTTCCCATGGAAAACCTCTCTGCTGCTCCTGGTTGGGAACTCAGCCATCACCCCATAAATCAGCAGCACTGCTATCGCCTCTGCCCTGCCAGCAGACGGCTTGAGGTGAAAAAACACAGCCCTGGAGGCGTCAGCCTCTCTGGGTTATCTGGGGGCAGGGGGAACACCAGGGACCCTCTTTATGGGATGGTGGTTTCCAGGCTCTGAAATTCCCTTCCAGGACACCTGGAGAGGCCCAAACAGCCTCGTTTTTTTAAGCTGTGCTACAACAGCCAGAGCTCTCTCCCATCTCAGCCCCTCCACCTCAGAGAAGTTTGCATGCTCAGCTCCAGGCATGTGAACTTTCAAGTGGTGTAGCATGAGACTTCGATGTGCACACCAAACCCCACAGGATCTGGGGCTAAACGGAGGTGAAAAACAAGCCCACCGCAGTCCTGGAGTATTTGCATTCCTCGTAAACATGCTTGCAAAAGCACTTAGCGAATGAATGTTAATTGTTCTGCAGAGATCCCACCCTGTTCAAAGGAGAAGGGGGAAATAAAACCAAAATAAGCCCTAGGTGGATGTTGCCAATTTTCCCTTTGACCCCCCTCCCAAATAAAATTCAGGTGATCTCATCCTGCACTGATCAGCAGAGACCAAGTAAGAAAACAAAAAGGAAATTACTTCATCTTAAGTGCCTGTTAATTGATGTTAAGTGATTAAAGAAAGCTTAATTTGAGAGTAAAAATTCATGTGACAAGCCCATAGATGCCAGAACAAGCTGATTGTGGCTGGATCTGCCAAAAGCATGGAACTGCTAGGCTTTAAACCAATTTAAGTGCCTTCAGTCAGATTTGGGAGACAATTATACCCCGACCAAACATTTACATAAAAATGAACCTCTGCTTTTGTTGCTTTTCCAGTCCAAGCAGAGCAGTCCTGGCAGAGCATCCTATACGTGATATAGGGAGGATTTTACACCCAGTGCAGCTGCCAGGGGTAGCAGAAATTGATAAAACCTGACAAATTAACAGCGCACAGGAAACAAAGGGGGAGAACTTTGAGCTTCCTTGTTTGCCGGGAGGATGCTGAGCCCAGGCTTCACCCACAGCGCTGCCCTGGTTTTTGGACTGGTCCTCACCACTGTACTCAGTCTCAGTGGGGTGAAACACAGCAGAGATGCTGGCTGAGAGGCCGGGAGCAGGGATGGATGTGAGGGTTATCCTTGCCCAGGGCCACAGGCAGAGCGAGCCTCACTAACTGTGCACGCATCCCCGTGGGATTCAGGGATTATGAGAATGATTCAGGAATTCTGGCCGCAGCAACGCCTCAGCTCCAGCACTTGTGTTTCCTCGGAGCAATGTGATTATGCTGAATAAAAACAATCTGAAATGATCCTCATCAGCCAGCGTGTGCTCCAGAACAAGGAGCTGCTCCGGGGAGAGCTCAGGCTTTAGCTGCTGAACTGGCTTTGACCTCCTGGCTGCACGGACCCGTGACTCCCCAAGCAGCTGAGGATCCCTCCAGCTCTTCTTCTCTCTCCTTGAACTTTCCGACATGCTCTCCTTAATTTTTTAAAGCCTTCCTTGGCAAAGGTGATTTCTGCCTGTCTTCTGCTTGCCAGCAGCCCCACGTCACATATTCCGAAGGTGGGAGGGAAACCTCTTCCTCCTCCCTTTTTCCAGGGCTCTCAGTGTCTGTAACATATTAGTTAATCCATTGTTCAAGCCCTAACCTCGGGGCTCTTGTGACATAAACAGGAACTGGGGTGGTTTCACAGCTCTGCTGCTTTCTTCTCCCTGGATTCAGACCTTCATAAATGGCCCTGTCCCAGCTGATGCCACAACGCTGATTGTTCCTGGCGTGGATGGATGACAGCACTTGGCATGGGATGAGGTTTGGCTTTGGAGTGGGCAGGTGGACAAATGCATTCATGTCTGGCCACCATAGAGTCCCAGTTTGGGTTGGAAAGGACCTTAAAATTCATCCCATCCCACCCCTGCCATGGGCAGGGACACCTTCCACTATCCCAGGTTGCTCCAAGCCCCATCCACAAGCCAGGGGCTCAGTGGCATCATCTCAGGGCACCCTGGAAAATCTCCTTCCTGAGATAAACCCTCTCTTTCAGACCTTTTTCTTTATATGGAAATACTCATCAAGTTCCCTAAAATACAAGCAAACAGGAAATTCCTTATATGCCACTAAAATAGAGTCAAAATCCTTGCTAGACTGACACAAAGGTAAACAAAGATGGACTATGTGAAAACAATCAGAATTGCTCCAGGTCTCACCAAATAGCTCATTCTTTTAAAGTAAAATTGATTTATCTTTCCTAATTCTGCCCTCCACTGTTTCAAGGAAAGCTTTGCCAAACTTTGGGGCAGTTCTCATTTCCAAGAAAAGGACTCGTAGACAATCTCTCACTCTTTTTATTTTTTTTTTTAAGCAGGTCTTTGTGACCCCTCCCTTTCCACAACATTTCTGGTTCATCATCTGTGTCCTTCAGTTTCCAGGCAGCAACAGCCAAAAAAGGCCCTGGCACAGGGTGTCCAGAGAAGCTGTGGCTGCCCCTGGATCCCTGGCAGTGTCCAAGGCCAGGCTGGACATTGGGGCTTGGAGCAGCCTGGGACAGTGGAAGTGTCCCTGCCCATGGAACTGGATGGGCTTTAAGGTCCTGCCAACCTCACAGCTCCATCATCCCACAAAGACTCTCCTCTTTCTTTCTTTTAGGTCTCCTCAGCCCAAACTAGGTGAGATTTCCTCTTCCTTCCAGCAGGGGAATCTGAAGCCCTGCACAGATTCCCTGGAGAGAAAAGCGATTGCTGATCCTGGGTCTCTTCCCCCGGGAGCACCAAAGGAGGCACCAAAAGCAGGGGAGAAAGTGAATTACAGAAGCTCAGCTTGCACACAGGGGTCCCACCAGGCAGCACAAGATAAGCAGCCCTGGGAGCATAAATTCTGACAGATGATAAGGCAGAATTTCCCCTCTAACAGCTACACATGTTCCCAGGATTGACTCCAGAGACGCCTGTCATCGGGTGTCAAACAAGGAGCAGCAGAAATCACAGGGGATTAATTCCTCGCCTTTGTTCCTTGCAAGCATGTGACACTTTCTCCCTTGTTTAGATGGAGGGAATGATTTCAGAGCCTAACAAGATGGGGCTGGGCGACAGGAGCTGGGATCAGTCACCTGTGCTCAGTCACTGCAGGCAGCAGGAGCTCCAGCAGAAACGAGGGCTGGTTTGAGCTCCAGAAATCAGATAAATCACAGGCACCAAGTGCTCCAGCTTTTGTTGAGGCTCTCCCTTCTGGATAAACAGGAAACCACTGCCACATGGCAGGGAGCTGCCTCCATAATGGCAAATACTGATGGCAATCAGGTCATATTGACATCCTCTGTTTATTCACTGCTTTGTTAACACTGTTTATCCCCGGCCACGTCCATGGAACAATTCCCACTCTGCCACACATCCACACTCCTTTGTGTGCTGCCAGATGTGCCACTGCTAATCCCGTGCCTCTGACCATCACCAGCAGCTCTTGCTGACTCAGACCTAAGGGATGTACGCTTCTGGGGTGCAGACAGACTTCCTCCCCTCTTCCAGAAAGATTTCCACCGAGGATCTTGCCATCGGATTTGGCCTGCAGGCAGGAATTTCCTCTCCTACAAAGGAGCCAGATCTATTTAAGCACCTGACCTGCTGAAACTTGGGATAAATCTCCAGCCTAGCTGGGCATGGCACAGCCAAGACCAGCCCACGTTTGGCTGTTGGTTCTTTACCCGAAGGTTTGGTCCAAGCCTGAATTCATCCCACTGGAATGAGGAGTTTTACAGGAATTATCAGTTCCAGTGTTACTGATGCTCCAATGTCTGCACTACCATGTAATGGACACATTTCCAATGTTCTGTATTTTGCAGTTCATCTGCTCCTAAAGGCTCCCCAGGACTGCCAGAAACATCAAGGTGGTGTTCCCAAAAAGATGACGTGGAAATTCCTGTGTGTTTGAGGGATTTTTTCACCCAGCTGGGTCCACAGAGCTCCTTCTTTCACATACCCTCGCTCTCACAGGAGGAAGGCAACTGCAAAAGCCAAAATGTCTGAGCTCACAATGATTTGGGGTGCAAACACTTGTTATTCCACCCCATTTTTGCCAGGCAAGGAGCTTCTACTCCACAGCTTGGGGGTGGTAGGAGGAGGAAGAGGATGAAGGCTGAGGGATATTTTGCCAGGTAACGAGCTACTAAAATCACTGAGCCAGGTCAGTGGGGATATGAAGGCTTTTCCCAGGGGAATTAATATTCCCAGCCTGTCCCCTCCATGCTTTCAACTGGCACCTGTTATGCCTCCCATGATCCTAAAAACTCATGAAAAACTCACCTCGTTGCAACTCCAGACTGACACAGTTTGGGGCAGGGTCCTTCCACTCCCACAGAGCACCACACACAGTTAAGGTTTTAGTTTGCAGCTGCTCGGATCAGCCAGATGTTGTTGCTTCCAATTTCCCCAGTCCCATGTTTCTTCCACACCGGGAAAACTCTGCCCGGAGCCCCAGCCACAAGAGGGGCTGCTAAAGTCATAGGGTGGGCTTGGGTTTGTGCCCCTTCTGGCCCTGCTGGCAAGGGCAGCCCTGCAGATTCTCAGACATTCCCAGTCACAGATATTCCCAGTTCACATCCCAGATGAGCCAGTGTGGACTGGGGAGCTGGGCTGGACGGGGCAGCAGCCTGAAAGGTCAAGAAGGGCCATGCCACCACTTTGGGGCAGGACTCCAGCCTGTCCTCAGTTTGCCTGTGGGATCCAAAAGGAATTTTTTCCTATTTCTCTGCCAGGCAGAGGAGGGAAAAAAAAACCCCCTCAGTACTTTGTTGTTGTTTATACTGGATGGGATAAAAGCTTTCAGTATTTGTTATATTTAGATGTCGTTCAGCCCCAGAGTCGGGGAAACATTGTACACGATGCTTGCTCTGTTTACCCTTCACTCCATTCCCTGGTTTTTATTATCTTTCCACAATTTATTCCTCTTCCAATTTAGGTCACGTTTCCCAAGGACCACAGCACAGCCCCAGATTTCCCAGGGAAACCAGCACCTCTTGGTAGTGGCCACTGGTTTTACAGCTCCCAAATCACCTCAGCCCTGCCCAAAGCAAAGTGCATCCTCACAGACATTTTATTGGCAGGTCTCAGTCTGGCAGAGAGGGAGAAAATCCTGAATCACAGCCCAAAGGACCCTTAAAAGTGGATAATTCACCCCAAGATAAAGGCATTTATCCACCATGGGATGGTGTTTGGTCCAGGATTGCCCCATCTGACTTCTCCCTCCCAAAAAGGGGCTCCCAAGGGTGAAGCAGCAGGGCTGGGGCCAAGGTGTGGCACCACCCCACCTTCTCCATAGACCAAAGAAATATTGTTCCTCTTCCCAGTTTCTTAGGGAGGGAGGGATGCTGGTTCTCCCTGCCATGAAAGACTTGGCAGAAAGCTGTGCCAGGCCCTCCTAAAACCTTGCTCAAAGATGAGCATGTGATAAATCAATTTACAGACAAGGAGAGTGGGAGAGAAGTTTACATCCAGGGCCCATTTTCCAGTAAATCATTCCCTCCCATCGAGCTGAAAACCCTTATTAATTTTTAAAACTCTGTTCCCACTACAATTCTCCACACACACATTTTGCTGTGCTCTGTCTTCGCCCTTGGTCTCAGGTGAGGCAGGACAGAGGCCCTGGTACCCCATTTCTGCTGCGCCCTGGATAATGGGGGAAAATAATAATCATCAGCTTTATTAATTATCATAAAATTATTTTTATTTTATTATTAATTATCATAAAAATAATAATAATCAGCTCTGCTGATTGGAGCTGCTCAAATTTATCCCCAAATAATCTCTCCAACTGAGAATCCTTTCCCTAACACCGACCCTGGTGGCTGGGGAGGGACAGAGAGTTATTTTCTCCATGCAGTAATGTAATGTGCTGGTTTTTTGCACATTTTTTTCACATCCAATATAAAGGCAAACATCAGAGGAGGAGTTTATTCATTCATTTTTCCAGGTCTGGTCCAGAACTCATCATTTCCTGAAGCTCAGAGCCCTGCACACGGATCCTGGCAGGGCTCCTGCCTGTGTTTAATTCCAAGAGCATGGACGATCTGCCTGGCTCAAGGCTGAGCTTGTGCAGAGCTGCCGGATGCAGAAGGCACTTGGACTCCAGCTAAGCCCGACCTAGCCCTCCTGGCCAGGAAAGCCAGGTATAGATGTTTGGGGCTGGGGTTTTTCTCCCGAAACATCTCTGACGTTCAGTTTGCATTCTGCTGCTGTTCTGTGCAACGGGAAGAAGAGAAGGCTGTTGGGATGCAGGGAGAAGGAGGAATCCAACAGCTTTCTGCCAAGATCCAAGAGCTTCCTGCCTCTTTCGAGAGGTGTCTCGAGAGTTTTGAGTTTGTGAGCAGTGGGTGAGTCCTCAAACACGTTCACCGTGATGTCCTTGGCAGCCTTTGCTCCCTTCCACACTCAAAGCAGTGTTACTACAGCCTGAACAGCTGAGTGTTTACATCTCCCTTTACCCCAGATGATTTCACTGGGTAAAATAAGCAGAGGAGCTTTCAAACACAGAAATCCTTCTGCAGGCCTTGTGTCTGACTGTTCACCCAAAGCTCTTGCTTGGCTGGGTTTTCCTTTTTCCCCTTCAAGCTTTACACAGAGCGATTTCCAACCAGGATTTTTGCTGGCCCTCACACCTGAAGGAGTCTCTGCTATGGAGAGTGTGGAAAATTTTAAGCTCTTACTCACTGCACCCCCTGATTTGAATTGTGAGAAACCCACATCTAAGCTGGCATCTAAACACCCTGAAGTACGTGACTGGTTTTACATCTTTCTGACCCAGAAGGGAAAATTGGCTGCATGCACCAGGCGCCAGAACGAAGGCAGAGTATTTAATCAGAAGACAAATGATGTGCAGGAAATCTCTGAGGCAACCAAATATTTGCTGTGCCCATGAAACTTCTGCCTCCAAATACTCCCCCTCTAAAATACTTGAAATTATCAAACTTTTCCCCAATTTTTCTCTGTGTTGGTAGCCCAGAAGTTTCCTCTGGGAAGACCTCTCAGAGCCACGGTTGTGTTTCCCTTCTGCCAAATGCTCAGGAGCATTTGGAAAGCAATACGAGGCACAGAACCCCAAACTTTTGCCCCAAACCTGTCCCCCAAGGACAGGGGAATCTCACAGTCCTGGCTGGATTTTGCATTTTCTTTTTTTTTTTTTTTTCTTTAATGGAAACAATCTAGTGCCAGAAGGAATTCAGGGTGGGATAGAGCCTGGCTGCACCTTTCCACCAGGGCTGGAGGCAGGGTAAAGTGGAGGGAGCTTGGCCACCCCACTCCCTCGTGCAGGGGGTTCCTTTCCAGCAGGTGAATCCCTGAGGGTCGCCTTCCCAAGCAAACAGCCGTGTGCCTTTCTCCCCTTCTGATCGGGAGAACAACTCCATCAGAGCTGGGAGTGACCAGCACCCACCTCTGGCTCCATTTTAAGGGGCTAAAAATTGCCCACGGGGACACAGATGTACTTTAACCCCCAGGGTGAAGGCACTGGAGGCTCACCATCAACATTTTTGTGAGGCATGAAAACCATTTTCCTCCAAACCCCCAGAGCCACTGACACCAGCCCCTCCTGGGGGTGCAGCTGAGATGTTTCCTGTCCTCCCCAGGCCAGGGGACTGCTTTTTGGGATCGCTGGGCTCCAGAGAGGGCTGAATGACAGCCTTGCCATGCCATGCATCCGCATGGAGCTGAGCCACCAGGGCTGGAGCCAAAGGGACCCCGGAGCCGCATCCAAGTGCCGGATGAGCCTCTGCCTGCGTGCCTGCTGCTGCTCCCTGGAAAGCTTTGTCAGCCTGACGTGCAGCAGGAAGGGGGAACAGGCGAGTGCAGGCGGCTGCTGGCACTTTCCATGGCTCTGCTGAGGCTGGGGAACTTGCTGGGAGTGTTTGAATGTCAGCAGCCAAAAGTGAGGACAAACGGGGCTGGTTTCCATCCCCTCCAGACAGATGTTTATTGCATTCCCCCGGCCCCGGCCCTGTGGATGGCCTCAGGCTGGCAGGTGCTGCAGGGAATGTGGCCTGTGCCTGCTCTGGGGTGCCAGGGTGGCATTTCCTTCAGCCCTTTGTGATCCCAAAGCCACGGCATCTCCCATCCAGCCGAGGTGCCCAGGCACCCACACTCCAGCTTGTCACCACACCCTGAGCCCTTCGAGCAGAGGAGCCACCCAAAATGCTTGGATCTAAAGCCAGGAATGCTCCAGTGGGCTCCCAGCCAAAAATGTGAACTCCTCCATTGATGCCATCATAGGCAATTCAAACTGGGGGTTTTGCTCCTTTTGCTGCAATTCCCATTTTTCCTGCTGGTTTTGCCTCTGTTCTGCATCTTGGTAGTTTCAGGTGTGCTCACGCTGTCTTTGCAGTTCCAACAGGGATGTGATGGCTGCGTATTCCAGAGCTGAAGAGCTTGGGCGAAGGGGAGGAGATGCAAAGCAGAGAGCAAGGAGAAGCTCAGCCCTCCTCGACCCCTTGGTGTGACCACTGCTGTGTCAGCGCCGCAGTGCTGACCTCAAGATCCCCCACTAAAGTTCCCCTCCTCCAAAAACACTGGATTTCACAGCAAATCCTCCTGCCAGCGTCTCTGCTTACCCAGTATCGAGTGCTGATGGTATTTAATGTCCTCCTCCCTTTTCCTGGCGTTCTCTTCTGCTTCTCAGCCAAACCAGGCCAGCCTGCTGTCCCCGGTGTGTTCCTCGTCTTTCCCTCTTCTCTCCCCAGCCACTGCCACCGCCACCCCTCAAAGGCATCACAGCACAAATCAGCCAGCCCCTGCCACTCGGGCTGGTTTTAATCAAAGGATTTGCTGCGGTTCCTACCACGTGAGGCAGCTCATTAACAACTTCACACCTCTAAGAAAGGGGAGGAAAAAAGAGATGCTATCCATGCTGGGACCAGGCTTTCTGCACCGGGAACAAGTTTTATTTTGGTGGGGGACAACACAACAACAAGATTATACATAAAATAAAAAGCTTTGCTGAGCTGAAAGGGCTTAGTGATCTGCAGGAGTGTATTTGTCAGAGAGGAGATTAGAACCTAATGAAATTTGTCTTTGTGCATGTGTCTGTTTTCCTCCTTTTTTTCTTTGGGGGGGGGGGGGGGGCGAGGAGGTCTTTGTAAAAACCAGGCTTATTAAAATGCAGGAAGAACCCCACACAAAAGACACTCCTGAGGGGCCAAAGGCTGGCTTATTAATGCAAGGGTTTTTTGAACAGGACATGCCAGTTTGGGGAGGTTTTGGGGCATTGTTTGGCGAGAAGAAAGCAAGCCTCACTGATCATTTTCTTCTCCACTTTTAATCAGAGCAGCTGAAGCAAGCAGGTGCTGTGATTCAGAGCCCATGGAAAAGGGGGGAGGGAGACATCACAAAACTCATCTGCATGAGGGATTTTTAGGATTTTGGCTTCTTAAATTGCAGCACAGCGGTGTTGGCTCTCCTGGGAGGGTTGGAAGAAGCTGCTGGAGAAGCATCACATGAGCAGAAGTTAAAGTCTGCTTCAGCTGCACCAGGCTGGCATCAATACCCAGCAATTTTAATCAAAGCATCCGCTTCCCACATGTCTCCCAGGGAATGGTCCCGGCCCCGAGGCTGTCAGAGCTCCAGGAGGGTTTGGACAACACTCTCAGGGTGGGATTGCTGGGGTGTCTGTGCAGGGCCTGGACAGATCCTTGTGGGTCCCCTCCAGCCCAAGATATTCCATGATCTACCTCCTTCTGTGATCCCTGAGGATGCCAAGCTGTTGGCAAGGGGTTGTGGCAGAGATCCTGGCGTGCAGCACAACTCTGGGTTCTCCCATTGATCCCAAAACACGGCGGGGTCAGCCCCCAACACACCTGAATGCCCGGGAGCAGCAGCACAAAGGGATGGTTCACCTCAGCTGGGAAAAGATGGGGCTGGCCCCTGATGGATGTGGAGCTTTCACCCCTCCATCAAGGACAGAGTGACACTGCTGGCAGCCCCATCACGCTGGCACAGGACTGGGGAAGGCAGGAGAGGTAAACACTTGCCCCTGGCCTTCTTGAGTGCCTTGGCTCCCCTCCAAGGCAAAGTTTGCACAGTTGGAAAAGCAAACTGAGCAGCGAGTTGTGCGAGGTCCTCTTGTGCAGGAGGCGTGGAAACCTCCAGGAGGCACTTCCAGCACTTCCCAGGACTCTCTGCCCAAGGAGATGGGAAAGCCCCGTCTGCATCCAGGTCGGGAAACCTGCCCAAGGCTGCTGCTGACAAGTGTTTTTGGGGTGTGCCTTGTTTGCTGCTGGCAGCAGAGCCCTGGGGAGTGTTTGCTCAGGAGAAGCTTCTGTCGAGCAGCTCTTGACACTGGCGGCAGAGCTGGGTGCACCCAGCTGGCTTTTTGCTTTTTTTTTCCACCTGCTCTGCTATGAAAGCTATGAGAAAAATGCCATGTGTTTTCTTATGGGATTCTTCCCTCTGAGGGGACGTGGGAATGGGTCCCACAAGGGCCTCAGCCTCCACAAGAGTGAGCAGAGGGAGGACACAAATGCAGGATGGAAAACAGCGAGCCCTGGGAAGTGACCAGCACGGAGAGCCCAGGGGAAAGCATCCTGGAAAGGCACGGCTGCAAATTCCCCTGGCACTAATTTTTCTCTTTATGCTCCATCTAAGCTGATTGCATCAAAACCCAGCTCTGATGGCCAGGATAAAATACCACGAGCTGCCCCTGTTATTAAATAATTCACATGAATGATGACTCTATGAAATATCTGATGGCCGTGTAGGAACACAACAAGGAATGACAATAAAATTCCCTGTAAGCTTTTTATGGAACATCACCCAGCTTGTTCTGCAGAGCCCCAAACAGTGACAACACACACTCAGCGATGCCAGCCAGTTGAGATATAACAAATTTGTGGGTTATAATCACTTTTATCCCACTTCTAGCTCCAGTCAAACCCTGCCAACACCTCCTTCACCTCCTGCAGGTGCACAGCAGACCACAGCAGGAATCTTTGTACTCAAGGACATAGAAAAACACCTTACCTGGCAGGTTATGTAAAGAAAATACATTGATAGATCAAAATTTATACAATAACAGCATTAAAAAGTTCCTGGGATAGTTTATCTCTATTGCAGACTAAAGGAGGGACAGACTCATGGCCAGCAGCAAACAGGACAGGGGAAGGAGCCCAGGTTCTAAGGAGCACCTTTTGACCTGTTTTCCTGAAGATAAAAAGAGGATCAGCCACCTGGATAAAGCCAGGTGACATCCTGGGAGGATGCTTCCCACCCCAAAGCACACACAGAATTCTGGGGCTGTGCTGAAAGGTCAAGGAAAAGATTTGGGTTCTAAAAATGCTGCACAATTTTCATGTGATTCATCTGCTTTTTGGAGGTCACCATCCCCGGGTTCTGTTAGCACAGCACTTGGAGGGTCTGTGGGAGGGCTAGTGGGACCTCACAGGGCTCTGGATAAATCCATGAGGAGCAGGAATAGTGTGGATGATCCAAGGAACACAGGCTCTGTTAAATCCCTCTTTCACAGATGAAGGCTACAGGTGGGAATACTGAATATTAGCCAGCTGAAAATGGATACGCACACACACACATATATATATATACATGTGAGAGAAATATATTGAAATATACACTCACAGATCCATGGAACCCATGGCCAAAATAAAGCTGATTTTAAGATTTTATCCATTTCCAAAGAATCGCAGAATACCCTGAGCTGGAAGAGCCCCACAGGGATGATGCAGTCCAAAGAAGAAAGAACAGATGGATATTGATGGTAGGAGCGTAGTCATCCCACTCAGAGTTTTTTCCACACTTCAGGGAGCACACTGAGCTCAATCCTTCCAGAAGCAGGAAGAATTTGGGGATGTTTGGCCATTATTTCCACCTTCCCCTTGAGGCTGTCAGGAGGTGGCTGTGGGAAGGCAGACCAGGAGCACCACAGCCTTCTGATGGCCCTGGCCAGGAGCATTTCTAGGATGCTTTCAGAAGCCCATCCCTGGCTCTGATGGCCACATTCCCCAGCCCCTCAGCCCACCAGATGGTGCTCTCAGTATTAGTTAATACCTCACGCCTAATTCGGGCCTTTTCCTCCCCCGCACTGGGTTGGGTGTGGGGAAAAACATCACCAAGCCCTAATGAAGTCCTAACTGTGGTACCAGGGGTTCAGTCAAAGCAGTGGGAGAGATGGGAGAAGCCAAGGCAGTGGGGAACATGAACTCAACACTCAGGACAGCATTCCACGGGCCAGCGAGCTCTTTGGAAAACCTCTGATGTTGCGTTTCTTGAAGGCCTCCTCCACAGGGGCACTTTTTGGAGTTTTTCTGGAGTGGTCACTCACAGCCACACAAGAGATGGCTGGGACATTTAGTGTTTCTGCTTGCTAGAGGTATAAAACGTGCCCTGTTTTACAGGCAGACGTTGGGATAACAGGGAGAGGTCACGCAGGGATCTCCATCACCCAACAAACCCAGCGTGCACCGACATCCGCCAGCTGTGAGTCCTGATGAACTCCAAAGTCCCTCTCGGCCTTTATTTCTCCCCAATATTTTCTGCAAGGGGAATTCCTGCGGTTCCCATGCCCTTTGCAGGCTGTGATACCCATAATTACATCAGGCCTGGGGAACTGGGCTAATTGTGGTGTTGATCCTGAGGTTGTTTCTTCGGCCCAGCAGGACGGCCTGTTCCCCTTTCATCTCCCCAGCTTAACAAGGCTCTCTTTAATTTCTCCTTAATAAAACTTGGGGGCAAAGGGGAGCATTTAATGCACAGCTAAATAAGAAACAGGGAGTGCACCACACTGGCCGACTTCCTAAAAATCCGAGTGCCTGTTCTGCAGCCATCCACAGGACATCAGCAGCCAAATAAAACCTCCAGCACGGGAGCCTGAGCGCTGAGCGGACCAGGAGCTCGCTCTGAGGCTTTTGTACTTTTCCCCCCCAATAATGTGTTTTTATCGCTGGGAAGCCGGAAAAGGGAGAGCATTAAAGGTTCCCTGCGTGGGTAGACGGGAGCACTGCAGCACATAATGAGTTTTGCTGCCTCTGAGCAGAGCACAGTTAATAACAGCCCATAAAGCGGGTTTACCACCCCAAATTGCCAGTCTCGGAAGCTTACTAAAAAGCCTGTTCAAATGAGCACGGGCAGAGCTGCCTGGATGGCTGGAAAGCACCATTTTCCTCAGGGCTGAAATGGGAGAAAATCAGGAGGGCAGCAAACAAAGCCACCCTTCTTTTGGCTGGAGTGGTTTTGCCAAAATCACTTAAATTTGTGTGATGATGCCATTTGTTGGCTCCATCCAGATCTGTCCCACCAGCTCACTGAGTGATTATACAATTCCTATTAAAGCATCTCCACACTAGGCAGGGTTAATCCAGCCCTGGGATGTGTTTTTCAAGCATCATGCCTGGAAAACCCTCTGGAGCTCAGGGCCGCTTGACAGTGAAAAAAGGTGGCACCACTGTGTCCCAAGAGCTGAACAAATGGGATCATCCCCTGGGAGTGGGGTTGATGGAGGCTTTGTGGATAATGAGCCCACGCTCTCCTTGCTCCCCACTGCCCAGAAGAGCCACAGGTTGATTATGTCTAGTGGGATAAAATCCATCCTTCCTTGTCTTTTAGGATGTGGAGCATTTCCAACAGCCTTTATAAGAGAAACCCTGTGATTATATCACTTTTCCAACCCTAAAGGGCCCAGGAAGGTGGGCGGTGCTCTGGGAAAGAGAAAAAGCCCCTGGAGCATTCCCTGCTCTGGTTTCAGAGCCCTGTTTTGCTGCCCATCCATGGGATATGGAGCGCATCAGCTCGCAGCTTACCTTCCCTCATCCCACCTGACTGGCATCTCTCTCCTTGGCACAAGCACCTCTGTCAAACTTCCACCGAGAGCAAAAAGAGCATTTTCTGCTTAGCCTGGACCAGAATTTCTCCTCTTTCATCCCAGAATGGTTTGGGTTGGAGGGACCTTAAAGTTCAGCCCATTACACCCCCTGCCATGGGCAGGGACATCTTCCATGATCCCAGGTTGCTCCAAGCCCTGTCCAACCTGGCCTTCCAGGGATCCAGGGGCAGTCACAGCTTCTCTGGGCACCCTGTGCCAGGGCCTCAGCACCCTCACAGTGAGAATTTTTTCCCAGTGTCCCATCTAAACCTACCCTGGGAAGTGCCAGTCCTCCTTTTGGAGAAGCCAGCTCCATGTCCCACACATGTTCCTCCAACTACAGCCAAAAAAAAAGCGGTGAAAAAAGCTGGATTTCCATTGTTCTCTGAGCCCTTTGATTTCTCTCCATTTCCCTTGCCTTTGTCTGTGTGGGAATGTACATTTGCAATGTATATTTGATGCTTTCTGCATTTGTTTAGCGGGTCCCTTTCCAAAGCCTTCTGGACCACCATGGGCTGAGAAGCCGGGACGGGAGATCCAGGAGAGACAGCCTGTGCAAATCCAGTGTCATCCCTTTGAAGGCCCTGGGGCTTCCACAGCAGCCAGGAGTAATCAGGGAGTGAAGGGGATTGCAAGAGCCCTGCTGGTTCCCTGTCAGCCCTTCCCACTGGCTTGGGATGAAGAGGGGCTGAGCCAGTGCCGGGCGCTCTTGGAATTACGGCACTGAACACCGCGGGGCTGGCAGGCAGCTCTCCCTCAGCCTCGCACCACATCAGCACCAAAGTCACACTGCTGTCCCATCGAGCTGGCTGGCTTCAAGCTCTGATTTCCTTCTCAGACCAAGTGCAGGCTGGACAGGCCTTGGAACAACCTGTTTTGGTGGGAGGTGTCCCTGCCCATGGGATGAGATGGTCTCTGAGGCCCCCTCCAACCCAAACCTCTCTGTTATTGATTCTCTGAAGACCAGCCAGCAAGAATCACCAAGGGCAGCTCCAAGATTTCCAGGGAAAACCAGTACTGGATCATCAAAATGCTTCTTCTCACCTCACTAAACCTATCCCTCTGCCATGGGGTGCTGAGCCTACTCTCCCCTCTGGATCCACACAGTGGCTCCTCTATCTGATTTGGGAATCCTGGCTGTCTTTTCCTCCCCTCTCTATGAAGCAAAGTGGGAAAAATTAATGGCATATTGCTTAACGAGCCTATATTTCTTAATTACATTGCTTAACTTCCCCATTAATGGGTTAGAGATGTCCCTATTCCAAAGACACAGCCTTTGGAAAATCCCTTTTCCACTGCTGAACTGAGGTCCATAGGGTGGCTGTAGGACATCACTTGGAGGTTGGACTAGATGGCTTTAAAGTTTCTTCAAACCCAAATCATTACTTTGGGGATATTTTGGAAGAAAAGATGGAAGGAATTCTAAATTTGCAGCCTGGAAAGGGTTTTTCCCTTCTAGGCATGGCTTTGGCAAACGTGTTCCTCTATCGCTGTTTTAACTCTCCTCTCTTGCTCTTTTCCTCTCTCCTCCTTCCTCCCTCTTGATCTCTTAGCAAAATTGCTCTTTTCCATGGACTGTGGACATCAGCAAAATCCAAAGGGACCTCAGGAGGTCTCTAACCTCACCTCCTCCTCAAAGCAGGGCCAGACTCAGAGCTGGTTCCCAAATTTTGGGTGTGTTTATGAGCTCTGTGTTATAATGATGGGCACAGATGTGAGAGCAGGCCGTGTTTGGGGCAAACCACAAAAATCCCCACAGCAGTTTTTCAGCAGTAAATTCCCATTCATCCAAAATCATTTGACTTTGTGGGAGAATTTTGATTTTGAAGGAGCTGAACAGCAAAATCTTTAAGTTCAGACCAGAAGCTTTGTTCTTTTTCCTGCTGGTTATTCCACCCTTTCCTTCCATTCTGGATGATTTGTATCCCTTTTACCTGGTGTTTACACTAAATTTTCCACTTTATTCTGGTCACTCCTGTATTTGTGACTCCATTTCACAAAAAACTCATACTCAGTGAAAAAACTTGGACTTTTCTCCCTCATCTGGAACAAAAGCAAATAGAAAACCATGTGGACATTTCATTCCATGAGACAAGAATTCCACTTTTTTGGACAGCTTTGGTTGCTGTCAAGAGGAAGGGAAGGCTGGCTGAGACAGCTCACGAAAGCTTTGGAACTTCATCCAAAGGCTCCGAGCTGGCAGTGCATCCCCAAATCCTTGCATCCTCTGCCAACATCGTGAGGATGGGATCTTTCAGGGTCCCCTCAAAGAGCTGAATGTGCAGCTCCCAAAATGCCTGAGGTCTCTAATTCTCCTGGGCCCCTTTTGAAGAATCCCAACCCTTTTTTCTTCATTTTCCCCCTTGTTTTTCATTCTGCTTCAGATAACCAGAGTGGGCCCCTTGCTCATTGTTCTCTGTGTCACCTCCCACCAAGAAAAGCGAAGGAGAAGGGGGGGAAAAGCCACATGAAGATATTAAAACAAGCAACTGGAATGTCTACAAACTGGTGGGAGAGTTTATTCCTAATTCACATATCCCTATTTACTGTTGGAAACAGCTCTTTAGCTATTTATGGCATTCTGAGCAATCACTCCTGGTTCCTGCTCAGCCTCAGCTGGAGGGTTGGCTCATATGGCTGGTGCTGTACTTCTGTGGGGTGGAAAAGAAAAAAAACCAACCCTAAAAGAGTGTACAGAAGCGAGCAGAACTTTTGGGATGGGCACATCTGGTCCCCACGTGGAAGCCCAGCCTGGGGGAAAGGCTGCTGACAGGGAAAAGCTGCGTGCTGTGGTTCTGGACAAGCTCCTCTCACTGATATATTAAGGATATATAGGCACATCCATTATATATGTGTGTGTAAATATACACAGAGATTCATCTTGGGCAAGAGAGAGCTTCCCATGTTTTCTTTTCTGAAGCTTGCAGACCCCTGGGCAGCACTGATTTATGGTGCAGCAGGGATGCTCTTCCTTGTGTGCTGCTGCAGGGCAGAGAGGAGCTCCAAAACCCCCTGAGTTTGTCAGGAAAGGTCCTGAAAGGAGAATCAGAATGGCCTGGGGTGGAAGGGACCTCAAAACCCATCCCATTCCACCCCCGCAACTATCCCAGGGTGCTCCAAGCTCTCTCCAGCCTGGCCTGGAACACTTCCAAGGATCCAGGAGCAGTCACAGCTTCTCTGGTAAACCTGTGCCAGGACCTGCCCACCCTCACAGGGAGGAATTTCTTCCCACCTAAACCTTCTCTGTGCCAGTGGGAAGCCATTTCCCCTTCTCCTGTCACTCCATCCCTCGGAAAACAGTCTCTCTCCATCTTTCTTGTGGTTTTTCCCTTCAGGCACTGGAAAACCCCAAAGCCTTCTCTTCTCCAGGCTGGGAAAAATGACAAATGTGAAGTGATAGATACATTTAGGTGAACTTTTTTTTCCTTTTGTCAATTTTCTGTCCTTTCACACAGAGCACACGTCCTGGTGAGGGGCAAGACAAACACTTTACCATCCAGGCAGATCCACCAGGCCATTCCCTGGTGCCCAAAAACCAGAGCTGGCGTTGTCCTCTGGTCAGGAAAGTCCATCCCGCTCTGCTCCTACGGAAAGGAGGTGCTTGGAGGTGCCTCCCCTTAATTTCAAACTCACCATCAGCCTTTATGCACCTCCTTCCTTAACTCCAGACTTCCCAGGGACTCATTTTCCAGGGATAGAACAAAAAAACCTTTTGGGATGTTACAGCTGATCAAATGGTGTCTACAGACACCCACACGGGAAAGAGGCTGAGCTGAGAGTAGAGGAAGGGCTGGCAGCTGGAAAATAGTGTTGGGGGGAAATTAAAAACTGTGGAATTGGTGGAAAATATTACAAAATAACATCCAGTTCCTTCCACAGCCTGTGCCCAGCCCTGTCCCGCTTGTTTTGATAAAGACACTGAGGGGCTGGAGCGTGTCCAGGGAAGGGAATGGAGCTGGGAAGGGGCTGGAGAATTCCTGAGGGAGCTGGGAAAGGGGCTCAGCCTGGAGAAAAGGAGGCTCAGGGGGGACCCTGTGGCTCTGCACAACCCCTGACAGGAGGGGTTGGGCTCTGCTCCCAGGAACAGGGACAGGAGGAGAGGGAACGGCCTCAGGCTGGGCCAGGGGAGGCTCAAGTTGGAAATTAGGAAAAAAATCTTCATGGAAAAGGTTGTCAGGCCTTGGGAGGGGCTATCCAGGCAGTGGTGGAGTCCTCATCCCTGGAGGGATTTAAAAGCCACTTGGGTGAGGAGAGGCCTTGGCAGTGCAGAGAGAATTGTTGGACTTGGTGGTCTTAGAGGGCTTTTCCCACCAAACAATTCTATGATTTACATAAATTTAAATTATTTAAATAGGTTTTTAGTGATTAAAATCTTTTCCCCCCTCCTTTTTTCAAAGGATCTGAAAATGATCCCTCAATAAGGCCACAATCAATACTGAGGAGTCTCAAATATGTGCATTAGAAGCCACCATTGATTGTAGCAACAAGCAGGAAAAAATCCCAATACAAGCCCAAATCCTCTATTTTCCCCTAGCAAGCCCCAGAATGGTTTTCAACATTCTCTTAAAGTTTTACAAGTCAAATCATTTTAGTCTAAAATACCACATTTCTGCAACATCCACTGATACTGAACATGCTGTTTAAATCCTGAACAACACAGAATCATTAAGGCTGGAAAAGACCTCTAAGATTACCAGTTCCATCTATGATTTCCTGCTGGATTTTTCCAGGGGCAAGAGAATGGTTCCATAAGGGCATTAAAGAAACATTTCCCAAGTATTTGGGGGGATTTATACTACAAAACACCCAGTAAATGACAAAGACAGCTTGTTGTTAAGAAGTTACATAAGAAATACATTTTCCTTTCCTTAGATCAGGCTGTAAGTCTTGAAACAGAGGGAAATTTCTTTGGCTGAAAATGAAAATAAGGACCAGGGGTTTCACTAAAAGGTTCTTATGCTGAGCTTTCATGGAATCCTTTGCGTTGGGAGGGATCCTAGAGCTCATCCAGTCCACGGGCAGGGACACCTTCCACTATCCCAGGTTGCTCCAAGCCCCATCCAGCCTGGCCCTGGACACTTCCAGGGATGCAAGGCTTTGTTCATATGCAAATTTCTTTGTATTTTCAAAGAACATGCAACTTCTCCCACTTTTTTTTTTTTCTAGTGGGAAATTTGACCTGGCCAAAAGCAGAAGCAACTGGATTATGCAGAAAGAACATAAGACTTGAAAAAGAAAATCAGGTTTCCAGCCCCCTGCTCTGTGCTACACACAAATCTGGGAATCAGCAGTTTGCAAGATAGACAAACTCCAGGGGATCATCCAAAATAAAATCCATTTTCCCATTACAAGCAGGCTGAAAACAGAGCTGCAAATCCAGCCCTTGTGAAAACCGGGCTGCAGCTTGGAGGAGACGCCCCAGGTCTGGAACTGTGGCCTAGCATTGTGATGTGGGAACCCAAACCAGACCCGATTCATAACACTGCCTCAGATGTGGCTGGGAAACTGCTGCAAGTGACAGATTTTCCAGGGTTTTCCTGATCCCAAAATGGCTGCAAGTCCCGGTTGGAGCCAAGGACCATGAGTCCCGCTAGCAAATCTGTCAGCATCAAGTCTAGGATCATTTTTCAACACAGTCACAAGCCTTTCTGAAACCCCATTCCCAACCAAACTGCACCATGGCTGTTTTCCATCGCTCTCCTGGAGACTGCTTGAAGCACAAAGATTTGCACCCTTTTGGAAAATCTGGTTTGGGGGGAAGTTTCCTGCATTTGCTTGGCTCCCCTTCCAGTAACTGCTGTTAATGTCCCAAGCGGGTTTGAAAGATGCAAAATATTCCCATTTGCAAATGGAGCAGGGTTTAATTACTCCCAGCATTTGGCCTGGAAGGGAAGAGCCAAACTGAAAGAGAGGAGATTTCCATAAAATACTGGGAAGAAATTTCTCACTGTGAGGGCGGGCAGGCCCTGGCACAGGGTGCCCAGAGCAGCTGTGGCTGCCCCTGGATCCCTGGCAGTGTCCAAGGCCAGGTTGGGCATTGGGGCTTGGAGCAGCCTGGGACAGTGGAAGGTGTCCCTGCCATGGCTGGGGGTGGGATGGGCTGAACTTTGAGGCCCCTTCCAATCCAAACCATTCCAGAATTCAAATTGATCAGATCTGAGATAAGAAAAGGAATTGCTTGAGGTACCCAAACACACAAGCCAGGGTATGATGTCAAAAAATAAACCTAAAGCACTGTTTGGATTATAGGCATGTGCTGCAAAAGACAGGGAAATTTACTTGGGAGCCTCTTCTCCACCTTGGGTCTTTCCTCTTTTCCCTCCATCCCCAGCCCCTCTCTCTGCAAGCAGGACCTTTGCCAAAGAATACTTCCAGTCATATCTGAAGGATAAGGCCTGCAAAGCCATGGGGCATTCAAATAAAGATTGGAAATCATTTCCCTACAGGAAGGAGCTATCCCAGTTTGTCTTCCCTTCCTTTTGATTATAGGGCTCACATCAGGGAGAGTCAGGAAATTACATCGTCTTAGGAAAAATAATAATAATACTACCAAAAAATTAAAAAGGAAAGAGAAGAATATCAAGGAAAAGGAAATTTTTTCATTTCCTGCTGAAACCAATCCCACAACTTCTTTGAGGTTTCAAAGGCTCAGTCACACTTCTTTTTTTTTTAATGTTTTTCTGTTACAAATTCCACTTTGCACATGCTCCTTGTTTTTAAACAAAACTTGGGCCACTATAAGAAGGAGGAATATTTTCATCTGGTTAAGTATTTTAATATTAAAGATGGGTAGATAGACACTGACAAACCAAAAGCCAAAATGTGCTCCAGGATAAATCCCAAGCACTGCTGAGAGGAGTAACTTGGAATTGTTTGGGTTTAAAAGGGACCTTAAAGCCCATCCAGTCCCACTCCCTGCCATGGACAGGGACACCTTCCACTATCCCAGGTTGCTCCAAGCCAAATCCTTTGCTCTGAGCAGCCTCTGAGCCAAAGCAACCTTTTCTAGGCAATAAAACAGGGAAAAGATGAAATGCCACAAAACACATTGTGCCTAAACACAGAATCCATGACTCCACAGTCACTGTTTTGTCAGCCAGCATGGACAACCCTGTTGTCTTACCTCTGCTCCTGACAAAACTTGTTTGGAAAGAAGGAGAGAGCCAAGTTTTCTGCTGGATGGAGCTGAAATACTGACCCTCTGTGTTACGTTAACCACACCATGGAATGGTAGCTCCAGGTGGGTAAAACACGTTCATCAAAATGATTCACGTCTGGCTTTTGTAAGGAGATACTCTCTGACAGGCTGTACCATGCTCAGCTTAGCTCCTCCTGGATGGGCTTGGCACAGCTGATTTCCCACAGTTCACACAGAAATCGGATTTTTCTGTGGCAAAAGGCAAGTCAGGGTGTGCTGCGCCCATTTGTGTTTTAGCAAACACACCGAGACCTGACACGGAGCAGCAGAGCAGGAGGGAGCAGCCCCCAAATTTCTGACCAGCTTTCCTTTTCACACCTGCCCTGCACTTGAAAAATCGTCCCACAAACCCTTCCCTGCTGCTGCTGCTGCTGCCGCCTTGCACTTTCCAAGGAGAGGAATGTGCTCTGAGCACCCCAGCCCCGTGGAAGAGGGATGCCCCATCTCACAGCTTCTCTAAAACCCCTGGGCAATCCCCCTGGCTGTTGGCAATGGTCCTTGAGTGTTTCCCTGTAAAAGAAACACTCCCAGCTGTGGGATTTATCACAGAATTAAGGGCTGGGCTTTGCTGGGTGGCCTGGGCTGAGACAGGCTGGGAGAGCCTGGGTGTTCACCTGGAGAAGAGAAAGCTCCAGAGACCCCAGATCCCCTTCCAGTGCCTGAAGAGGATCCAAGAGAGCTGGAGAGGGGACTTTTCACTAGCACTTCTTTAACTTTTGCACTTTGTGTTGTGACAGACAACGATGGCGCGGCGCAGCAGCCAAACAGTCCCCAGCCTTCCTCCCGTGCTCCTCTCCCAGCCCTGCTGCTGCAGCCCACTGCCCTGACAAGCTCCTGAGCACTCATTTTACACATCCCTCCCCTGGGAGTGCTCCTTAGATAGGAATCTTGGAGCAACACCCACCAAAGCCCCTGTGAGCTTTGCCCCGTGGGCTGCACAAAATCCCTCCCTCATCCCCGATCTAAGGAGCATCCTGGGACTGAAGTGGAAGCAAAGCATCAGTTGTTTTCTTTTGCTATTACTGGAGATTAAAACAAAGCCAGGAGCACGGCAGAGAGTCCCCAGTGTCAGCAGCGAAAGGGGAAAGGGTCGAAGCAGCATCATTAGCAGAACGAGGCACCAAATGCCGGCCCCAAAATCCAAAGCTGGTGACCCAGCCCGGAAAGCCTCTCTCTCTCCCCCCATTGCCTCCAGGAGGAGCCTGCAGGAATTTCAGCTCCATCCCAGAGCTGCAGGACCCTCACCAGACCAGCACCCCGCACACTCCCATCACCACTCTGCTGCAGCATCCCAGCAAAGCAAATTCCCTTTCATCAGGCATCCCAACGTGGCAAATGTTTTTGCTGGGGTGAATCAGGGTGACTCTAAGCAGCAGAGGAATCACAGGGTTACACTGAACGGGTGACAAAGCCTGCCCCAACCTCATCTGTCTCTTTGGAACACCACCCTCACTCGGCAAATCATCCTACATCTCCTAGAGAGCAAACCATGGATCCTCATCCATGTCTGATTTCCAGTGGGTTATTCACCACATCCCAACACTGCCAGGCAGGCAAAACTCCAAAATCATCTTTTAAAGGTTCAGCCTTAAACCTTAAAAATCTCAGCTGAATCTCCATATCCATTGAGAATTATTTCAGCTGCTTCTTGGGGCAAGACAGAAGATTTTTCTGCCATCCCTTGTGGACCATGGAGAAGAGTTGCTCCCAAAACCTGGACACCATCTGTCCTAACATCATCACTCAGGGACAGCTGGAGCACTGACATACTTGAAAACCCTCTTTTTTTTTTTCCTCCCCCTATTTTAAACAATTGATTTAATACCATGTATTAACATAAGCATTATTTAACATTCCACCCCTTCTTTCAGATATCCTATAAGATACAGGAGCTGGCAGACAGCAGTGGTTTCCTGACCTTCTTCACATCACTCACTGATTCAAAAACCCTCCATGGCATCCCTTACTCTTCTCCTCAGTAAATTAAAGACCCCTGATCTGTTTAACCCCCTTGTGGAAGACTTTTCATGCTCCTCATCCTTCCTGCCTCTCTTCTCTGGCCCTGCTCCAGCTGTGTTTCCACCTGGCTTGGGCGCAGGAATGCTCCCCAAGGTGACAGTGCTCCTGTCAAGCCCTAGGATGTCACTCAGATGCCCCCAGGGTTGCTCTCCAGTCCTCAAAGCAGTCAAACACCTCCTGGGATGGGAGATGGAGCAGCTGGGAATAACCACTGCCAGAAATCATTTCAGGAAAGTGTAAAACTGGAAATGCCTGCCATGGGAGGAAGAGGTGAAAGAGTCAAACCTGCCTGTGGGATGGTCCTTTGGGGGTATAGAGTTAAAGGATGATGGGGGAATGGCCATTTCCCCCCCATCCTCTGCCAGAGATAAAAAATATCCCAGTTTCTCCCATTTTGGGTCTCTTAAGGATGGTGTTTATTGCAGCCCTACTGCCAAAATTGAAAATATTACCTCTGGCAGGGCAACAGCACCAATGCACTTGGCAGCATCCATGAGGTCCTGGCATTCCTGGTACATGGGGACATTCAGGGACTTCAGTTTCAGGAAAAGGATGGGTTTGGCAACCCTTCAGGATTGCCAAATCAAGAGTAATTGGATTAGTCTCGATCAGAAGTAATTTACCATGCAGCATCCCTACAGCTAGGGAGAATGTTTTCCACTTCTGCACTAATTTTGTCAGGTTTTCCACTCAGAAAACAAACCATTTTTTAAAGAATTAAATGAAACCAAAAGCAAAACCATTCTGATTTCCTTACAAATCCTCTTTTCCCTTTCTGTGTTGGGGAGATGGAAAATTATATGAGAGTTGGGAGGAAAAAGTATTATTTAGGATAATAATTACTCCTCATGAAAAACTGGAAAAAACAGCACAACTGAATCCAAAAGAGCTGAATTTCCATGCCTCTCCTGGGGTCACCTCATCCTCTAAGCCTCCTGCCCTGCAGTGGTCTGGATGTTTTGGGCTTTCCCGCAGATCCACGATTTAAACCCAAAAGGGAGAGGTTGCCAGTGGAGGGACGGAAGGGAAGGGGGAATGGGATCACTCCGAAGAGAACTCCTACCTTGTCTTGGTTTGAGAAGACAAATGTCTGCTAGGGAAAACTGGAGTTTCCCTTGGAAAGGGGAATGTAAACACCCCTCCCTCCAAATTATTGCAATTTTGCAATTAAAGGTTTTCAGGCAAAGTTTTGGGAAATAGAATAACAGTTCTTTGCTAGAAATACTAAAAATACAAATGTGGTAGCACAAAACCAAACAAACGAGGAAACAAAACCCTAGAAACCCTGACAGAGTCAGAGATACACCTCCACCCTGTTCGGGGTGTTGGAAGCAGTGCAAATAAATCCTCCTGGAGTGACAGATGTGGTTCTGTTGGAGCAGAGGTGATCCTGTAGACAGGATTCAGTGGTGGTGAGATGAGTCCAGTCTTCCTCTGGGAATCCAGTGGAAAAGAGGAATGTCTGGGGTCCCTGTGTCCCCATTTTTATCTGGGTAGGGAATGGTTGGCTCCTCCCCACTGGGTGGAGCATCTCCCAATGGGATGATGTACTGGGTCATGTCACTGGTGAGCCTCAATGTCCCATTAACAGAAGATATTCCCAGAGGGTGGACAGTGGTGGACAAGATCAGAAACACTGCCCCACCTGGTTTTAACAGATGATCTTTTATCAGAAGGCATCCACCCTCCTACCCCTGGGGTTACAAGAGATAAAGAAAAAAGAAACCATCCCCCAACTGCTTTCTACAGATGAAATAAAATACACTTTTTTTTTAGTTACATAACCCAAGACGCTTGTGGAAGCTCGGGTGGCTGAGAGGCCCTGGCAGCTCATTGCTGCACAGCAGGAAAGCTCTGGGGGTCTCCACCCAAGGACAGGAAAGCATCCAGCTTGGAGACCCTCGACTCCCAAATGATGGTGGCTGCTGAGAGTGCTCCAGGCAGGGAGAACGCCCAGGGATGGAACACCTGGAGATGGGCTCAAGCCCATCCCCGGGGAAAGGCAAGAGGTGGCCAGGGCTATTCTGGCACTGCACAGTAGACCACAGCAGGATGAAGAGAATCCCCAGATGAGATCCAGACGTTCCTGCAGCAAACTGCTGGTTTTCCCTAAAGCTCCCCAAGAGAAGACCACACAAAAGAAATCAAGGAGGGAGTCCAAGCCCAAGCAGGATCTAACCAGTCCAACTTAAATTCCAGTGCAGTATCCAACTGGCCTTTATCCCAAGATGGGATGTGCAACTAAATCCAGTCAAACTCCAGGACACCCATGGGGCAGGGTGGGCTGTCCCTCCTCAGACGAGGTGACACCCCCAAGGTGACACCACCAGCAGATGGAATTCTGCTGCCCAAGGCTCTGGGGCCAAGCCAGTGACAGCTGCTATATCCATCCCTGGAAAAACAGAGGGATTTTCCTACCTGTCGCCAATCCCTTTCTCTGGCTTTTCCATAACTCCGCACGCATATGGAAATTTTATTTTCTCTTCTCTTTCAATTACATGTCCCATTAACCACCTGCACCTCCTGATTTGCTGAAGTCTGGCTGAGATTCCCCGGCTAGGGAGGGAAATACAGCAATGATCTTCATTGCTGCCACGGGATGGTGCAAAACTTCATCAGTGGTTTGTGAAATGCTTTCACTAGCAGGGGAAAAAAGACTGGGAAAAGAGCAATCCCTTGCTGAAGATAATTTCCACCCCATCATCCTCTTGATTTGCTTTCAAATAAATGCGTGGGGAAGTGGAAGCCTTCAAGGTGTGTCCAGCTCTAAGCTCTCTGCTGGAGTTGGGTCCCAAACTCCTTCCATCAATGCCAGCACTGCAGGACATTCCCACTGGTCATCGGACTACAGGGTCACTTTGCTGACCACACACAGCCCAGCTGCAGGAAGAAAGAGCCACCCTTAGGGATCACCACAGGAGATCTCCCTGTGGTGGGATCTCGGCAAGATGAGGTTGTTTGAATCAGAGACCTGAAGATGATCCCCTCAGGCCTGCCCTGGCTCCAGGTCTAGGAGTCCTCTCCGGTCAGCTCTGCCCTTGATAAATGATTTTAGTCAACACTCCTCAGGTGGCTTTTTTTAGGGTTCATCAGCCCCGTTCCTGGTGGGACCATTCCAGTGAGATTTGCTGACTCGATGCAATCCTGCCAGGAATCATGGCTCTCCATGGCTGCTCCTCAAAGAGATGGGCAGCAGAACTCTGAGCAAGGCAGCCCCTGGCAGTTCACCTCTGCTGAACCACGTCAGGAGGGGCTTCACCAGGTTCCACAAGGAATTTGGCCGGGCTCCCACCTGCACGTTCCTCCCCAGCCATAAAAACCTCTCCTCTCCCCAACCCAGCCCACGTGGGTCGTCTCAGAGACCACCCAGCTGGAGCTGCAGAGTGTTCAGTGACTGATAAAAACAACAATTGCTTCAAGTGAGCCTGTGCTCCTCGCCAGGAAGATTAGCAGTGGGAAAATTCCTTCTTTAGGGAGTTCTGCAGCCAAGGAGTGGCCCCCAGGGTTCACGATCGTGCCCCACGCACACTTAACAGCCATGGGGAAATGTGGGAGGAATGATGAGGCTGGGGACTTCCCTTAAATCCTGCCTTTGTCATCATCCCACAAAGGGAGCGTGATCCAGTCAGTGATCCCAGAACAGCCAGCACACAGGATCATCTATCAAAGACGTACCAACCTGAGCATCTTCTCTCCCTCCAGTCCCCTTGTTCCTGAAAACAAACCAAATTCAGGATACTGGAGAAGCGGAAAGAATCACCTCATCTGTTTGTCAAACAGATTTCCACCAAGGACCCCCGAGGGCAGGGCTGTACCTGCCAAGTGAAGAGTGCAGTGGATAATGAAAACTATGGATCACGGAGGAAAATATTCCACAGAGGTGAAACATGAACACCTCGAGTATTTTTGCTTTGCTGAAATGCAAAGAAAGGAAAAAGAAGCTTGAGGCTTGTCCCTACACAGCTGCCAAGTGTTCAAAGTGCCCTGTGGGGCTTAAATGCTGTGTCCATCTTCCAAACCTTCCCAACATTTGCCCTCGAAGTAATCCAGGAATGTCTGTGGTTTTATACCTGTTTCTGCTGGAAAGAGCACCTCAATGCTGGACCAGAGAGAAATTTGTGTTCTATGCACAGAACTGGATTTTTCTGGCTGTATTTTCACCCTTGAAGTCTAATCAGAGGTTGCTCAGACAATTTTATGGAGTGAGCAGAACATTAATGTTACATAAAAAAGGATTTGTCACATCAGAACTGCAGTGAGGGCTTGCAAAACCCCTGGGCCAAGATGCAGAAGCTGATGGATGCATCAGCTACTAAAGCATTGTTTTGTTTTGTTATCTCCTTTTCATAGATATTGAAGTTCCCTTTCCTCATCTCCAGCCAGATTCTAATCACTGCAAAGAAGCTGCCTTGACACCTGGTAAAAGAACAGTAAAGTGGTGGGACAGCAGAGCAGGCAACAGCAACAATCAATGACTGAAATAATTTCTCTGCACCTCAGACTCTTAGGAACCTGCCAAAAATTGTTCCAAGTGGGTTTGGAACCACGTGGGATTACAACTGTTCACAGATAACCACAAGAAAAAAGGCATCAGAACACTTCTGAAATTAATTAATATGTTCAGCCACTCCCAAGCCTTCTCCTAAGAGCCCCAGGGCCCAGTTTTTCTGCTTTTTATCAATTTTAATCACAAGGTTTACTTGTCCCTAGCAAGCACCCCAAATTGCATTGTACTTGACCTCCTTTGGATCCCTCTCATGGGATTTGGGGATGGTGCCACCCAGCCAGATGTTTGCAGCACCTTTTGACAAGAAATACATATTTTTCTTCTATTGGACACCCTGGCCAGAGAACCCACGTGGAATGTAAACTCTGTGTGGAGAGATATATATTTTCCCTCTCTGTTTATAAACACAGAGAGTCCAGTTCTTCCCCCACCAGGGTTAGATGAGCCCAGAATTTATCAACTTTGGAGAACACACTCCTGATTTACTTGGGAGGAAGAGGGGAAATTATTTGCAGGAGAAAACAAATATTATATTGGACAACACCCATTTGCATATGGATTTGAATACACATGCAGCACAATATTTAGAGTCTTTGTAATAAACAAGCTTGCCTCAACACCCACAAGAGCAAACATGAAATCCGGAGGGGAAGTCAGGGAAAAAATACCTTTGTGTTCCCCAGGGGGAAGCAAAGCTGCTCAGAACTGGAAAATTCCATTTGCAACACCTTCCTTTGGCAGCTGCTCTGGCACCCCTGAGCCAGCCCTCAAATTTTCTCTGGAAGTAACCTGGCCTCATGGAAGGTGTCCCTGACCATGGCAGGGGGTTGGAATGAAATGGTCTTGAAGGTCCTTTCCAACCCAAACCCTTCTGGGATCTGTAACTCCAAGTTCCCTTCTCTTACTGCTTCTCCTGCCCCGCTCCTGGGTCTGTTCTTCCCCACAGGGCTGCTCCCAAGAGTCACCAAAGGCAGATTTGCTAGGCTGGGCCCACCTTCTCCCACCCAGCTGCTGCCCAAGCCTTCTACACCTGCCAAAATCTCCCTGTGACTCCAGCAGAATCAGGCACGTGGCTTCTGGTCATGGGCTTAAAACCAAAGTACATTAACTTGATAATTGGCCCTCATATAGGATGGCCCACCACAAGGATGGCTTGCATCAAGCATCCTTACAAACCATTAGAGAAGACACCAATGTTTTGACATCCAGAAGATTATGGTATTTGTAGGGCTGAGCTCTCATAATGATGAATTTTAGGGCTGAGCTCTCATAATGATGAATTTTCTGGCCCCAGTCCTGCTGTTATTGTAAGAACCCAAATTCCCTGGTAGCAGATTAAGACAGTCTCCATATACATTTGTATGTATGCATTTATAAACATGCAAATGCAGAGAGGACGGGAAAGATAAATATCTGCAGGTCACAAGTGAGCAGTTTTAGGAAGCTTTAGGACAAGAGGGAGGATTTTGTTTAGAGTAGAATTTCCCCCTTTGTCCCACCAGGATGAGACCCCCAACATCTGTCCCCTGCCGCCTTCCAGTGAAGCCAAAGGCTGCTCTGAGCACAAAACCTGCACAGAGGGGTCACCCTTTGGCAGGGAATTCACCTCGTTTTGGATGGATGGGGAGCTCTAACCGAGCTCATCCCCTGCCTGATGGGGCTGCAAAGCTCTGCCAGGGTGCTGCTCCTCTGCCATGTTGATTTAAACAAGCTGGGATGACACTGGCCAGAGGTGGAGTTCATCAGTGGTGGTGCTGCCTCTGCTTCCCTCCTCCCTCACTCTTTCACAGCTGTATCTGGACATGGGGGGAGGTCCCTCACTCCTTTAACCCATTTTCAGTTCCCTCTTACGGAGGGAATCCCAGATCATGGAGCTTAATGAAGCTCAGCATGCTTAGAAAGGCAGAGGAGGGCAGAAAAAGGATAAATACACACACAGTAAAGTCCCAGGATGGGGAGGAGGCACAAAGCAGACACTGCTGGGAGCAGGAGAAGCCTAAAACCTGGCAATCCAGTGCCAGGAGAGCATCCCTCCAGGAGCAGGCAGGAAAAACCCAAATGTTTAAACAGCAGAACCAGACTGAAATGGGTGTCAGGGGAGCACATGGAGGGGGAATCCATGGCCCAGGCTGAGCCTTTTCTCTGCAAAAAGCACGGCTGCCACACCCCTCACGTGCATCCATGTGGGTGATTTATCCTGGGACGCCAGCAGCCTGGAATACCTCAACATCTGGTGCCTTCAGGACAAGCAGGTGGCCCTCAGCCAGAGATTAGGAAAGGTGCCCCAGGAAGGGAAAGCTGTGACAGCTCCACTTGGAGCCCAATCACTCCTTTGAGAGATTAGGATCTGCCAGCTGCGGGAAAAGATTGATATCTACCATCTTCCCTTGCTCTGGAATATTTCTTTGGGGAGGTAGTGCCAAGCCACATGGAACCACAACCTTCCTGCATGCCAAGCCTTCCTTCAGGCCAGCCCCCAGCATGGCTGCTCCGAAATCCCTGCTGGGTTTGAGCAGCAATCCCGGCCGTGAATCACACAAATTCCTGTCATAAACCTCTGGCAGCCTGACTCGCAGCCGGGCTTCTGCGGAATGACAAACGCCTGCCATTTTCCTAGGAATAAAGCACAAGGGCCCTCCTTCCTTCCATGCTCCCTTTGAGGGGAGTTTGGGTTTCTCTTGCTGTTCCAGACTGGCTGGAAACAAAGATGGGACAAAGATGTGGGGATTAAAAAACCCCAAACCATGACCATATATCTATTTATGATACTCCTTTTTTTTTGCAGCTGACTCTTGATCCCAGCCCAAGCCCATTTTCCCCTTCAGCTCCAGAGAACAAAGAATTCACACTGCATGTTCAGTGACACCACAGGGCAGAAGATGAGCTGGGCAATCCTGGCAGTTGCTGTCACAACCCTTCTGTCTGCAGGGCTGGTTGTTACCCAGAACCTTTGAATAGATCCTCACCAGGGAGAGGCCAGACAAATTATTCCACAGGATTCCGGGATGCACCGTGAGTCCCTGCCATCCAGTCTATGCACCAGGGTGTCTTGGGTTATGTAACCAAAAAAAGTGTATTCTATTTCATCTGTAGAAAGCAGTTGGGGGATGGTTTCTTTTTTCTTTATCTCTTGTAACCCCAGGGGTAGGAGGGTGGATGCCTTCTAATAAAAGATCATCTGTTAAAACCAGGTGGGGCAGTGTTTCTGATCTTGTCCACCACTGTCCACCCTCTGGGAATATCTTCTGTTAATGGGACATTGAGGCTCACCAGTGACATGACCCAGTACATCATCCCATTGGGAGATGCTCCACCCAGTGGGGAGGAGCCAACCATTCCCTACCCAGATAAAAATGGGGACACAGGGATCCCAGACATTCCTCTTTTCCACTGGATTCCCAGAGGAAGACTGGACTCATCTCACCACCACTGAATCCTGTCTACAGGATCATCTCGACTTCACTGAACCACATCTGTCACTCCAGGAGGATTTATTTGGACTGCTTCCAACACCCCGAACAGGGTGTCAGGTCATATCTCTGACTCTGTCAGGATTTTCTAGGACTTTGGTTTGTTTGCTTGCTTGTTTTTTTGGTTGTGTTTGTTTGTTTTTGGTTTTTTTTTTGTTTTGGTTTGGTTTTTTTTGGATTACTGTGTTTGTATTTTTAGTATTCCTAGTGAAGAACTGTTATTCCTATTCCCATATTTTTGCCTGAAAGCTCCTAATTGCAAAATTATAATAATTTGGAGGGAGGGGTTTTTACATTCTCCATTCCAAAGGAAACTCCAGTTTTCCCTGACAGATACCTGTCTTTCCAAACCTAGACACAGGGACAGGCTGGATGTACCTCTGAGGGTTATTCCACGGGGTTTTGTTTGCTTTCCTGAGAAGGCCAGACTAACGTGAGGGACCAGGGGTGCAGCTCCCTGCAGTGATCCGAGCTCGGGGACAGCGCCAGGCACCCCCGGAGGGGTGGCAGGAGCAAACGTGCTGTGAAAGCCACTGGAAAGCTACTGCAGGAAGAAGTTTTCCGACTTAAGAAGCATAAAATCAAAATCCTTCCCTGGACAATATCCCTTTTGTTTAGGGAGGAAAGTAGTCCTGAGAAAGCAAAGCCTTTCTGTTGGAAAAACTTGAATAGCCGAGCCCCGGGAGCCCGCTGCACTCACTTTCCACGGCCGTCAGGAGGAAGGTGAAGCTGAAATACTGCATCCAGGAAAGGAAAACAAAACCTGTTTGTTCCCTGCCGATTTTCCTGCTCTTTTTTTTCCCCTCGGGAGGAGGGGACCCTCCTGCTGCAGTCATCCACATGAGGAGCTGGGCCTTTTCCTCCTGGGCTCCACCTGCCTCAGTTGACCCACCCTTTCCCTGCCCACTCAGGAGCTGCACCATCCAGCCCTGTTCGTGTCCCTGTCCTTTTCCTTGGAAAAGCCTCCCAACAGAGACCACAGGCACAGCAAACCAGCCTTTCCCAGCCTAATGATCACAACCCTCCTGTCTCAAACCCTCTGACCACGCAGCAGAAAGGGGAGAAGAGCCAGAACAATGCGATGGATTCCCTCAGAATCCAAAGAAAAGCACAGCTCCCGGGTACCCAGCTGCTGGAGACTGGCTGACCTTCTGAGAACTGCATGCAAGGCTTAAAGGCGTTTTTCCACAAACTGCAAAAAACTGCAAAATGAACCCAAAAAAGTTAGCTGTAAATACATAAATAAATAAACAGAATCTCTTTCCAGAGCAGCTTGAGGTGAAGCTAGAGGTGTTCCTCTCCCAGTGAAAACAGGGGGTGCTGGAGAAGAACCTGCATTTTTTGTGAAGCTGAGCACCACACAAATCCCTCATCTGCACATCACAAACACCCTCAAGGCTAAACTTCCTTCCAGAGCAGGTGGGCTCCTCACTCCTTCATCCTCAAAAACCAGGGATGGGTGCCATGGGAAGGGAGGGAGCAGAGCAAGGGACCACCATGAATCCAGAATGATTTTCCCCACCAAAACTCGGCAAATGGACCGGGAGTCAACCTGGGCAATATTGGTAGATTTGGGACGCCCAAAGGACTCACACCCTGGGTGCACCCCCTTGGGAAGCCAGCAGGGCTTTTACCAACACCACCAACTCCAGAGCTGGACTCCTCGTCCAGCCACCCAGAGCTGTTTGAACTCAGACACAGCAGGAAAAAGGAACAAAAGAAATAAAATCATTAGGTGTTTTTGTTGGCTCCCTTTTTTGCCAGGTTAGTGAGTTAAATCAGGGGCTGACAAGTGCTGAAGCCAGCACTAGATAAACAGGGAGAGCAGGATTAGGGCAAGGATGATAAAAGAGGGAAATCTCCACCTCTATTTTTTAAAACATTGCATTGTTAGATCGCTTCCAGCTGCCTTCCCCAAGCCAGACCCTGGGAGCCAGGATGGCAAGAAACAGCTACCAAAGCCACCAGCCAGGAAATGCAGAGATTAAGAAAGAGAATAATCAGAGCCAAAGACAACCTGCCTGAGGATCAAACTCTGGGCTGGGCAGCCTGAGAGCTTGATAAAACCATCAAGAAAAGAGATAATCAACTCACAAAGCAAAAAGGGGCTGTCCGGAACCCTTGCCTTTGGCCTCAAAACCCAAATTCCAGCCCCAAACTCTCCTCTGTGGGAGGAAGAAAGCAGCTGGCCAGAGGCAGAGGGTGGAAGGCTCTTCACATTTTTCAGGCTGACCTTCAGAAACACAACCTGGGAAATCCAAGAATTCCCCCCTTGATACATCCCCAGACACCTCCTCAGATGATAGGGAGGTGACACCTGATGGTGATGGAGACGGGCTTGCATGGGCTCCTGGAGCAAAAAGGGAACACAGAATCCAACAGTTATCCCTCTCCTCGGTTCTGGCATCCATGTGTGACAGATAAGAGTGAAATAAGTCTTCTCCAGGGGCTTGGAGACAAGAGGCTCTGCTGGAGTGCTTCTTCCCACGGACAGAATTGCTCAGCCGGATTCAAAGCAGCAGCAGTGACATTTGGGGTGGGTGGAACAGGGAGAGGCAAAATAAAAATGATTGAGAAATGGTGAAGCACCTTCAAAAATAAAGCAGAAGAAAATAATTTTGGGAGCAGATGGAGCAGACTGTGTCTCCTCCCTGATTCCTTCCACCTTCACTTATCACTCAGTGGGGAAGGACAGGCCCACAGCTGCCTTCACTTCACAAAATCCCCTTTCTCTTCTCCAGACCAAGCAAATCCAACATTCCCAGTCTCTAACTGTGTGCCTTCGACCCTTCCACCTGGACCCACCTCCAGCAGGCTGCTCCTCAGATGCAGTGCTTAAGGGAGCACCAAAATTTTATTTATTGGCAGGAGGAACCCTCACCACAGGTTCCCATCCTGGGTCTCAAAGCTGCTGCTCCCCACACCTGAGGTCCCACTTCTGCTGCTGAGCATTTCTTGGGCCAGCCCCACCTGAGGCAGATCTTGGACACCACCAGCACCCAAAGGGATTCTTCTTGGGGGTTTTAGGACGGGACAGGTTCTTCTTATCCCTAGAAGATCCCGAATTCCTAGCACAGATCCCCCAGATTGTTGTTCCATCCCCCTTTGTCCTGGGGAGGAAGATGCTGCCAGTCTGGGCCAGTGCAAGATACCACTGGAGCCCAACAGCAGCCAGATCACACTTCCTCACCCTGGAAATAATTTCCCTGTTGTGTCCCCAGGGATGGAATGCCAGCGATCCACATCTCATCCGAGAGAAAAGTGAAGAGCTAAATATCTCCTCCCTTGGTAGAGAGATACAAAGTTAATAAAACTGCAATCAGTGCAAGCACAAATTATGTGGAATCAGTCAAGAGTAGGAAGTTGCCATCAGAATTTATCTTTTTTTTTCTTTTTTAAATTAAAAAAAAAAAGCAATTTAAACCCACTGCAGCTGCTGAGCTTTCATAAAAGCTTTCCAAGCCTTAATTTCTGTGTTGTGTGTCACCACAGAAGACACACGAGACGCAGTGAATTCCCCCGAGTTAATTTGGATTATGCCACAAAACAGATGTGTGCTCTGGTGCACGGAGAACCTTTTTTCCCTCTTCTATTTCCAAACGACTCCTGCCTCATCCCATTAGATCTTCTCATCCCACTGCACCCCCTGACGTGACATAACGAGTCCTGACACCCTCATATATCACCAGGAGAGACGGCAGCGACTCCCCACGACTTGGGAAGAGCAGGAGTTGTGCTGCAGGTTTGATGGGAAGCTGGGGCTGACTGCCTTAAATTTGGGAAGGGAGAGATTCCCCTTCCCCAGCCAATTAACGTTTTGCAATCAGGCAGATTGCAGGAGTGCAGGTGGGATTAATGGGTGAGCCGTATGGAATTTCACCCTCTGGGCTCAGCTCCCAGCCTGTGGGAAGAGACAGAGACTGGGGCAGGAGCTTTGCAAGCAGGATGGGATCGTTACCAACACCCAGCCTGGCCTCCTGTGTTAGGGTGGAGGTTCCTCCACTGAGCTCAACAAGCCAGGGCTGAGGAGGAATCTGCCACTGCAGGATGGACATAAACTCAGGACAGAGCCAAGATAATGCTCAGGGTCCTCTGGAGACACCTCCTCCAGTGGTTAAACCATTTCTTATCTTTGGAAAGCAGCAATTCAATGCCCATTTCCTGACTTCAGTGCCTGGCTGGGCCTTCTCCTGCTCGGGCCATAGAATCCCAGAAAGGTTTCGCTGGGAGGAATCCCTGAAGCTCATTCCAGCCCCTGCCATGGGCAGGGACAACCTCCACTAGACCAGGTGGCTCCAAGCCCCATCCAACCTGGCCTGGAGCACTTCCAGGGATGGGCATGGGCTGAGGACACCTCTGCACGCAGTTTTTCCTTCCCACCCCTGAGCACAAAAAACCACAGCCGTGGAAAACACACCCTTGGGCACAAACTGATGTTGATTTTCCTCAGTTGTCCTCTACCAGAATAGGTGAATCCTCCATCTCAGCCTGTCTCTCTCCATTTCTGTTGTTGTCACAACTCAAACTGACCCCAAATACACAAAAGTACATTTGCACACACCCCCTCTTGTGGGGCAGCACACTCAGGGGCACCTTTGATGTCCCCTTTAGGTGAGTTGCTCTGAGAAGAGCCCAGTGTAAGGTGAATTTTCCAGATGTGAGCCACACTCTGCAGCACATGCAAGGGAAAGGGAAAAAAAATAGCCCAATTTTACAGCATTTCTGGAAAAGGAATGCAGGGAATGTGTCATAAACACTCCCCCCCGCCCCTACCAAGGAGGTGGTAAATTGAGCTCTGGGTGTTTGAAACACTGGACTTGGGAGAGCTGGGGGGAACTATTGAGGGGGTGGGGGGGTGGACCCTCTTCCTCAAATTTTTGTTCTTCCCATTCCTCGATTTCTTTTTATTGTATTTGAGATGAGCAGGGAGTTTTTACTCTGCCTGACTCTCCTGCTGTACCCCAGAACGGGTAAGCAAGGAAAATCCTGTGGCTGTGTGTTTATTGTCACTGCCTCCAGGACAGCTCCACTCCAGGGAATCCCAGCCCAAACCATTCCGAAGGGTTGGGCTCTGCAGAGCACATTTCTGCCTGTCACATGGAAGGTGGGTGTTTTCCCACCTTGGGAAGATCTTTATCCGGAAAAAAAAAAAAAAAAAAAAAAAAAAAAGAGAGAGAGAGAGAGAGAGAGAGAGAGAGAAACAAACAAAGCACCCAGCAATTTTTCCTTCCCCTTAGTGAAAATATTTTAACGATCCCAGATAAAAGAGCCAAGCCTGACAGGGCACATTACGTGTGCTTCTCATGGCTTTGGTTTCTGGGCTGAGTGAAGGAATGCACTCAGAATGCTGTTTCCCCTGCACAAAAACACTGAATTAGCAGTTCTCCCTGTGCAACATTGCTACGTGCAGGACACTACGGGCTGAGGAAAAACCCCATACACAATGTTCCTGTAAAACTGCAGAGTGCTTGGTTTTGTCTCCTTAATCCCCTGAGTTCGTCAGTTGTTCCATCTGCTGATAGGAGCAAGGCTCTCCTCCTCTCCTCTCCTCTTTTGTCAAAAGTTTCTGCTCTGTAAGATCCAACTGGAATCAGGGGTCATTGGCCAGCTGAATACAACGATCCCAAAGAGCTTCAGAGATACTCCAAGGCCAGGCTGGGCAGGGCTTGGGACAGCCTGGCCCAGGGGAAGGTGTCCCTGTCCTTGGCGGGGGGTGGAATGAGGTGATCTTTCATTGTCTTCCACTCTGGGGTTCTGTGACTGCTTGGTGTTCAATTTTTGGGATGGTTTTCCTTGAGATTGGCTTTAAAGTGCAGCAGGAACATCGAGGGTTAACAAGGTTAGGCGTTTTGTCCAGATGAGTATTATCAGAATGACCCGAAGCTAGGGTTGTATTAAAAAAATGCCTTAATTAAAAAATACAGGTCAGAACCAGTTTAAGCTGCCAACCCCCGGTTATATTCCTTAATTAGAAGGCTTGGACACATCCCTCAGAGTGATGGATGAGCCGTGGCTGCCTCGTGGCACCACACGGAGAGACGGGACATGGCTCCTCAGGACCAGTTTGCCTCATTCCAATTCTCCTCTCTTTTCTTCTTCTCTGGAAACTGATGAGCTGCAGGCATTCAGGAACAAGGAATTGTCCAAACAGCTGCCCTGCCTGCATAGGGCCCCTCACCAAAACTGCCAGACACAGTCTTGGGCCCTATGAACCCCACACCCCAATTCCAGCACGTTTCACCAGGTGGTTTCAGGTGAAACCAAACCCCTTCTTACCCCAAGACCATCGCAATTCCCTGCTGGAGGAGATGAACCATCCCCATGAACAGCAGCAGAGTGGTCCTGCTTGAAACACCCACCTGACATTTGGGCAAATGTGTTTTTCCATTCAAAACCAAGCCAAACAAACAAAAAAAACAACCCCAAACCAAAAACAAACAAAAAAATCCCCCCTCAATTCTTCTACAAACGGATTGGAGAAGAGCATGAGGAAGTGTCAGGAAATAGGGTGAGGAGCTGAGTCTCTCACTCTGGATGAATAAAGACCTTCAGCACCGGAAAAGGGGGAAAACTAGTATTTTACATTACAGTTCAGATGCCAGAAAACTGACTGTACTCTCAGTAAAAGTTTTAACCCTTCACCAAAAAAACAAACCCCAAGCCACCAAACAAACAAAAAACCCCAAAACCAAATAAACCTTTTAACAAATTTTTTTTTTTTACTTCAGTATAACCCACTGCACATTCAACTAACTTACACATTTAATTTATCTACTGCCCTAAGCAGAGATTTTGCTACACAGTTTGCACTTCTTTTGGGAAAGCAAATCGGTAATCTGATGGAGAAAGCCACAATCTGGAAAAGGCTTTCCAAATTATAGGAAAACCCAAAGCATTTCCTTCAAAACAAGGTTCACTACTTGGCTGTTCGAGCTTGCAGGAAAATTTAGGGTGTTATAAATAAATAGGTATTTCGGATAAAACGGGACTGGGACGCTCCCAGGGACAGCTGGATGCTTTGGGATTCTTTTTGCCGTGCTCTGTGTGTCTCAATAACGGGTTAAAGGCCATTATTGCCTCATTTGCGTAATGAAAACAGATGAGTTCAGGGCCCCGTGAGGGACACCTCGCCCCCTTTCCGTGCTGGAGGAAGAGGGAGAGGCGCTCTCCATCTCCTGGTCAATCCACCCCGGACCGACAGCAGCGTCGGGATCGGCACCGGGAGGCACCGGCCTGGATTCATCCTGCCCCCCATTCCCACCATCTGAGATGACCAAGGAGGTTTTTCCTCTGCCTGACTCGCCAGAATGGATTAGCAAGGAAAATCCTGTGGCTGTGTATTTACTGTCACCGGCTCCAGGATGGCCCCGCTCCAGGGAATCCCGGGGACGCCGCCCCGGCGGGGTGAACCGCGGCATCCCCGGGACAGGGAGCGTCTCCATCGGGAGCAATTTGTGCGGCCCTAATCGCTGATCAGAGCCCCGCTCGGCCACATCCCGCCTTTCCCTCTAAACCCCGCTCCTTCTGTGATCCCTGCGGCTCCAGCAGTGCCTGCCGAGCCCTACGAGCGAGTGCTCAGGCGTGACCGAGGCAGAAAGGGGAGAGCCGCTGGCAGCTGAACGTGCTCAGGGACCTCCGGGGCAGCGGCTTCCTCCAGACAGCATCCCTAAAAAACACCAGCATCCCCAAAAAGCACCAGCATCCCCAAAAACACCAGCATCCCCAAAAACACCAGCATCCCTAAAAAACACCAGCATCCCCAAAAACACCAGCATCCCTAAAAAACACCAGCATCCCCAAAAACACCAGCATCCCCAAAAACACCAGCATCCCCAAAAACACCAGCATCCCCAAAAACACCAGCATCCCTGAAAAACACCAGCATCCCTGAAAAACACCAGCATCCCCAAAAACACCAGCATCCCAAAAAACACCAGCATCCCCAAAAACACCAGCATCCCCAAAAAACACCAGCATCCCCAAAAAACACCAGCATCCCCCAAAAATACCAGCATCCCTCAAAACCACCAGCATCCCCAAAAACACCAGCATCCCAAAAAACACCAGCATCCCCAAAAACACCAGCATCCCAAAAAACACCAGCATCCCCCAAAACACCAGCATCCCCAAAAAACACCAGCATCCCCCAAAACACCAGCATCCCCAAAAAACACCAGCATCCCTGAAAAACACCAGGATCCCGAAAAACACCAGCATCCCCAAAAAACACCAGCATCCCAAAAAACACCAGCATCCCTAAAAAAACACCAGCATCCCCAAAAACACCAGCATCCCTAAAAAACACCAGCATCCCTAAAAAACACCAGCATCCCCCAAAACACCAGCATCCCCAACAAAACCCAAACCCATGGAGGGGAAAACAACCAAGAGGCAGCATCTCCTTTAGGAGAGCGTCACCCCGGTGTTAGCTGGGATCAGGGCAGGTTTTCCTTCATCCCGGATTTATTGCTGGAGAAGAGTTCCTGCGGGGTTCCCGCTTCCCATTCCCTCCTCCCCGCAGCTGCGGCGTCGCTCGGCGCTGCACATCCCAAAAATCAGCAGGAGCGGCGCGGAGAGGGAAGGGTGAATGGGCTATCGGGGAGTTCTGAGGCTGAAGGGCAAACCCTGCCCTGACAGGAGGCTGGGATGGGAGGGTGCGAGCCCCGCCAGCCCCGGGATGGGGGATTCAGGGATGCTCCCGGTGCCTGCGGCTCAGCCGGGGGGATGCCCCAGCCTGATCCGCTTCCCGCCGGCTGGCATTCGGATTGAGCGGCTCCCCGCTGTTTAATCACCTCAAATCCCACCCCCTCCCCGAACATCCCGCGGATTTCAGAGCCAGCAGAGCTTCAGCGGGATGGTGGCACTCACGGTGAGGATGGTGAGGACAAACTGGAGAGCTGAGGAATCCTAAATGGCACATCAGAGCATCCTATGGGATGAGGGAGGGGGAGAAGAGCTGAGAGCAGAGCACTGAGACCTTTAATTCAAAGCTCTGCTTTGGTACCTGTGTCTTAAAATCTTCTGTTCTTGACAAGCTCTATTAAAGGAGTGGGGGAATCAACTTTCTAAACTGCCTCTCTAAAAGCCAGGAACTGAAAAGGAAGAACCCAAACACATTTATATTTAAAATCCTGGGATTTTAAACACTGCTCCTGCACTAAGGGAGACCAGGGTAGTGCCCCAAGGGGAAGCTGATCCCTGGGGCTTCATGGCTCAGCTTGAGGATTCTGCAAATTTAAATAAAATAAAATAATATTAAATAATGCTGAACCCCAAAGGGAATTTCCAAGAGCTTCACTGAAGCGTTTTGCACTCCAGGTGCCACCCCAGGGAGTGGCAGGACCGACATTCCCAGGATTGGCCCCACAGCCCCAGTTCTTCCCCAGGCAGAAGATCCTCCAGCCTTTCCCCTCTCTCCTCCCTTGCTCCTCCTCACCTCACACTCTGCCTTTCCTGGGCCTGCTTCCCCCCCGGAGCAGCAGACAGGAGGAATGTGGCACACCAGGTTTGTTTGGATAGAGCAAGAAGGGGCTGGGATTACCTGAGCTTCCTGATGGAAAACTGGCTCCAAGATTGGAACAGGGTTCTGAAAAGGAAAACTGGACACAGGAGAGGTGAAAACTCAAATTCCCCAAACAGATCAAAGTACTGATGCCCCAGGAGCAGTGATTGGGCAGGGCGCCAGTCCATAGCTGTGTTTCCAAAAATAACTGAGTCAAAAGCCCCTAAATATCAGGAATTTCCCTCCATGTCCTCTGATACCCAGCAAGGAGCCAGCCCAGCAGAGCCTGGAGTGATGGTGGGACTGGTGTCCCTGACTCTGGTGGCCCTGGGAGCCATCCCCAAGGAGCATGGACTGTGTCACAGCCCAAGAAATCCATCCTCTACCCGCTGCCCTTCTGCAAATATTTCTTCTGCTGGTGAAGAGCAAACCAAGGGAGAGAGTAGGTCTGAAAGGCACTAGAGGTCAGGTTCAGCTTGCTGTGACACCATAAGCCAGGCCTTGAGCATGCCAACAGGGAGAACAGCTGGAGAGGGATAAATCCTCACCCATCAAACCCCCCATGCAGGCTCCTTGTGCTGTTCCCCACCAAAAGTAGTTTTAGGTGGTTGTGTTACCTCACAAGGGGAACTGGAGGGGCAGCTTCCATCTCTGCTCCCTCTGGCCAGGGAAAGGGCCCTGGGAATGGCTGGAGCTGTGCCAGAGCAGGCTCAGGCTGGGTTTCAGGGAAAGGTTCTTCCCCCAGAGGGTGCTGGGCACTGCCCAGGCTCCCCAGGGAAAGGGCACGGCCCCGAGGCTGCCAGAGCTCCAGGAGAGTTTAACAATGCTCCCAGGGATGCACAGGGTGGGATTTGGGGTGCCTGTGCATGGAATCTGTTGGATTCCATGATACCTGTGGGTCCCCTCCAGCTCAGGATATTCCATAACCTGTGATATCTCTCTCCACAGCATCACTGTTTGCTCTGCCAGCAGGGGATTTTATAGGGAAAAAAGGTAAAGAAATCCAACAGCAAAAAAACCTCTTGAAACCCACAAGAAACAGGCAGAGAGCTGGAAAAGCACTTCCTGTCCCTTAACCCTCCTTGGGATTCCTGTGCCCAGAGAGTGGGAGATGTCAGAGGTCCCGAGGTAAGGAAACAGGAGTGGATGCTGCAGCTGTTCCTAGATATGCACAGCCTCAGTGAGGATGAAAAACCTGGAGAGGTTTCCTTCATGGAGATCACTGCTGTGGAGGTTTTCCTCCTCTGCTGCAGTCTGTTCGTGCTGCCCCACACCTGGCTGTGCACTAGGCAGCAGCATTTGTGGAAAATCCCAAGGACTGTACATTTTCTGTGGTGCAGCAGGCACAGCGTAGGCAGCAGGGGCAAAACAAGATCTGTGATGTGCCACATTTTAAATTAGTCTGACTTTGCTCAGCCCTTGGCTTAGCTGAGGTAAAACCCAGGGTAGAAGGTGACTCCAGTTTTTTTTTGCTTGGAGATGTGGTGTCTTCCATGTGGAAACACTTGCAAGGCTCAGTGCTTCCCCCTGAACAACCCCGGAGCAGAGCCCAGCAATCAAACCAAGGCTTTAGCACAATTCCCACAGAAATCTTGCTCTTCCAGTGGTCGGGTTTTATTTCTTGAGGTGATAACCCATAATCCCATTAGCTTGGCTCCTTCAGTGATGCAGAATATCTGATTGGCAAAGGAGGCAGGGATTCAGGAAGCAAGACTGCATCCTCATTAAACACAGGCAGTGTTTTTCCAGCCTTCTCCTGTTCCAACAAGACATCAGTATGTACAGCGTGTGCTCTGGAACTGGTTTGCTCTAATCCTCCTTTTTGTTTGCCTTTCAGCTTTTAAACCAGTCTGGGATAAGCCCTGCTGAGGAAAATGCCAGGCTGGCTGATGCCAAGTGAGTCATAAGAGCCACAGGCTTTGGTTACGTGTGACAGCACTTCAGGAGCAAGTCCTGTACCGAGCCAGGTCCAGGAGAGGAGCTCTGGGATGAGTTTCCATCACCAGAGACAAGACAGGTTGGAGAGAACCAACAAGAAGTCAGGATAAATAAGCCCCTTCCCAAAGCCATGATTATTTTTAATTAAGCATCTTAAAAAAAAAAAAAGTTGACATCCTTTCTCAGACATTTCACAGCTTTCAAAGCATCCGTTTTTCAAGTTGAACTGTGCAAAAGTCTCATTATCAATAACTTCAAGTTTCTGCTTAAAAAAAAAAAAAAGGCAGTTACAATTTACTTTGACATTAACACAGACAAAAAACACTTAAAATTACACCTGTTTTACCGTGGGGAAAACCCCTAAACTCTACATTTTGAAGGCGCATTTGAATTCAAATTATTCTCCTTCTCAGATAAGAAAGATAAGTAGATAAGTAGAAAATACTGCTGATTGACACCAGAGTGATTGAAACCAGAGTTTGAAATGAGTCTTTTATGAGGTGAAGTGCAGATAAAAAATTTTTGACTTTTAGAAAAGATTATTTTTAACAGATAAAAACACCACCATAAAATAGGTGTCACAACATGCAACCAGCAAAGTGAGTTCTGAAGGATGTAAAATAGTGAGACAGAGCTCAGAAGACATAAAAAGAGAACTGTCATTTATCTGGAAAATGAGGGCATCTGTTACCAAGCACCTGTTTTGTCTCTAACTCTGGAGAGCGACCCAAGCTCAGGTCACTGCTGTGCCGTGGGAGTGCAGAGCAGAGTCACCACGGAATATTTTCCTCAGCTCAGCTGCAGAGAGCAGGAACACAGGAATTCCCTCTCTCTTGACAAGCTCTGCTGGGATGTTCAGCCTGGAGTGGAGCTGTGTGAGTAAAAATCAGGAGTGGGGAGGGAATCCAGCACCGGGCAGGTGCCGCAGGGTTTGCCATCCCATCCTCGCTTGTTCGCACCAGGGAACTCCAGGAGGATTCCCAGAGCACCACGGAAAACGCTCTGGTTTAGGAGTTTATTCAGTGTTTTCCTCCTCAGCAAACTGTGCAGACTTTCTGTCTCTCTGCAGCCTCCGAAATCTGGCATCCTGGGAAGGAGTCAGAGGCAGGGCTGTTCATTAAGGTGGGCTGGTGGGACCAAGGAGATGCAAATCAGCCCTGGGGAGTGCCAGGAATGGCTGGCCAGGCCCTCTGGGTTGGCTCTGGGAGCCCCCAGCCAACAATGAGCCCTGGGTTCAGGGAGGGGGTTGCCAAGTGGGCAGAGGCCCAAGGGCTGCCCTGGCTTCCAGCTGCAGGAGCTGCTGCTGGCCCCACCGTGGAGCTGATTCCCTGCGGCTCCATCACTGCTTTTTCCTGCCAGAGGATGAGGGCAGGGAAGAAGGGAGCCTGCAGACGTCCTCAGATCAAACAGATCAGACAAAACCTCGGCCAGGCTCTCAGGGAATTTAGAATCACTCCGTGGCTTTGGAAGGGACCTTGAAGCTGATCCAGTGCCAGCCCCTGCCTTGGGCAGGGACACCTCCCACTATCCCAGATTACTCCAAGCCCCATCCAGCCTGGCTTTGGACACTTCCAGGGATCCAGGGGCAGCCACAGCTCCTCTGGGCACCCTGTGCCAGGGTCTTTCTACCCTCATAGGGGAGAATTTCTTCCCAATATCCCATCTATCCTTACCCTGTGGCATTTTAAAGCCATTCCCCCTTGTCCTGGCACTCCAGGACTTTGTCAAAATTTACTGAGCAGCTTCTGGAGACAAGTTTTTACTGTGGGGAAGGATAAAAGAGAAAATTGCTACAGGTGCAACACTCCAGGTCTTGTAAGAAGTACAGATCTGTGCCCACTTTTGTGTTTCACTCTGTTTCTTCAGCTTTGGGCTGTGTGACACATGCAGCAGCAGAGATGGGAGCTGCTCCATCAGCCCTGCATGGGACTTGTTTGCCTTTCAGAAAAACCACAGAACAATCCAAAGCAGCTATTGGCACCAGATGTCATTTGGGCTGGAGGGCCTGGCTACCCAGAGCTGGGGTAGGTGGGGGGAACTGTCCATGACATTAAACAGATTCCCAGGTTTCAGGCATCATCTGTTGGCTTTTGAAGGTCAAGTCTCCACCCAGCAGGATCCCAGCACCATCCCAGAGGTGCTGCATCCCCCACTGACACAAACCAGAGCTCTGCTCAAGTCAGTGGCACTGCAACCACTCTCTTTAACCACAGGATCTGCCCTCCCCAGTCAAATTTCCAGCTTGGCACCCTGTGATCCTGACAGCACTCTGCTTACTCCAAGGCAATCCAAGTCTTGGCAGGAGTGCCCCTCTGTTTAAGTGGAAACATCCCTAATGTTGTGATTTTCCATCTCTAACTACCAGGAGATCAAATTCCGCTGTGGATGAGGGTGATTGCTCCTTCAGGCTTGCTCTCAGAGACAGGGAGAGGGAAGACCGGGGAAAGGAGAGGGGGAAGGAGCTTCTGTAGACAGAGGATCTTGGAATTATTCAGGTTGGGAAAGCTCTTTAAGATCATCAAATCCAACCATCCACGCAGCACTGCCACCATCCACCATTCTCAAGTGCCACATGCACACGTTTTTTGAGCACTTTCAGGGATGGTGTCTCCACCACTTCCTTGGACAGCCTGTTTCAGTGCCTGACCACCCTTCCCACGAGGAATTTTCCCTAATATCCCCCTCCCCAATGCTCAGCTAGCACTAGGCAGCACCCTTTCCCTCAGGGATCCTTCCTAATCCAGAGGGAACAGACCTTCTAGAAATGGTCCAGATGCTTCTGTTTCAGCAGCCCAGTGGGAAATTCACAAGTGAATTGTTCCTCATCCTCCTGCCCTCCACTTCCAACAAGTGCACTGAAGGCACACGGGCTTGGGTGTCCTTCCCATTCTCCTGCCCTGGATGCAGCAGGATATCCTCAAAGGAGGAGTTTAAACCTCCAGCCTAAACTCTGAGGCAAATCATGGCTATTTACCAAATTATTTTGTTTTTTAATCTCTGCTGCTGATAGCTCTGTGTATTGGGGTGTGACTTAGAGCCAGCAGCAATAATGAGCTCACAGGATAACACCCCTGGGGAGAGAGCAGCGGAATTTGGGATACAGAAGCTCTCCTCAGGCAGAGGGGGGGTTTGCTGATGAAGGGGTTTGCAGCCAGGGACAGTTTGGATTCAAGCAGACCAGCACACAGAGCCTTTCACACCCCACACATTTTATTTTTTCCATGCTTTCTACAGGCAACTCCTGCCAGGATTTTTCGGACTTTTAATCAGCGCTCAGCCTCTTTAAGGGGCTGTCTCTGAGGGAAGAGATTCAGCAGAGTGATAATTTTGGCTGCTTAATCTGGGTTGATTAATTTTAACAGTCTGCTTAACAATAGATACCATGTGGCCACGGCCAAAGGAGTTTCATGGCCTCCACAGGGATTTAAAGTAGGTGTGAGACGCTTTAAAAATGCATCATTGCTGCAGGAGAGGTAAAAGCTTCATTGCCCTAACGAGGGAATGGACTGGCCCAGGGTTCCAGAGGGATTATTGCCCTTCTCTGAAAGGTCACTCAGTGTCACCAGATCCCTGGGTTTCTTCTAGAGAGTTGCAGAGGAAAGGGCAAGGGGATCCAAGAGGATCTGCATCGGTCTTCTGAACTTCTGCACAGCCTTAAGGAGAAGAAATCTGTGTCCTTCTCCCAGCCTCAGTGCACAGCCGCTGTGAGGTGTTCAGATAAAGGAGTTACCAGACCCTGAGAGAGAGAGAGAGAGAGAGAGCTCTTGATCAGAGAAATCCAGACTGGTTTGGGTTGGAAGAGACCTTAAAGTTCATCTCATTCCACACCGTGCCATGGGCAGGGACACCTTCCACTATCCCAGGTTGCTCCAAGCCCCAGTGTCCAACCTGGCCTTGGACACTTCCAGGGATGGGGAATCCACACCGCTTGTGATGTTCCAATGTTTTTGAGGAAAACAACCCCCATGGAATGTCTTACCTCACATTACGGGACACGACAGGGGCGTTTCTGGAACACATTTTGCGGTTCAGAATCGCAGACGGTCAAGGGAAGGGTTTTGAGATGAGATAGTAACAAAATCATTCTGCATTCCTAAATCAATGCGCCTGCAGGTTTTAAATTACATTTTTTAAAAGTGATCTTTACTCCAATAGTACAGTGGATTATTTAGGAGTAACCGAGGGGCCAAGACCAGAGCTGGCTCAGGTGTTGAGTCTTCAAGCCACAGTAATGGCAATATTTTTGGAAAACAATGTCATATTTAGTCCAGCTAAAAAGCAAAGAATTCCAGAACTGAGCTCACATGTAGGAATTTGTTTTTGAGACAATACTGATTTTTTTCCACATTGAGCAACCTGGTCTAGTGGAAGGTGTCCCTGCCCTTGGCAGGGGGTGAGTGGAATGAGATGGTTTTTATGGTGTCTTCCAACCCAAACCACTCTGGGATTTACTGGAGCATTTCCAGGTTTTTTTAATGGCACTATTTAGATCTGAACACCAAACAGAGCTGGACTTGAAATCCCTAGTGCTCACCCACCTACACTCATCCAAGTTTTATACATAATTTTTTTTGGTATATTTTATACATAAAATCAGCATCCCCCCAAAGGCACGAGCCAGGTCGGCCCCTCTCCACTGAGGGATTTGTTCCAGTCCAGCCTGCCCGTTGTGCTTCTGTGCACTTATTTCCCATAATTTCTTAGAAAGCATGGGCAGAGCACGGGCACGTGTGTCAGGAGAGGAAAACAGGACGAAAGGACAGAGGAAGCCCATCCTGGATCTCCAAGAAATCGCTGATTAAAATTGCTCCCAAGGTCCCGTTTCCTCCACAAACAAAACAGCCTGCGAAAAGTCCAAGCTGGGGTGGATAAAATATCAGCCACGTGCCTGACTTACAGCACTGGGACTGAGGTTTGGGCACCATTTCAAGACTTTCCCCTAGGAGTCTATCCAAACCCTCGTTGCTTCTGATGTGGAATAATTTGGAAGTGTTTTTAGGCTGCCGGCTGGGATAACACAAGGGCTATTGTAAACACACACGCAGCTGATCAGCACCAAACCCACACAAATATGAGCTGCACACACATAAATAACCGGCCAGAAAAAAATACAAAATTAATCAAAAGGCTGAATTAAGGGAAAAGATGAAATCGCTGAGCAGGTCTTGAAAAAACCAAATATTGTTTATGAGAAGAGTTATGTTTCACCCAATTGTAATAAATGAAACTTATTTAAATGCAGGCCACTAGATTTAAAGAGCTCCAGCCAGAGCCAGCTGTCATCCAAGTGTGGGCAGTGAAGCAAGACCATAATTTCCGTGGATGCTGTTTCAAAAACATTGCTGCCAGCCAAAAAAGTTGGGAAATTTAAGAGAGCGTAACCAGGGCAGGGAGAATAACCTGCTGGAGGTCCAGGACCCAGCCTGGAGCTCCAAACCTGCCACTTCCCTGTGTCTGATTTGAGTGGGAAACGAGAGGATTGCAAGTTTGGAGTCACAGTTTTCTGGGATAATTTGGGGTTCTCATCTATGGTAGCCAGGAAGAAATTCCTCTCACCTGTGAGGCTTTTCCCAGCTGGTTTCAGGGTGGTGTTTTGGAGCTGCCCAGCTTTCAGGGCAGACTGATAGGAGCTGAAAATGGGCATCTTCAAGGGAAGTCACAGCCAGATGTGGGCATCATTCACACTACGGGATGGAGAGGCCCTTTCCCAGGATTTCCAGGGAGCTCTGGTCTGCCTCGTGGCATTACATCCTTTATAGTTTCTTCCAAGTTTTTTGGCAAGTGCATGAAACAACTCATGCCAGTGGGTGAGCAAAGAAGTCAGAGGCACCTGCAGAAGTCACCCTCCTGCTGGGATGCTGAGCATTTTTCCATCTCCTGTGAGAGGTGAGGTGGGACAGAGGGTACAACCTCACACCAAGGCAGATATCCACCATGGCATCTGCTTTTCCTGCCAGGAACAGAGTCTCTCCTTATCTAACCCCAAAAGGCCTCAAGATCTCCAGGCTTTCTGTCCATCCTGCCAAGCTCAGGCTGGGATTTAAAGGAAACAGCAGCAAGCCAGTCTGTCAGGGTTATGGGTGTGGAGTTTTTACATGCTTGGCACTGGATGGATCCTGAGCAGAACCATTCCATGCGTGAACCTTGCTCCCAAAACGAGACAGCAGAAAGGTTCCCCAGCAGCAGTAAATCCATCTGGATAATAACAGAGTGGTACATGATGGTTTTGTGACTGCACCATCTGCAAACAATATTTCCTTGAGTAGGAAGCAGCTGGAAAATGAAGTAACATTCCACGTGGAGAGGCTCAGGTTCTTCTCTCCTCCACCACTGGCGCTACTTTCACCAGGCTCATACTCTGAGCAATGCTTAACATAAACAGCAGGAACTGTCCAGGCCTTGCGTGGGCCTTTGGTATCCCCTGTAATCACAGAGCTCGTGGGCTGGGTCCCACTAAGAGGCCAGCAGGACTGATTAGAGCCCCCTGGATGTGATCCCTGCTCCAGGCCAGGCTGATTTTCAGGAAATAGCAGCACGTTGACACCGTCTCCTCAGAAGAGACTTGATCCAAAGCCTGTTGAAGTCTAATCACAGACTTCCCCTGCTTCAGCAGCCTCTGGGCAGAGCAATGTCATCAACTCCTTCTGGCCTGTTCCCAGGGGCATTTCCCAAAGGAGAAGACTGGTGCCAAGATTAGTCCAGTCAGAATCCACCACCAGCTATTGTAGAAAGGAAAACAGAGCTCCTGATGTTCAGCACAACTAAGGCAAAGGTGTAGAAAAGGGTGTAAAACAATTAAAGCACCTGATAAAGCATGGAGGGATGGAAAGCATGAATTGTATGTGAGTTCATCATGTACAAGGCTTAATTTAATCAAGATAGGAACCAAAGTGTGACCCTCCAGAGAAAAATCCTCACATCTTTGTCCTTGGCCTTGTCTGAAAGGCTTTGCTTAAGCCTCTGAGACTGTGGGCTGAGACCAAAATGAGTCTGAATCACCCTTTGCTTGGTGACCTGCCCTGATAACCTTGCCAGACGAATTCAAGCACTACTTTCATCCAGAACAAATTTATAGGTTTTCCATGAAACAATCAGGATCTTTTCTTTAGTCCCTCCAGATTCTCTGCTATGCAGGAAACCCTCTAACCTGGACTGGGAACAGGTTCAAATTTAAGCTTCCTTTAAAGCTAAGATCCTGTCCAAACTCAAGTTGGAGCAGGCTTCCCAGAGCAGCTGTGGCTGCCCCTGGATCCTTGGAAGTGTCCAAGGCCAGGCTGGATGGAGTTTGGAGCAACCTGGGACAGTGGAAGGTGTCCCTGCCCATGGCAGGGGTGGCACTGGATGAGCTTTAGGGTCCCTTCCATCCCAAGACTGACAAGGAACACACAGGCTGGGATCATTTCAGGAAACAGTGATCTCCCCAGGGCCTACAAACAGAAACATTAAGGAGTCTCTCTCTAGACTCCAGTGACTTCTTTGTTTTTCATGTGAGAAGCATTAGGAATACGTGGGCTGCAAAGTCATTATCGTTATCCACAGGAAGATGAGGAACATTGATTCAGCTCAAGGCTCAGGAAAGTGGGGAATTGGACAAGCACCCCTCACCAAGCCAAGGTTTAGAGGCAGTGGGAGCAGGGCATGAGGGTTCCTGCACCTCTTTTGAGGGGGGTGATTATAAGAAGAGCCTAAGAACATTCTCAAAGCTGGAATAAATTAAGACCCACATTTTCCTGGGATGCCCTGTAACTTGATGGCATCCACAGTGCTAAGAAAAGCAAGGTCCTGCCCAGATGGCATCACTGGGGGGTTTAGATTGGAGATTAGGAAAAATTATCTTGGAAGGGTTGTCCAGCCCTGGCACAGGCTGCCCAGGGCAGTGCTGAAGCTGCAATCCCTGGAGGGATTTAAAATCCACATGGATGTGGCACCTGGGGACATGGGTTGGGGGTGGCCTTGGCAGTACTGGGGGAATGGTTGGACTCGATGATCTCAGAGGGCTTTTCCAACCTGAATGATTCTCTGATTCCATGAAATTCCAGCAAGAGAGCGACATCTCACCACTGACAGCCAGGAATCAGCACAGAGAGGAACTGAGAGGAACACAAGATGTAAAACCACATTTCTAATTTCCTTCAGAGCTCTCTGGTCATGACACAGAGCAGCAGAGAGGACGGTTGGATTTCTACGATTCCCATCAGCCATCCTGAGCTGAAAAATCACAGACAGGAGGCAGGAATGGATGTGGCTCCAGTCTCATTTTCCTGTGATGACCACTTTGCATGGTCCCAGCTTCATTTCCTCCCAGTTTTATTTGTGCTGTTGAAGGCACAAAAAAACTACTTCCATGAAGCCAAGCTCTGGCTGAGGTCAATCCCAGCTGGAACAAGCAATCCCATAACACCAGATGTGTGTCCAAGGAGCAGAAAAGCAGCACTCCTGCTCCTCACCCCTCCAAAATGCCTGGTGGGACCTTGGGAATGTCACTTAGGGGGGAATGTGGCAAAGGCAGATTAGGTGTGTGCCAAATGGGGTTTGAAAAGGTTGTTTGGGGTTTTTTTGTTGTGGTGTTTTCTTTCTCTTAATTTTTTTTTTTTTTTTTTTTTTTTTTTTTTTTTTTGGCAAAAATTAACATTCTTTCAGCACACTTTCCTCTGGAAAATTCAACCTGAAAAAATCTTTGCATATCAGCATTGGGAAATGCCTGGTCAGGTCTAATTAACATTACAATTCCAAGACAAAGGGGCTTGGCTCCATGGACCTCAGCACATGTGCTTCCACATCGGACACTGCTCCCTCTGAAACACTCAGAAATTCCCTCTGCCTTTTTCCAGTGTCTTCCTCATGATCTTCTTTGGATCATGAGACTTGAGGCCAGCTGTGGATTACAAGTCCTGACCCCACTGCCAGGTCTTTGCACAGCATGAAGCTCTACCAGTAGGAATTTAGTCAAAAATCTTTTGCCTGGGGAGAAAAATTGGAAAAAGGGAAAAGGGATAAAGCACGTGGCTTGCTGCAGGGTGGAAAGAACAAATGTTCAAGCTACCATTGTGTATTTTTCACTGCAAAGTGAAACACATATCCCAGGAAGCAAGAAATCCTTCCCTGTGAGGGTGGGCAGGCCCTGGCACAGGGTGCCCAGAGCAGCTGCGGCTGCCCCTGGATCCCTGGAAGTGCCCAAGGCCAGGTTGGAGCAGCCTGGGATAGTGGAATGTGTCCCTGCCCATGGCAGGGGTGGCACTGGATGGGTTTTAAGGTCCCTCCTGATGCTAAACCCCCCACTTTGAGCCCAGGCTGCTCAGAAACACCCACCTGAAGGCCCTTGGGTGCTCAGCCGGCTTTCCCCTCGCTGTGATGACAGCCTGAACAGTTCCCAGGGCTGGCAGCCCTCCAGGGCCATTAGCAGTTAATAACCCCAGCGTTTCTGGGCTCAGTATCACAGCATCTGAGGGTCTTTCAAGAGTTCAGAAGTATTTAAGAGTTTGGTTTGCTTTGGCTCTGGAGAGTCCAAGCTGGAAACCTGTGTGGCTTGATCCTGGACACTCCTGGCAGGGAGAGAGGGACGGTGCTGGGTGATGAAGAAGCAGAACCTGAGACAATTTTAATGGCTCCAGGATCAAGCAGGTTGAGTAGACGTGGGAGGTAAGCAGGGAGGCCTGGACAGTTTCCAGTTTTGGACTTTGGATCCTCGTTTCGTGAGGCGTCTCCAGGGAGGATCTGTGCTGAACCACTGCATGTTGCAGGGAGTTCAATGGAGCCTCTTCTTTCATGGAATCATAAAATGGTTATGGTTGGAAAAGTCTTCTGAGATCATGAGCCCTTAACCCAGCACTGCCAAGGCCATGTCCCCAAGTGCCACATCCACACGTGGCTTTTAAATCCCTCCAGGGATGGGGACACCCCATCCAGAGGCTGCTCACCCCATTTTCTGAGCAGCCTGTGCCAGGGCTGGCCAACCCTTTCAGTGAAGACATTTTCCCTAATCTCCAACCTGAGCCTCCCCTGGCCCAGCCTGAGGCCGTTCCCTCTCCTCCTGTCCCTGTTCCCTGGGAGCAGAGCCCAATGTCCCTGGCTGTCCCCTCCTGTCAGGAGTTGTGCAGAGCTACAGGGTCCCCCCTGAGCCTCCTTTTCTCCAGGCTGAGCCCCTTTTCCAGCTCCCTCAGCCTCTCCTGGGGCTCCAGCCCCTTCCCCAGCTCTGTTCCCTTCCCTGGACACGCTCCAGCCCCCCAGTGACCCTCTGGCCGGAGGGCCCAGAGCTGGACACAGCCCTGGAGGGGCTCAGCAGGGCCAGCCCAGGGGGCACTGGCCTTCTTGGCCACCTGGGAATGCCACTTTGGTGGTGGCTTCACCTGAACCAGAGCTCAGAGGTTACCTGGCAGCTGTCCCAGCTCCCGAGGGGTGTCATCAGCTGTGCCTGGATGGAATGTGAGGGTCCTCTGTGCCACACCAAAGCCTCATCCCCTCTCCCTTTCTGGCAGAACCAGAGTTGAGCACCACACCACTCATCACACTCATCTCCATCCCAGTTATGGTCCCAGAGCTCCTGCACATCTGGAAAAGCACAAAACACCCCATGAAAGAACTGCCCTGAAGTCAGATGCCTTCGACCTGAGTCAGCAAGCAGGACGAAGAGGAAAAGGCGAAGGGCGTTATTCCAAGGAATTTTGCAAGGAGGAAAACAAACCCAAACCCCAAAAAAATCACACCCACCAGGGGAGCTGCCTGTCTCGAGGAGCCCCATGAGTCAGAGCCGCCCACAACAGCTCAGCTGTCTCTCAGCATCCCTGCAACTGCAGAGCCAAGACATCCGAGCACGCTTGGACGTCCTGGAAGAAATTCCAAGGCTCAGTGGTGAATTGAAGTCATGCCTTAACACACTTTCACCTCCACACCTCCAAAGCAGCTCACAGTGCTCTCTGTTGGCTTCCCAGCAGGATGTGTGAGTCTCAGAGGTTTGGGAATGGAATGACAGTGCAGCCCCTCCAAAGGTGGCCATCAGCCCACATCAAGGGGAGAGAGTCCAGCTGCCATCACTTGGACAGTATTTCTCCCAATTGTCCCCCAAAATCCTTCAAAAGGATGAACTGAAATAGCTTTTTATTTTTTTTTTCATTTTTATTTCTAAGTTACTCCAGCCACCAAAGAAACACTTCAACTGTCTACTTTGACTTTCTTGAATCCCCATTTTTCTGGCACAGCTGCATGGTTCTCAAGAAGGTGTCCTGCAGACATCCAGCTGGGGTGCTCTGCAGCCCAGCCACCTTTGAATCCTCAAAATTAACAAGATTTGTCAGACACTATCTGCTTTTGTTGGATGTTGCCCTCAGCCCAAGGGGACTCTTTTCTTCCCTTTGAATCTGGCAGCACAAGTCCTGCTGTCCTGCTGTAGATTTATATGGAGGTACATCAAGTTCTCCTTCCAGTAAATAGGACTGGATAATCAATTCCGAATGAAGGTTTGGGGGAAAAAAAAAAAGTTCTCAGACAGTCCCTCTCAGGGAAGAGGTTTTTAAACTGCTTCCAAGTTGCTAATAAAAAAAAAAAAAAAAAAAAAAAAAAAAGCAAATAATGACGTGCTAACAGCGCTTCCAATACTTGGTGTCTTCCCAAAGCCACAGCTCACGAGGGTTAACACGCCAGCCCAAGGAACTGTGAGAGCTCCTGAGCCTCCTGTTTGCAGAAAAAGAACATTTCAGCAGTCCCAGAAACAGGTCAAACAAACATTTCCCAAGAATCACACAGGTATTGCTGAGCTTGGCTTGGAATGACAGGAATCCACTGGAAGAGGTCTCTGGTGCCTCTTCCAGGATTATTCCCTCCAATTCTTTTTTAACTCAGTGCTTCCAAGAGTTAAAACCCCACTGGTTTTAGCCAAGCTCTCATTTTATTTAAGGCACGAAAGGAACAATATTTATCATTAAAAGGAGCCAATTCTGTTTTGCCCCTGCTCCTGTTTTTTGTCCTCTGCCTCCAGACAGGAGCGTCCCTTCCCTGTGCTAATTAATAGAGGGATGAAGGCACACCTGGGGGTTGAGAGCTTTATGGAAAATTTAATTACAGATCCTGATTTTCTAATTACCAGGCGAAACTCTCACATTATCTGCCGCAGGATCCCCGCAGGCTTTACCTGGCTGAAAAGAAGCAGGAGATGACTTTAAATGCTGGAGTGGAAGCTGATCTCTAGACAAAGTGTAAGACATAGGAAGGGCCACCAAAACCCTCCATAATGATGGCAGCAGGGGGGACATCACTGGGTGAGAAGGGCAGAGAAACCCTGATCGGTCACAGACATCACAGTGGGCTTGCCAGAACTGAAGGGAATGGAGGCTAAGACCATAAGGAGATAACAAACCTGCAGCATTGTCAACACATGAGTTCAGCTCTAAGTCCATCACCAGGCTGAGACTAATTAGAAGGAGATGCAAGACCAGAGCAGAAGGGAAACTCTCCTTAGCCAAGCTGAAAATGCTCCTGTGCAAACGATGCTGCACGTTCTCAGCTGGGCCCTTGGACCTGGGAGCTCAGAGTGGCTTAAGATGATCAAGACCACTTGTGTGCTTCCATCTCCGACCTGGGAGCGCTTACACACTCACTCTGGTATGTGCTGAGCTGGTGCCTCACGCTCCCCATTCCATAAATCCTCTTCCCTTCCAGGCCCAAGTGGTGGAAAACGCTCTCTGAGCAGACAACAAACTCGCTGAAGTCAGAGGGGGACTGCAGCTGGAGAGGCACAGCACAAAGCTCAGGGGATACAAAGGACTCCTCAGTTATAAACCCAAATTTTAATAACTAGAAGCTCTCCACAGAACCTCCCAGTGGCACTGTGCACCTGGGGATGCATGACTGGATTCCATGGGTTTCACCAGCACAGCTCCCAGTTTAAAGAGGGACCACTCATTAATGATGCTCTGGCCCGCTGTAGGAGTCGTATTTCTCAATGCATTCAAGGCTTTGCCAGCCAACTCCATAAATCAACTTGTTGGAAAAGTTGCCTTTAAAAAAGGAAAAAAAGAAAAGCAATTAAACGTCGTGTCAGCAACACAACCATGCAAACAGGAATTCCTCACCTCACGTACTCCCAGGGCATTTTATAGCCCGTATTACAGAGGCGCTGCTCTGCTCCTTGAAAATTGTCTTTAAAAATACCCAATGAGATTTAAAAAAAAAAAAAAATCCTCGAGTGACTGTCACAGGGAAACAAAGCAAGAAAAGGGGAGGAAATGGCGAGTTGTGGGCCACTGTTGGTGGGCACTTGAATGGGAGCCCCGTGCTTGACACCGGCGTGACTCTGAACAAAACCAGAGCCAAGAGCTATTTGTCAAGGGGCACCAATGTGCACAAGTGGTGAGAACCTGGCCCTGCTGTAAGAACGTGTCAGGGGCTTTTCTGCGGGGCCGTGCCCAGGGCCCTGATGGATCGCCGCGCCGGGAGGGCCGCATTGTGCGCCGCCAGAATGAGACATCTGCTCCCTCTCCCTGCGCTGAAAGGAGAGTCTGGCTGGGCCGAGGGCCGTGAGCAGCTCCTCGCACACAGCACGGACACCTCACACCATCCCTGAGGGCTCAGCCCTGGGACACAGGATCTGGAATGTGCAGCCAGCATTCGGCACGGCCTCTGCTCCTCTCCGCCTATTCCAGTGCTGGGGGATCCCTCTGCATCCCCCATTCCAAGGTCTCTGTGCTCAGGACACCGTGTCCGAGCTCGTACACGCACAGGTTCACACAGCACAGCCTCTTTCCCTTAAATCCGCTGTGTGGGCATGGGGATGCTGCACGCAGCATCATGGAATGGTTTGGGTTGGAAGGGACCTTGGAATTATCCAGTTCCACCCCCTGCCACAGGCAGGGACACCTTCTGCTATCCCAGGCTGCTCCAAGCCCTGTCCAGGCTGGCCTTGGACACTTCCAGGGATAAGGCAACCTCAGTTTCTCTGGCAACCACTGCCTCATTTTTCCCAAATTTTCCCTCATTCTTCCCAATACTCCATCTAACCCTGCCCTCTGTCAAACTGAATCCACTGCCACTTGCCAAAAGGAGCCCTCATCATCTCCTCAGCCAGACAGGAAAGGATATGCAGCAGGATGTGAGGATTTTGAGGATTTTATAGAGCTGCCAGTGCAAGCAGGCTCCCTGTTCATAGGTAAGCCAGCAGCTCCTGGGGAGCCATCCCCTTTCCTTCCCATGCAAGGCAGGACCCAAGGCTCACAGGCACAGCCTCAGGGAAGCAGGCATAAATTATAAAGCCCGATTTATGGAAAAACCAGAAAGTTTCTATAGAGAGTTTCAGTTGTGAGCACATTTTACCCCCAAGAAAATGGAAAATAACAGGATTTAACACACTAGACAACCCTCCAGCAGCCCTCTGACACCCTACACCCTACAGGTGACAAGGGGAGCTGGGAGCTGCCTGGGAATGGACTCAAGACATAAAGAAAATACAGAAATAGAAGCAAAGAAAAGAACAGCAAAGCGGAAGAAGCAGAAAGAAGGATGTCTGTGTGCTTCAAATATCTCCAAACAGAGGCCCCACTTTGCCAACGCTGCTTCCCTGGGGGAGGGAGGGGGAAGGCTGGTTTCCATTTCATTCTCACTTTGAAAACACCATTTTTCCGCGCAGCCACTGAAGTGCAAATTTCCTCGGAAGCCGTCTGAAGAGTGAGCGTGCCTCGGAGCTGAAGTTTTCTAAACCACATCTGCTCGGATTTACAAAGCCCCGGCTGAGGGAGCCTTCCCAGGAGCAGCACCCACCGTGTCCCCAGCACGCAGCCAGGCACTGCAGGGTGGGCACAGCGGCCAGGGGTGACAATGACGGCTTCCTCCAGCTCCAGCCCCTAGCAGGGACCATTCCAGCACTGGGAACAGAGATAAGGAGTGGCTGCTGGGCGTGCAGGGGGTGATAAAAACGGGGTGGCCACTGAGTACCAACACCTCCCCAGCTGCTGGGGCACCCCGAGAGCTGCTCGTCTTCCCAGCTTTCTGTGAGGGGCTGAGCAGCACAGCCAGCCACAGGCTGATAATATTGAGGGAGAAGGATATCATCCATGGCCGTGTCTTTCCAGCTCCACCACGCTCCCCATAGATCCCAGCTCGGTGCCCGGGCCAGGCAGATGATTTTTACAAACAGCTCACGGGGAAGAGGTCTGAAAACCTCTCCAAATTCCTGCTAGCACAGCAGCAGCCTCCCCCTTCCCAGCTGGCCCTGACAGTGCTGCCTGTCCCGGGACCCTTTGCACGGCTTGGAGGGAAGGGACACGGCCCAGGCACGGGGACAGTCCCCAGGCTGGCAGCTGCAGCTGGTGGCAGGGACACCCGCGGGAAGCAGGTGTCCCTTCCTAAGGGAATGCTGGCACCCAGGGCTGGCAGGGACTCTGCAGAGGGGTGACGCCCTGGCCGGGTGCCCAGGGACAGCCTTTGATGTGACAAAGGAGCTGTGCAGCCCCAGTGGCACCAGCTGTGGGGGCTCAGCTCTGGGCAGCCCCACCAGACTCCTCCACCCACTGCGAGCCAAAAGGAGGGACACAAAGCATCGCCCCAAATCTGCTCCTACAGAAGGAGGCACCGAGCTGTTCCCTGCTGCTGCACAGCCCTGCCCTGCACCCTGCATCCCCCTCTTTCTTCAGTCTGTCTGCAACAGGACAAGGATATGCAGACCATCCCAATTTCCCCTACTCCTCCACGTCCTACCTTCCCACAGAATTCCCATCATCAGCTGTGGAGATCTCCTTCCCAAGGCCATCCCAACTTACAAACCCATTTAGGGTAACAGCCCAGCTCAGCACCATAGGAGCTGCTCCTTTCCTGGAAATGTTAAGGTCCATGCGTTTTGCAGTGCAGAGGAGTCCTTTGGCATTCAGTTGAATATGTTTAATCCAGCCTGTGCAGCAAACAGACCATGGTTAATGCATCCAGAATGGCTGACGACTCTCTACTGGGCAGACGTGAAGAGGGCAGTAATTCATCCCAGTCCACTCTGCTGTGCACATTCCCACTGTTCCAAGGAAGAGGTCATGCCCTCTTTTTCCTTCTCACCAGCACCCTGTGCCTCTGGTCTCCCCCTCTGCTCTTTGCCAGGTGCCAGGAATGGCCCACTAAGCCTTTTTGCTTTATTTTTCCCCTGTTTTCCCCCAAAGCTCCCTGCAGCTGCTGCTGCAGTGCAAACTCACCACACCGGGCTGAGCAACCCACAGCTCCCCTACCCCGTGCCCTTGGAAACAGATGGCAGGCCTAAGTCTTCCCTGACAAGCAAAGGAATCAGAACTGACAAGATTGGAAAAAACAAGCTCAATTCCTCTTGGCAGGATATTAATTTAGAAATCTCTGGTGTCGTCGCCCCGATTCACAATGAATTTGAATCTGAGCTCTCCCAGTGCCAGACCATGCAGAGGTTTGACAGAGAAGGTAATTGGAGGAAATGGCTTTGTAATCCAGCTATTGTGCTGGCAAGATCCAGCTCTCCTCGAGAACAAGGTTCACTTCCTGGCATGGCTGATTCAGCAGCATTTATTTGTCCCCAGTGCCTCTTGGCTTTCCCCTGCCTAGCAGGGGTAGCACAGACCCTTCAAAGCAGTGCCAGAGGTACGCTGGGCATCCAAGCTTCCTCCAGCCTGGGGAGAGGCAGGAATGGGGTGGTGAAACCTGCAGGGTCAATCATTTCAGGTGTCCAAGTGGCAGGGAGAAGAGCAGGACTGAGCAAGCCTCGTGTTCCACACACCCTAGGGCAGAACACACACCAAACATCACCTGTGGTGGGTGTCAGATGCAGGAACAAGGATGGGGGAAGTTCACGTGGGAGCAATCCCACCTGGAGAGCCCCACAGCCTCCATCTGCTCCACATAAATCACTGGGTGGGTAGGAAAACTGGATTTGGAGCAGAGTTTGGAGCAAAGTTTGTAATTACATCCTTAGTGACATCCCAAGCAGCATATCCCTCAGGAAAACCCTGTGGAGTTACCCGCCGTCACAGGATCACAGAATCACAGAATCACAGCATTGTTTGGGTTGGAAGGGACCTTAAAAACTTCATTCCAATCCACTGTCCTGGGCAAGGATACCTTCCAGGTTGCTCCAAGCCCCATCCATTCTTCTCCTTCTTCAGAAAAAGACACTGTAAAAAAAAACCCCGAAAAACTGCATTAGGTGAGGGGAAAGCAGCATCAAAGTCTGCCCTGGTCCCACCTGGAAAAAGGGAGAAAGAAAAGGGAGAAACAGGTCCAAAGTACACTGTGAGCTGAGCAGCACTTGCCTAGAAATGTTCATGCATGATTCTGTGTACACAGTTCCTGGATCATCACATGCAGCATCTTCCCTGTGCTCTAACAAACCCCATCAATAATAATAATAATAATCATTTAAGTGACCTGAGTGCTGGTGCCATTGCACCAATCACTCTGTTTACCCAGCTGCCCCTCTCTGCTCTGGAAGGCGAGGTGCTCATGTCAGATCCACTCCTGGGCTGAGATGGGATCGTTTGGCAGCTGGGGCAGTGTGAAACCCTATCCCTGCTGGCTCTATCAACCCCACTGCTGCCCTGACAGCCCCTCTGGGAACCCTGGTGAAATGAGCCCTTCAGGAGGCTCCCCTGTATTTAAATAAACAGCTTGGAGGTGGAGCATAGCAGCACTGAGGTACCCCAGTATCTGAATGTGTCCTTTAGCTGTATGGCCTGATTCCCTGAGTGCACACCAAGCTGACTTGGTGGAGGGGAAGGAAGGGAAAAGCTCATTTCTTTTTTCTTAATCTGCTAACAAAAAAAATATTGGGATAGCGAACAGGCAGCAATCACAATCAGGAATGCCTGGAGAGCTCCTACCTACATGCAGAGCTCTCATCTGGAATTCATTTATCCCCGTTCAGTATTGATGCTGCTCAGCTACAGAGGTGCTTGGGGAAGGGAATATTCAAGAGACTTGAGGTTCCTGAAGAGGCCAATGTCAGCTCTGGGAGTAACGAATCCTGGGGGTCTCTCAAACTCCTGGAGGAAAGACTGCACAGAAAATTAGCATTAAAAATGTTCTTTGTGAAGGTGCTGAGGCCCTGGCACAGGGTGCCCAGAGAAGCTGTGATTTCCCCTGGACTCCTGGAAGTGTTCAAGGCTGAGTTGGACAAGGCTTGGAGCAACCTGGGATCATGGAAGGTGTCCCTGCCCATGGCAGGGGGTGGGACAAGATGATCTCTAAGGTCCCTTCCAACCCGAACCATCCTGTGATTCTCTGATTCTCTATTTGCTCCATGGATTTTATTCTGCGTCCCATTTTGTGGCTAATTCCCTCTGAAAGCTCTCCTGGTGCCGAGGATGGCCTGCATCTCATTTAATCACATCCAGCAACTTCAAATGCTGGAGCAAAGCCACTTTAGGTATAACCATTTTGAGCTCTGAAGAAACCCCACAGCCTGATGAAAAATGTAGATTTAATTTGTATATTCCCCTTAAGTGCTGACTTACACACCTTGCAACGACCCATCCACAGGTTTACACTGTCCTTCACTTTGCTTATCCTCAACATGGGCCCTACAGGGTCAGAAAATCACAAGATGTGCTGCCTAACCTCTGTTTTGAGGGGGGCAAATCCAGGAGGAAAGTAGATGCCTCTCGGGAGCCCCTCCATCACAGCTTTCCACAGGCAGGCTCACGTTCAGCCTTCCTCTGGGAAGGGACCACACAGGCTCAGGTTGGAGGGAAAAAAAAGCACATGAAGATCATGGAAGTCTCAGGGCAAGTAAATTACTGTTAATTGTGAGATATTTGATTGCAAGAAGCAGCAGATGGCCAGCCATCTGGTTTTTATTATAAAATTAAACAAGATTAACCCAAACAGGATTTCCTCAGCATTCTTCTCTGACTGGCTCACAAATACATCTTTAACACCTATGCTAGAGATAGAGCACAATCAGAAGCCCTTCCTGCCTTTCCCTAATCTGCTTGGGCTAAATACTCTGCTGAGCAATGCCCTTGCACCTAAAGATTTCCAGCTGGATTGAAAAGAAGCAGGGGATGGACCCATTGAGAGAGGAGGGAAAAGTCAGCTCCAAGAGAAGTAAGCCCAGCAGAAGCCCTTCCTTCCACACTGGTTAAAAGGGCACAAGCATCGGGGCAGGAGAGTTGCCAAGGGCAACAGGTTGCCAGAGGCAACGGCAGCTGGACCAAACTCTCTTGGTCAGTGCTGGGATGGGAAGGGATAAAACAGCAAAACTGGGAAGAGTGGCCAGACCCCCCAACCTCTGGCCATCCCCTCTGAAAGGCAGCAGTCAAAACCACCTCTCACTCGACAGGAATTTTCTTTGCCTTTTTACAGCTTTGCCTAAATCCTCAGGAAGTTTGTCCTGGTCCTCACACTCCCTGCATCGCCCAAACACGACCCCTGCCTCTGTCCCTGGAAGGGCAGCACTGCAGAAGCTCATTTTTGCTGTGCATGATGAGTGACAACAATGCCTCACACAGGCTTTGGCCCTTGTTTGCCCCCAAACACTAACGCTGAGGCCAAGCCCTGCAGAATCAGCTGAGATTTTGCTGAGCAGGGCTTGCTGGGTGAGTTAATCCAGTGAGTTTTCTGCCCTCAGCTGCCCAAGCTGCTCTGGGAGCCTCTCAGCTGCCTGTGCTGCTCTCCCTGGAAGCTGGGCTGCCACCACGGTGGCCTTCCCGAGGCCACCCAGCCACCCCGCAGCAGGCAGGGAATGGAGTGGGATCCTGCAGCTGGAGCCGCCGGCCCTCTCTGATCCCGGCTTTTCTCATGCAGATCACACCCGTCCTCATTTGTTCGCAGCAAATCGCTCATGAATGGAACATAAAGGGTGTTCCAGGGGAGATGTCCCCTTGCATCGCTCCCCGGAGTAAATCTCTGGGATATGATGCATCCAGAAATTATCCATAATACCCCACTCACACCCTCCTGTCTTATCAGGTGTGGGCAGAAAACCTGGTGGGAGATTTCAGCTGAAAAACAACGGGCCGGGGCTTTAGCTCATGCAAACATAATAATTTTTTGTTTAGCTTTGAATATCTTCACTTTCAGAGCTACCCTGAAGAGAAAACCACCACAGATTCCTTTCTGGGAGAGCAGCCAGGCAGCTCCCTGAACCCCAGGCTGTTTGTGCCCCGTGTCACTGCTACCAGAGGCTGGGGAACAGCACACAAATCCTGCTGGCACCCATTTGCAATGTGACAGGGTGACAGGCTCCTCAGCAGAATATCCCCACAGCCACTGCCCCCTTGGCACATTCTGCAGGCACATTTTTGGGCTGGAGGTGGCCCAAAAGTCCAAGGTGCCCATCACCTCCAGAACTGGGATGCCCCTTCCCCAGCAGCCACACCAGCTGTCCCCTGGGGGTCCTGAATGAAGTCAGCTCTGCCCTTCTAATGGGCAACTCCACGTCCTGGTGGTTTCATGATCACAGGATCATTTAGGTTGGAAAAGACCTCCAAGATCATCGAGTCCAACCTTTGGCTGCCACCCAGCCCAGAGCACTGAGGCCAGTTGTTCCCTGGCCACCTCCAGGGATGGAGACTCCAAATCTCCCTGGGCAGTTCCAATTCCTGAGCACCCTTTCCATGAAGAAATTCCTCCTGATGCCCATCTGAGCCTCCCCTGGCCCAGCCTGAGGCCGTTCCCTCTCCTCCTGTCCCTGTTCCTGGGAGCAGAGCCCGGCCCCCCTGGCTGTCCCCTCCTGTCAGGAGTTGTGCAGAGCCACAAGGTCCCCCTGAGCCTCCTTTTCTCCAGGCTGAACCCTTTCCCAGCTCCCTCAGCCTCTCCTGGGGCTCCAGCCCCTTCCCCAGGTCTGTTCCCTTCCCTGGACACGCTCCAGCCCCTCAAGATCCTTCTCGTGGAACTGGAGACAAAACTTGATGATGATTTTAGGTGTGCCCCAAGGACATCCCAGTGTGATTAATTCATCCAGATTTTAACATGTTCTGGAAACCATATCACTTCTTTCAGTATGGGATATGGTCTGTCTTTAAAAAGAAAAGAAACTATATTAAAAATGGTCTTAAATTTGATAAATGAACTGCAAACTCCTCATGTTCCCAGCCAGCTCAGTGCCCCTTTTCATCCCACTGGAAGCCACCAAATGGAGATAAAGTTCCCCCAAGGACAGGCTACCCATCTCTCTGTGGCCAAAACCCTCAGGCTTGCACAAACTAAGGACAGCTCAGAGGAAAGATCAAATGTCTCCAGGTAGAGGCATATACAGAGAATTAACTGGAAGGCTCTAGTGCAGCCTCTCTTCTTTCCCCTTTGCCTTTTCCACAAGAGCCAGGCTTGCTTCAGCCTGGAAAATTTTTTGGTTGCTACAATTTTATGCTCAGGAGTAGCTGTTCCACTCTGAGCTGGTGTTTCTCCAGAAGAAATTGGTCCAAGGCCGACACCTCAGCTGGAAAACTCCAGTCCCAACAGGCAAAGGTATTTGGAGCTGAGAGGACATCCTATGCTATTTTTAGAAGGAGCAGGGAATTACTAGATCAGAAATAGGCTACACTAAACTTTTACAAAGCACAGTTCAAAAAGCTGGGTTTTAAACAAAGGGAACAGATGCTCTGACAAGAACCCTGCACAAAATATTTCCTTTGCCAAGTGAGTAAAGGAAACCTATTTTTTTCCTGAAGAATCAGCTTTTAAGGGCAATTCCTAGTAAATGAGGTATAAAACTGAATTCAGAACATTCCCACTACTTTCTTGCCTTTCCAGCACAGCATCCTCTGGGCTAGGTTTTCACTGCCAGCCAGCTGGGGAGATGCCCCCAAGGTAGCATACACACAAGAAAAAATAAAGCAGTTGAACAAGCAGTTAAAATTTGCAAGCCTTTTAAGCATGATTTATCCATGCTGGGTACTTCTCTATCTCACCAGATGCTTCCGAGTGTCTGGCACTGGAGAAAAAGCCATAACTTTATTCCGTGACATATTACTAACCTGCATTAGTCTTGAACAGAAACAACTGGCTGCTGGTGGGGGAGGAATAAAAATCAGTGGATTTCACTGTAAACCAAAAGAGACTTCAATTCTCTTGGAGGGGTTTCACAAGAAGCTGGTTCAGTCTGTCAAACATGGATTGGAAGGGGCTGTGGGCAACCTCTCCCTCAGGAGCCACAAGGAAAAGGCACTTCCAGGGGTGACAGCCAAGAGAGGAGACCTCCACATCTTTGTGAACAGCTGGATAGGGATGGGAAGCCCTCACCTGGGCTGGGATCACCTACCAAGGGGCTTCCAGACAGAGGGAGTGGGAATTGGACTCCAGCAGCTCCCGGCTTGCTGCCAAAGCAGGTACATCCCTCTGGGAACGCTGGGGAGCACATGGCTTTTATCAGGACATGAGGCACAGACACCACTGGGAAAATCAGCACAGACACAACTGCACAACAACTGGGGGAAACAGACCTGCTTTTAGCCTGAGGAGTGGCCTTTGGTTTTTCCCAAATCTATTGGATAATCTAACAGGAGATACTGCTTCTCACAAACCCACGCTGCTGGCAGCGGGACCACCGGTGCACCAGGGAGGCCTGAGGCCCTTACCAGCTACCAAATGGCTTTTACAAAGCATCACCCCTGGTCATGTGCATCAAGGGCCCCAGAGAAACACCCCTCAGCAGGAAAGGACCTGGAAAAGATGAGCAGAGGGCCTGGTGCTCCTTCCAGCCCTGCTGGATTCCAGGAGCCAGCTCGTGCAGAGCCTGCAGCAGCAGATAGGACAGGGCTCTGCTCCTGGCTGTAAGGCAGAGATAAGGCCCTGGAGGAGGAGGCAAATGAGCTCTCCCAGCCTCAGGTTTGCAGGAGGAGGGCAAGAAGAGCACAGGAGGCAGAGAACATGAAGTCAATCCAGAAAAACACCTTATCAGTTTTATCTATCCCGATGAATGCAGTGCTGGCTATTGAGCAGATGCTGCTGCTAAAAACAAACTTCCACTTCAATGTGGGCTTCTTGGCTCTCCCAGATCCAAGCTCTCACCTTCATTCCTTGCAAATGAACAACAGGAGCACCCAGAGAAGCTGCATACTATGATAAAGCTCGAACAACACCTCAGCTGACTCAAAATCAGAACTGAATGTGTTTCTGGTTAAGAGAGCAGCTTAATTTATATCTTAGAGCAGCAAAGGGGAAAAATACCTTCCTTAGCTGTGAACCACAGGTCCTGGAAACAGTCAAACAGCTTTGCTCTTCCCCCAGCAGTTGTCTCCATCCCTCCCATACGAGGAATGGTTGATGGGTTACCTCAGAGCCTTGTTTTGAACTATTCTCCTTTATAATCTCCCTCTAATGCACAACTCCAGCTGTCAGTGGAAGGGGAAAGGTGATTAAATCAGCTCAGGACGACTCCCTGCAGGAAGGTACAGCATGTGCAACATGTGTAACACAAACCTGAAGTTCATTTAAAGTTCCCTTTTCCATCACCCTGCAAGCTGAGACAGCTTGAGCTCCCCAATGACGTGGATGTATTCCAACTGCTTGGAAAGTGGAAAGGGTTGGTCACTTAACCAAGGAAAGGAGAAGGGATTTGCGAGATCCCAAGTGATATTTCTGGTTCTGTACATTGCTTCCTTTCACAATCTGTGTGACAATAGTTTCTCTTTGGGGTTGTGCCACCTCCAAAGGCATCTTTTCCTGCATAGACATTCCTTGGCACAAATGGGAAACAGCCTCTCCTTCCCAACAATCAACAAGCTGTGGTCTCTCAGAGCAAAGGGGAATCAAGAAACTTCCTAGGATGAAATCCAGGCTGAGGGGTGTCTGGGAATTTCTCACTGGCTTCAGGGAAAAGTGATTATCACCAGATCTATGGGCAGCTCAAGGAGATGGCCATGTGTACAGGAGCACTTACCCACCCTGCAAGTAAATCCCCTTCACTTCCCCAAACTGCCTGGACCAGACTTTCCGGACACATAAAGGAGTGTAAGACACAGATGCCAGCAGACACTGGAAATTTTACACCTGGAGACATTCTTAACTCTTATACAAACAGCACCTGGAAGCAAATGCAGAGTGAAAAATGGATTTCCAGCTCTGCAAGAGCAAACCTACCTGAGGAAAATCGTGCTGCAAGCCCATGATTTCAGAGCTGTCGTGGAGCTGAACCTGTCTCAGGGTCTGGTTTTTGTTCCTTATTAATCACTTTCATGGGCCTTTGCACTTTTGGATTCCAGCCTGACTGGAAGCAGCAGACACTGGAAAGCTCAGAAAGCTTTTCAAAGTGTGAACATCCCCCACTCCCTGCTCTTGGAGAAGGTTTAATGCACTTCAGGTTTGTATCCAGACTTCCAGGGGCTGAGCTAAGCAGTCACCCCTCTCAGACACACAGGGTGTTCACCTGTCTGGGAGTTTCCAACCTGAAATCCAGGCTTTCATCCTGAAGTAGCTTTGGCAGAAGCAGGCCCAAGAGATCACCAGGTGCAAAAGAGCTGAGATGTTGCCCAGGGAAGACAGCAAACTACCAGGGCTGCTGATGGAAAAATCCACTTTCCATCCTGTCCCAGGGATCTCCCAGGCTCCATCACTCTCATCCCGTAATTAGATTGGGCAAAGAATGCCTGGCATTTGCTCCACAGACAGACAGAACTCAGGCAAGGTTTAAAAAGCCTCGAATAATGCCAAAAATCAAACGTGGGTGAGCAAAGCTGCCTCTCAGCCAAGGGAGCCGGAGCGTGCACGGGAAAGAGTCTCCCTCTCCCTCTCCTGTTTTATTCTCCAGGAGTACAATGAGGGCTATTCTCTCCTGGAAGCAGGAATCTAAAACACTCTGGTGTTTTATGGATGGGGTGCAAAGGGAAGGTATGGATTCTCCTCTGCCAGCCAACTTCCCATAGAGCAGCCATGAGGAAGCACTGGGGCTGAACTGAGGGGAAGCTGCCGGATCGGCCTTTCCAAGTGACTGCTTCCCTCGCTCTCTCAAACCCCTCAACCAAAACGGGGCATTCACCAGGCCAGACAGGACGGGAAATAGGAAGAAAACCTCTCCCCCCACCACCACTCCTCTTTAGAAAACTGCCACCCACCAAAGGCACGACCTCGAGAATCCAGCCAGCCCTGGAACAGGGTGGCTGAGCTGGGGACAAGAGCTCCAGATTGTGTCATCAAGGGCTCAGCCTCCTCCACACAGTGCAGCATTCCCACATCTTGGATCCTGCCACAAGGGAAAAGAGAGTCAGGAGACAGCAGGGCCATGCCACAGAGGGCTCCTGGACTGCTCTGTGGAGTCACATCCTGCATTCAGGTGGTCTGGTCTCAGATTTGTTACCAGGAGGCAAAAATTATTAAAATACTCTCTAGAGTAACTCCATATGGCTGTCATGGATGACTGTCCTGGGGTGACTTTTTGCTTCTTGTATCCCCAATTGTCTGTTCTGTTTATGCTGTATGTTTCCTCCCAAATTTGCCCTAAACCAGGACAATAATCCTGAGCTGAACAGTCTTTGCCCAGGACAGTGAGTGACAACAAGGTTGTGATGGGATACCCGGAAGAAGGGAGAAGACAGCTTGCTGCTTGGGAGACCAGAGATGTGCCTCTCCTTCCCTCTCACACCTTCTGGTCACTCTGTGGTGGCCAGTGACAGGAGGGAACGCCATGGAGCTGAATCTGAGGAGGGTCAGGCTGGATATTTGGAACAGCTTCTTCTCCCAGAGGGTGCTGGACACTGCCCAGGCTCCCCAGGGAATGCGCAGGGCCCCAAGGCTGCCAGAGCTCCAGGAGGGTTTGGACAACACTCTCAGGGATGCACAGAGTGGGAGGCACAGTCCTGCCCCTGGGACTCCCAGAGCCCAAGCCCCAAATAATGAGGACATTGGGGTGTCATGTGCCCATTGGATCAAGATCCAGGGAGTGACCCCGATGGACACGGAGCTGATGGGAACAGATCCTGGGGAGCTGGTGATGATGGGAGCTGCAGAAAGACCCACCCTGATGCACAGCCATGGCTTTGCCTTATTGTGCAGCGATTCCCCACTGCAGGAGACTCCAATGTGCCTGTAGGTGGCCCAGAAACACTGGCTTATTAAAAAGAAAAAGGGAGGGGGGAAAAAAACCCCTAGAATGAATGCAGCGTCTGTCACCCTTTTGCAGAATTGTTATGTTTTTTGTGTGTAGTTGGTGCTTGTTTTCCAAAGATTTACATTTTTATGTGTGTGTCATTCGCTTTTCATGCATTTGGAGACCTCAGAGCTTAGAAATTCAAAACACTTGTCAGTCACGTCAATCCTTTTGGACAAAACAGAGCTGCCACTTGGATGGATAAAAAAAAAACCTCACAACAAAACAACAAACAAAACACACTTTTCTCTCAAGCTGTGACTCGGTCACCCCACTCAATGCAAGCAAGACAATGTTCAGAGAGAGCAAAAAGAAAGATCTGAGTTTTCATACTCATCGGTGGAACTAAATTGATTAAGGTCATTTCCTAGGTAGGTTTGAAATCTTCTGCAACAATTTTTTTCTTTTTGGAAAAGAAAAAGAAAAGCGTCCCCCCCAAAAAAAAAATAAAAGGGAGAAGTCACCACTGCAAAAACATTAAATCTGCTTGGGTAACTCAGAATATATGTTGGCAAGGCAACATATCTCAGCTTGAACAGTAAACCTGCTATGTCAGAGGCTCTGCCACATATGAAAGAGGCTTGGGTTTCAATATCTCATGCTGAATTTACTTCTTTTCAGCCTTTCATGGCCAAGTATTTGATGTCTCTCCTTTCACTGCTGCAATCGATAGGGTGACCTTACGTAAAAGTTTCCTGACCTTTGCTGTTGTCAGTATTGTTCTGTTAAAATGTAATTTAACTCTTTTTCTTTAGTCTGGAAATAGCACTGTACAGACAGCAAACACGAGAGGGGCTTGGGTTTTTTTTTCCCCCCTTAACCTAGAGGCAAGAGGCACCATCCATCATCAAAATTGGCTTCAAACCAGAAGATGACAAGAAGCATCATCTGCAGAGCGTCTGGTTGGTTTCCCAGTGCTTTCTTGTACCTGTTTAGTAAGTTCAAAACCCCCCAAAGCCTTACTCTGATGCTCACTCCAGTGCCACCCTGCTCAGTATTTTAGGATTGAGGAGTCTCCCTGGATTCACATCACTGGGAGGTTGGTGTCTCCTTGGCACTGTGAAGTTACAGCATTTCCTTTAGCTAAGGCCTTGCATGTATTTCCCACAATAAAAACAAAGAGATCAAGACTCCTATTTAAAAAAAAAAATTGCTTTCAAGCAGCAACTGCCAAAATGGAAGGAAGCTGGTTTTGCTTGTGACAGTGGGTGTTGGAAAGCCAGCCACATGTTTTAGAGTTACAGCTGGCTTATCCGTGCCAGGATCTTTGGGAGCCTGGTTTGAATCCCATTATAACCCTGTAATGCAAGTACTTTTGTGGGAGCAAGCTGCCATGGTTATCCTCTGCTGTGATTTCATCCCTGAGTTCTGGCTGGATGTGTGTATTACTCTGCATTAGCCACGCAGATGCACACGTCGCCACTCACACCCATACATTTGCACAGGATTATGGCTGAAATTCCTGATCCTGCTTATAAAAAGCCCTATAAATCCCAGAGAGCTCCTTTTAAACCAGCAGCATTATCTTACTGTAAATCCGGGGTGTAAGTCGGAGCAGACTCTGGCTCAGATGCTCTTCAGCCACACATCCTAATGGAGCAGGGAGGCTAAAGGCAAACCCTGGGCTCTGCACACACCAATTCCCCCCAAAACCCATCCCCACCACATCATGCCCTGCTCAGCACCACACCCCTTCCCTTTTTAAAGTATCAGCTCCACTCTTCTCACGGAGAAACTCTCAGAAACAGAACTAAGAGCTGGGTTCTGGCAGTGCTGCCCCCGCCCCCGCGTGCTTCAATATTGCTCACAGCTGAGTTATTTCTCGCGTCTTAGGAATTTTAACTGGCTTTTATGCTCAGTGAACTCGTGAAAGGAGAGTACCTAAAGTCACTGAAACCATGAATTAGCACAAGGAGAAAGGGGCCAGTTGGGTGTTTTGTACAGTACATTATCTGCATAACGCCAGAGGAGCTGATTTAAAGTCACTCTGCTACACCTGAATGTCGCTTATGGCTCATAAAAGGAAAGCTCTGTTTAAGGAACAATAAAGCAGCACTGCACATTCCATGGAAGAAGAGAAATAAAGCCTTTCTCATGGAGCAGGTGTATTTTTATTTGCTCAGTGCCTGCGTCCGAGGCACGTGGAGATGCTTTCACCAGAAAGCCCAAGAGTTAAGCAGGAGGATTCACTCAAGATTATGGACTATGTTTGATTTGTACTCATTTTTCCAGCCAAGCCTTAACACGGGGAATTTGACCTCCTGGAAAAAGTAAAACTTGAAATCCCCATGGGCACCTGCAAGTGTCAGAGGAACAAGGGAGATCCCCAGGCACAGGAAGCCACAAAGCCATAGCAGGAAGAAGCAGGGCCCCTTCATAAAACAGAATCACAGAATCATTTTGATGGTCTGGGAGGTCTTTTCCAACCAAGACCAACCTGTGATTAATCCCCACCTTGTCACCCAGCCCAGAGCACCAAGTGCCACATCCAGTCTTTCCTTGAACACGTCCAGGGATGGGGACTCCATCACTCCCTTGGGCAGCCCCTTCCAATGCTTAACAACTTTTTCCATGAAGAAATTCTTCCTGAACACCCAAGTTCCAGGCTCGGGATGTTTGGCCAAACAAAGTGACAGCAGCAATCACCTCAATCCCTCTATGTCACAGTCACAGAAGACACCTATTTTCACTCACCTGCTATGTGCTGATAAATTCCCTCATTTCAGTCTCCAGGGAGTCCAGATCCACACTTTGGTCTCAGTGCAAACACCAGCTGGGGTATTGTGTCACACAGGAGAAAAGCTTCCTGGAACACAGACAAGTTTTTAGCTGTTACACCTCTGCCAGTTTGATTTTTAGCACGTAACCAAAGTCCTAATGAGAAATACACAACAATTACAAATTCCATCCCTTCTGTCCCCCTGCATTGTTCTGCCCTCCACCCATTTCCCATCCTCTGCCCACTACCCCCCTTCCCACAGAGTCCTGGCCACCTTGGGACCACTCAGCACTGCCAATCCCTGGAGATAACAGTGTTCCCACTTCCCAAACTGCTGCTGTGGGGGGTGCTCCCTCCCAGCTCCACTTGTCCTTCCAAGGGACAAGGTGAGTCCTCAGCTCCAGGTTTTCCCATCAAGGAGCTGGAAAGGATCCATGTGTGCACAGTATTGACAGCAGGGGTCATGGTCCTGACCTTTCCCTGCTCCCTGTCTGACCCTGCTTTTGGAAAAGGCACCATCACACCACGATTCACCTCCCCAAGGAAGAGGCCTGGAGACTTTATCAGTGTGGTTTAAGCAGCAGCTCTGCAGGATCTCCCCAACACTCAGCACCACCCGGGCTATGTGCAGGGCTGACGCCGCTCTGTGAATACCAAACTGCAAAGGGAAAGAAAAAAAATTCTGTGAGTTTCTGGCAGTGTAAATCTACAGCACCATGTGAGAACAACCCACTGCCTGAGAGGGAACCCGAACTGCAACAGTTCTGCTGCTCTAAAATGAGCAACACCCCACAGGTGGACAGGAGCAGGATGCCAGAGCTGTATCCAGCACCTCTGGGGAGGACACAGAGCTGCACACAGGGATGCTGAGGGAAGGGAAGCAGTGCCCAGCTAAAACAGGGGATTAATTTCTCAGCATTAACCAGGTTCAAGTGTCAGCACATGGGAGAACTTTTCTTGCAGTTTGGCAGCATCTTAAGGTTTACAGGAAGTTCAAAATACCCACAGTGTACACGAAGCATCAGCACAAAAAAGCTATGCCTGCACTCCATCCTGACAGCTTCTTTGCATCCAGAAATCCTTTTTCTTTTGGGATTTCTCCCCATTTGGGAATGGGCTCGTGCTGTTTCAGCAACACCAGCACGAGGAAGGGATGGCACACGTAACATCTGTTTTTACAGGATGACCTGTGAGGAGGCAGTAATGGAACGTGTAGAAAGAAACAAAATAGAGTCATTCCCAGATTGTTTGGCTGTTGGGATCGCAGAGGGAGGAGGGCATGCTTGGACTGAACGGGAATTTAAGCGGAGCAGCAAACACGGCTGGGAGACATCACTGATTTGACATTAAATACCTTGTCCTGAGGTGAACACGGCCATGATTCAAGTCCTCCACTTCAGGCATCCCACAGCGCCTGGATCCTGCCCCACACTCGGACACTACGGCACTGCAAATCCACAAGAAAGGGAAGAAGAGATAAAAAGGGATTTAGTGCTGTCAGGACTGCTAACCCCCAATTCCATCGCCAGCAAAACCACAGAGGGCTGAACCTGGATTAGTCCAAATATCCGCTCCATCTGCACACTTCCGTATTTTCCTTCCCTGTTTATTTCTAAGCTACAAACACAGCTTTTCATCATTCCTAGCAGCTTTTACCCTATAAATCCATCCGTTTTACTTTCCCCACCAGCACAGACCCACTCATCCCACCTGTTCCCTGCTCACCACAGCTCCAGTGCTATCTCCCATTTCTCCACCAGTTCTTTCTGGCCATCAAACTCCAGGAAAATTCTGACTGATCTGTCTGCTCCTGCACCAAAGGACACAGGATGGCCCTGAGATTCCTCCTTTTTGGCTTCTTTTTATTTCCCCCCCCAAGGAGAAGGCCGGCAAGTCAAACCACTGGTAGGCACAGGATTTTTTTTTTCCTCAGATCTTTATTTTACAAAAATAACTTACAAATAGAGACAACTCTCAGCAGTAAGACCACTCACTCTGTGCAGGAGGATACAGCCTGGTGAAGCAGGGGTGTAGGAGTTAAGGACTCTGACAATACTGTTAATTTTAACATGATGGCAGCTATATTACTCTACATATATTTCATGCTCCAGCATGTGGGTGTGACACCACATAAAGCCACGGTCCATAAAGTGTGCCAGCCAGGGAGGATGCTCCCAAGAGATCATTTCCATCCTATTTATCAGCATCCTCCTGGAGCCAAACAGCCACCTAACACACAGACTACAGCACTCTGGATACACTCATCAGCAATATACTTCAAATACATGATAAAAATATATTTAACTTTCAAATACACTTGTATAAGGTACACCAAGAGGCAGAAAATAAAGTCTTGAGCTTTTAAATACAACACACACTATATATATAAACATATACAAGGAGACAAGAGGGAATCAAGACGTGGAAGGAGAAGCTTATCCGTGTTATCTATGGTACACAATGGCTTTGTCTGCTAGGAACTCATTTCCATTTGCATAGCGTTGTCGAGGAGTCCATACTGGGCTAGGAGGAGAAAAGGTTTTCGTTTTGGTACCACTTCCACTTTGCAACTGATCCTACTCTTAAATTACACTTTGTCCTGTCTCTTTTGTAGGCTGGAATTCATGCCCCGTTCATAACAAGCACATTGAAAGGAAGGGGTAAAAAAAAAAAAGAAACCAACAAAACAACAAACCGTAACGCACAAAAACCCCACGTCAGGTCAGAGAGTCAAGGAAGTGTCTTTCTGGGGTTGCAGTCATTTGGCATTTTGCTCCAGAGCTGAGTATTCTGCTTCTGACACTCTGGAGGCATCAATGAGTTTAGTGAGGCCAGTTTTGGCAGAGTACTTGAAAATAAAGGCTTTCATCAGCTCGTATCTGTAGTTGCGGTTGATGAAACTGTACAGGATGGGGTTGACACAGCAGTGGACTAGGGAGAAGCACTGGGTGATGTGGAGGGTGGCGTAGAGGAAGTTCTCCATCTGGCAGCTGAAGGGGATGAAGTGAAGGCTGTAGAAGATGTCCAGCAGGACGGCCACGTGGTAGGGCAGCCAGCACACCAGGAACACCACGACGTAGGAGAAGATGATCTTCCCGTTGCTCTTCCGCTCCTGGTCGCTGGAGGCGGAGATGCTTTTGGCGAGGAGGAAATAGAACACAGCGATGATGGGAAAGGGGATGAGGAAGCCCAGCACCACGGAGATGAGCTCCATGCCGATCAACCACTCCTTGAAGCTCTCTTCGGGGTAAACAGGCCTGCAGTAGGTCTCGTTGCTGGAAGAGACCGTCTTGAGGTAATAGGTATCTGGGAGGGACGCGGAGAAGGCCAGGAGCCACACCAGGATGCAGATGCAGCGGCGGATGATCTTCTTCTTGCGGCTGCTGGAGTTGGTGAAATAGGCGACCGAGAGGTAGCGGTCCACGCTCATGCACGCCAGGAAGAAGATGCTGCTGTACAAGTTGATGGAAAATATCAGGTGAGTTATCTTGCACGTGATTTCCCCCATGTGCCACTGGTTGTGCTGGACGAGCGAGACGACCCACACGGGAAGGGTGATCACGACGCACAGGTCGGCGATGGCCAGGTTGAAGATGTACAGGTGGGTTTCATAGCCAGTCATTTTGGCTTGGAGGTTGACCCACACCACCACCGAGTTGGCCACCAGGCCTATGACGAAGATGAAGATGTAGAAGAAGGACAGAGTGTAGAGCAGGGCACTCTTGTTGAGCGTGCCAGGGCATGTTGTCGCGTCCACCGTGATGCACTCGCCGTTGTTGCACGTCCAGTTGATCTCCGTCAAGTTGGCCGTCTCCAGGAAATCCAGGATGGAAGTCAAGTCAAGCGCGCTCATGGTCGCTCAGATTGGACTTCAAATGACCTAAAGGCAAAACAGGATTGAAAGAAATGACGTAAATTACGGAGCTATTTCTGCTGCCGTGTCATACCGGGACGCGCCGCTTTAGTCACATCCCGCTCTTGCCAGGCACCTTCATCAAAGCACTCCGTGGAGTAAAACAACCAAGGCACTAAGCAAAACTCATCTGCTTGACTAAAGAGGAGCAGCACTAGATTTTGCGTGATTTCTCCTTCTCTTCCAGCTCACATCTGACATCATCAGGTTGGCTATCGTCCCCGGGTGTGAAATCTGCAAAGTACACCGTGGCCAAATAAATGTCAGGCAACTAAATCTGTCTCCTCCAGCATAAATGATGGTCCTATCGCTTTCAGCAGGGGAATCTTTAAGCCATTTTATCTGCACTCCCTCAAGCACAGTAGAATTGATCTGGCTGATACACAGTACCGTAAAACATTTACCACAGGCTCTGGTCAGCATCTTGTCAAGCCCAGCTACAGCTGCATTAAGTAGAAGTGGGGGACTAAGGGGCTTTGTACCCCTATCCAAACTTAAATTGAAATTCTGCTCCGTCTTCCCTTCCCCCTTCTCTCGAATTCTATTTTACAGTGTTGCCTGCATTTAACAATTATTACACAGCATTAAGAAAATTAAAAAACATCCGAGCTTGACTGCTGTGTAGATCTGCTGGGCTTAAGTTTTCTTTTTAGAAGAGTGGTTTGATTTCAAAACACTCCCCCATCATATTCCACAACTGCCTCCTTTCTACCCTTTTGCTTTTCTACATCTACTTTTGCTGCCTCTTCAGTGCTTTCTTCTACTTGCAGCCAGTAGACAAAGCAATTTGTTAACTTCCTCAGTAACAGAGAGAAAAGGCCCATCAGACCTTTATGTCTCACACAAAACCTCAAGTGAGGCTGCTAATTGCCCTTGTGCTTTTGGGGTGGAATAAAAATGCTGGGACCCTCATAGGACCTTCAGTATCACCTCCAGCCACAGGCCTGTGCCTCACACGCTTCAGCCTGGACAGTTTTGGAGCACAGGATCCAGCCTGGGACATGCCAAGATAAAGCTGCAGACGTGGGTTTCCAAGGAATGGATCCTTGTTCCCTCATGGCTTCACCTGAGCTGGACCCTCAGGTCAGCCAGCCCACCCATGGACACATCTAGCATCCCCAACAATGGTCACCTTGCTCTGCCCCATGACCACAGCCCCAGAAGGAGAGGGACAGCCTGGGGCAAAGACAGTGTGGCCAAGTGACCAGAGAGCAATAAGGGGTCTCCAAATATCCCTGACCCCCCCACACAATCTCTTGGTAGGGTTTCCAGGAGCAGAGGAGAGGTAAGCAGGGGAGAGCTCGGATGTACTGAATATCCTCTTCTCACCCCCTCTCCCCAAGAAGGGACCTTGGTTGACACAGCACCTCTCCTTCTCCATCTGCATAATTGGCTCTTCCCAAAGCTCCCACCCTCCTGCCTGTCAGGGACAGAGGCTACGGAAGAGAAGGGAGATAAGGGGGGAGATTACCCGAGAGGACTCAAGGCACTATTGTCCCAGCAGAGGGGAAGCTGGTGGCACTAACAATGAGGGGGGCCATGCACCCATTCAGGGGAGATCAAATCTCTCCACAAACAGGCCCAAATTGGCCCCGTGAGGAGATGTGGCCTGTGGCTTTCATCCTGCTGGCCTGATGAAAGACGGAGCCGAGATTCAAACCAAATTAAGCACGGATTTTGCTAAAACACTGGCTAAGGAGGGAGCTGAGACAGTGGCAGCTCTCCATCCTGCATTAGCCGATGCTGTGTTCATCTGGGGAAAGCAGGGAGTGATTTAACCCACACCATGCAGGGCAGAAGGGCTGATCCTCCCGCCTTGAGACACCGGCCCCCCTAGAGCTGCCAGTACCACCCTGGGGCTGCAGGCAGCAGGGCTGGATGCATCCCCTGGATGTTCACTTCATTCCAGGGCCACAAGTGGGACTCCTGGGACTGCTCACCCAGGGTCCCACTGCATCCTCAGCACAAACATTGTCCAAGCCTCTCATGCACAGGGCGAAGCGGCACCATCCCCAAATCCCTGTACCTCAAAACCCTGCAGCAATTAAAGCAAACTCCCTAAAAGCCACAAAACTTCCAGCTCCATGGCAGCTTCTGATGGTATTCGGGGGCAGCAAGAGGAACACAGCAGGAGGAACACCCGGCTACCCCCGACACCCCACAGAAGTAGCATGGGTGGGCCTGGGCTTCTCTGGGAAGGCACATGGTCCAAAACAAGAGGAACAGGCTCACTCCACATCCCAAGACCCCAGTTCAGGACAAGACCGTGACCACTCAGCACCAGCAAGCCTCCAGCACATACCTCATAGGGAAGAAACTCAAACCCGGCTGAGAGGTGTCAGATTCCGACAGAGAGGCAGCAACAGGGCAGGAGAGAGCCCTCGAGGCTGGGGCTCACACCAATGCTGGTGACACCACGGCCACCACAATCGCAGCTGCTGGCCCAGAGCCACCCTGGGGATGTTAGGGAGCACGAAGGATGCTCGGCCCGGTCCCAGCCCGCCTGCGCTCCGAGAGCACGGCTGCTGCACACACGTGCATCCATCTGCCTGCGCCTTTCGCATCCCCAGCGCGGCAATAAAAATCCGAAACCCAGCCGGCCTCCCAGGCTCCAGGCCCCGCCGGGGACGAGGGCTGTGCTCACAGATTACAGCCCCACAAACCGGGCTGTAGTCTGGGATTAGCTGCTGTAACCCGAGCTCCGACTCCCACCCAGATTAGCGGGGAGGTACGGGGGGGGGAACCCACCAGACAAACTCCATAAAGCCACTCCGTGCTCCTAACAAAACACCTTCAGCGCTCTCTGCAGACAGCACAGCATCCGAAAAACTGGCTGGGACTGTAATCTGTGTCCACGACACTGCAAAACTCCTGCAGGCCATCACCCCTTCACCTGGCAGGCACGTGTGCTGAGTCCAGCCGCTGCTAGTCTACAGGAGTCAGGACATGAAGGAAAGGAGCCGTACCCAAAATCCTGCTCCGGACACCCAGAGCTGTCCCCGGGGCTGATGCAGCCTGCAGGATTGCACCATCCCCACCGCGGACTGTGACAAAGTAAACAGGCACCAGCATCCCTGCCGAGGAGGGCAGCCAGCACGGCATGGCAGTGCCCAAGCCCTCAACAATTTGGGGAGCTTCCCAGAGCATCCCACAGCCCGCTCCTGCCCGCACTCAGACTTGCCTCCCAACTGCTCAGGGGTTGAGGGCAAGCTGGGCTTTGCCCTTCCCAAATGGAGAAGGAAATGAGCCATGCCAGGAAAAATCAGGATTGCCGGGCGGGCTGTCACTCGCACGTCTTCACCTTCCCCGTGCCCTGGCTCTCCAGCGTGAGGAGGCGGCCACCACAAGAGGACACCCATGCCCGCAAGGGGCTTTGCAAGACCGAGCCCGGCACATTCAAACTCTCCCGCAGTTCCGAGCTGAAGAAACAAACAACAACCGCAGGGGAAGGCACGGAGCCGAGGATCGCACCTGGGCGTGCAGGGGCACCCACAGGGGAGCGGTGACCTCTCCAAGCTCCCCCAGACCCTCCCGCCACAGGAAATCCTGCTGGGGGCAAGAAGAGGCTCCCCCCACCCCGTGCGAGCCCAGAGGGACGCGACAGAGCCGGGGAGCGCTCCGGGGGACCGGGCCGGCCGCGGTGTGACCCCCCAGGGGCCCCGCAGCCCCGGCGGGGCTCCCCCGGGGCCGCCCTTACCTCGGGGCCCGGCGGCAGCGCTGAGGCGAGAGTGAGCACAGCCCCGCCGCCGCCGCCTTATATCGGCCGTGAGGGGAGCCCGCCTCCCGGGGGCGGCTCCGGCAGCACGGCTCAGGTCGGCCCAGCCCCGGCACGGCCCCAGACGCGCTCAGCCCAGCCCCGGAGCGGCCGGAGATCAGCTCAGCCCAGCCCCGGCCCGGCTCAGCCCAGCCCCGGAGCGGCCGGAGATCAGCTCAGCCCAGCCCCGGCCCGGCTCAGCCCAGCCCCGGAGCGGCCGGAGATCAGCTCAGCCCAGCCCCGGCCCGGCTCAGCCCAGCCCCGGCACGGCTCAGCCCAGCCCCGGAGCGGCCAGAGATCAGCTCAGCCCAGCCCCGGCCCGGCTCAGCCCAGCCCCGGAGCGGCCGGAGATCAGCTCAGCCCAGCCCCGGCCCGGCTCAGCCCAGCCCCGGAGCGGCCGGAGATCAGCTCAGCCCAGCCCCGGCTCTGCTCAGCCCAGCCCCGGAGCGGCCCCGGGCCCGCCGGGTCTCCGGGAGCGGGAGCGAGGGGTGCGGGCAGCCGGGGTAGGACGGGGAGTGATAGCGGGACAGAGGGGAGAGATAAGGAGGGGAGAAGAGGGGGGAAAAGAGGAGAAAGACATAGGGAAAAGCGGGGGAAAGAGATAAAATGAAAGGGAGAGAAAAAGAGGAGAGAAAAAGAAAAAATATAGGGAGAGGAAATAGGAGAGAAAAAAGAGGGAAAATGAGAGAATAAGCAGAAGAAAAGAGGAAAAAGAAAAAGGAGAAAAAGATAAATAGAGGCAAAAGGAGAGAAAAAGAGGGAAAGTCAGAGAAAAAGCAGACAAAAAGAGGAAAAAATAAAAAGGAGAAAAAGATAAATAGAGGAAGGGGAAAAGGGAAATGAGAGAAAAAGTAGAAGAAAGATAAAAAAGGAGAAAAAGATAAATGGAGGGGAAAAGAGAAAATAAGGAAAAGGAGACAAAAAAGAGGGAAAAGGAGAGAAAAAGTAGAAGAAAAGAGGAAAAATAAAAGGAGAAAAAGAGAACTGGAGAGAAAAAGGAAAAAGGAGAAAAAGAGAGGAAAAGAGGAAAACAGAGAAAGAGAAAAAATGATAAAAGGAGAGGAAAGAAAAAGAGAAAAATGCAAAAAATGAGAGAAAAATAAGAGAAGGAAAAAGAAAAGCAGAGAAAAGAGAAAGCAGAAAAAGAGGGGTAAAGAGAGAAAAAGTGAAAAAAGTAAAAGAAAAGGTGAAAAAAGAGAAAAAGGAAAAGTGGAAAAAGAGAAAAAGTGACAAAAGAGGGAAGAGAAAAAAGGAGAGAAGAAAAAAAGAAAAAATACAGAAGAAGAGAGAAAATAGAGGAAAAAGAAAAAAAATTTTAAAAGGTGAAAAAGCAGAAAACAGATGTAAGAGGAGAAAAAAAATTAAACAGCATGTCTCTAGTTGTTTTCTATTTTGATTTGTTTTTTCCCTGCCACAATAAAGTATTGAGGTAGACAAGGCAAGGGCAGGCAGCCGATCCTCACCTCTGCTCCCTCCCCAAGGGCAAGAAAAACTAACACCAAGGAAAAGCAACAAGAAGGCAGGGACTGACTGACTCAAAGTGAAAATCCCCTTCCTTGCACGGCTCCTGAGCACGGGGAAGGTGAGGGGAAGGGGGCTCAGCCAGGCTGTGTGTCCCAGGGAAAATGCTGGGGTCAGATGTCCATCCACCTGCCAAGCCCTGACAGCGGCACTGACAGCGGCACTGACAGCTCCCAGGGATCTGCACCAGGCTGCTCCCAAACCAGCCGGTGAGGCAGGGCAGGGCTGGGCCCCCAAACCCTCCCCCTGAGTCCACTGCGACCCACAGCTCCTAAATCACCTCAGCACGGCTGAGCCACTGCCCAGCCAGGACATACAGCTTAGCTGACACCTCTGAACCAGCACTTCTTGGAAGATACAGGCTAAAGTCTAGCCCTTGAACCTGCCCTCAGAAGGCAGTATTTTGTTTCCCAAGAAACACGTAATCCTATATCCACAGGCAATTAACAGAACAGGGGGGAATGGCTTCAAACTGAAAGAGAGTAGGTTTAGATGGGATATTGGGAAGGAATTCTTCTCTGGGAAGGTGATGAGGCCCTGGCACAGAGAAGCTGTGGCTGTCCCATCCCTGGAAGTGTTCCAGATCAGACTGGATGGGGTTTGGAGCAGCCTGGGATAGTGGAAGGTGTCCCTGCCCATGGCACTGGATGGCCTTTGGGGTCCTTTCTGGTTTGGTTCCCAGGGAACAAGAACAGAGGGACGAGTCTCTCACCATCCCATGTATGGAAAGGGTGGGATGTAAGGTGTCTCATCTCCCTTCCTGACCCCCATTCTCCCTGGATGAGATCTTCCCAACTTCCCAGCTGTCAGTGAGCAAAGTGTTTCAGCATCCACTTGAATTCTGAGTGCTCGCCCAAGTCCATGGATGTTGGTGGGATCGAAGCACAGTGATGTCAGAGAGCAACAGGATTAGGTTTAAAAACAGCATGGACTGAAGAACTTGGCTAAATCAGGCTCTGAAAATCCTAGGGAAAAAAAACCCAAACAACCAAACCAAAAACCAAACAAAACCAAAGGCACTCTAGCAGCACTCTGGTCACTTGGCCAAAAAAGCAAGTGGAGTGGTTTTGCCTTGCTTGGTGTGCCAGAAAATAACACCAAAAAGTGCAAAGTCTTCCACAGCTCTCCAAAAATACCAGCCAGCATCTGGTACCACAAAACTGCTGCATGTCCAGGAGTCACAGGCAACCTCCCCTCTCCTGCATTTTGCCAAGGGCAGAGCCTGTGCTCCCCTCTCCAGGTTCCTCCTTTCAGGTATCACTTTATAGGGAACATGTTCCTCACAGGAGAGCCAGGGCTAATTCTCTTTTCTTACAAAAATTAGATTTTGTGTGGTGTTCAGGCATTAAAAATCTGCACGATTCAAAACCACGTCCCTAGAACAGAGCAAGCAGAGCTGAGGACCTCAGATAAAATCGGCAGAAGGTCGAGGTGCTGCCTGCTTGCCATGATTAATTTTATCTGCCACCAATCCAAGCAGGTGATCTGAGAGATGTGATTGCAGATTGCAGTTGCTGTGGCCAGCAGCTCCTTGGAGATGCAGCTGTCCAGGTGATCCATCATTCACTGAAATGAGACAGGCTGGGAGAACTGGGATTGTTCACCTGGAAAACAGAATGTTCTGGGAAGACCATAGCGCCTTCCAGTGCCTGAAGGGGAGAGGAAGAGGGGCTTTGGATAAGGGGAAAGACCTTCCTACTGCCAGAGGGCAGGGTTAGATGGGATATTGGGAAGAGATCCTTCCCTGTGAGGGTGGGCAGGCCCTGGCACAGGGCCCAGAGAAGCTGTGGCTGCCCCTGGATCCCTGGAAGTGCCCAAGGTCAGCCTGGACAGGGCTCAGAGCAGTCTGGGACAGTGGAAGGTGTCCCTGCTCATGGAAGGGGTGGAATGGGATGATCTCTAAGGTCCCCTCCAACCCAACCCATTTTAAGATTTAGGAAAGCAAAGCTCTGCAGTTTTCATTCCTCTGTTATGGAGGAGTCTGTGGCAACACGTTAGTGTTGGGCAAAACGGAGACTAAAAGCCAGATCATTATTTAACTGCTTTGGTTTGCATTTATATTTTGTTTAACTGCCTGAACTACAGCAATATGTTCTTTTTTTTTCTCCAAAAGCACAAGTTTTTACTGATGAGGGTAGGGGAAGAGAAAAAAATCCTGAATTTCTCCCAGTCCTCACAGCCTTTCCCTACTGACTGTGGGAACACTGGCTGAAAGCACCCTCCCTTTCTCTTAAGGCTTCCCTTCCCAGCTGGGAGGCAGATGGAAGCTGACACCTAGCCCTGCTTACTCAAATCAACAGAGAAATTAAAAATAAAAAGTAAAAAACGCAAGTTGGCAGCTTCGAGTGCTGGGAAGACACGGGTTTGGGAGTGAGAGAGAAGGCCAAGAAGGCAAAGTGCAGATTGTATTGGGTGGGGGAGCAATTTGATTGCACAGCAAGTAACAGAATGGGACAAAGGGAAACATTTCTCCACTTGCACAAGGGAGGGTTTGCGTGCAGCAGGAGCGAGGTGGGAGCAGCCTCACACACAGAGAGCAGTGCCAGGAGCACAAACACCCGCCCAGCCATGACAAAGCTCGGGACAGCCCTGGAGGAAGCCAGGCTGTGATCCATGAGGTGTCTGAAGGTGAAGCCGAGCTTCCTGCGGGATGAACACGCAGCACTCGCTTCCTCCCTCTGCCAAGACAGCCAGTCCTGTGTCCTCTCCCAGTCACACTCCCCGCTGCATCGCTGGGATGATGGATGGACAGAGGGACGAGGCCCTGTGCTAACAAAGGGAATAAATAGATGGCTGCGTCAGGAGTCACCTCTGAAACGGCAGCGGAAAGGAAACGAGGGGCGCGTTTCCAGCAGGCAGTGGCCGCGGTGCTGCCCGGCTTCACTTCCCCCAGCAGCAGGGAACAATCGGGTCATTTAATGCCAAACAGGGCCTCCAGCAGCGGCAGCAGCCTCAGGGAAGCCCCAGGGCTGGTCTCCTGTCCAGCCCCGTCCTGTCTGGTCTGGAACAGACGCACGATGAGGAAAGCAAGGGGAAGAGAGAGGGAGAAGCAGCCTCCCACTGCAGGGCAGCAAAGGTTCTTGTGCCCATAGGCCTTCCAGGAAACCAGAGTCCTCCTCTGCATAAGGATGGAGCGAGCCAGAGGTGCCCCAAGCTGAGGAAGCTGCTCAGGGGGCTGGGAAAGCCAGCACTACAGAAACTGTGGCAGAAAGAAGCTGAGCTCTTAAAAATGGAGAAAAAAGGAAGAGAAATGCACTGAGGGGCTGCCAGAGCAACCACAACCCATCCTAAGGCAAGGCTCCTGCTTCCCCTAGCCTAGCCTAAACCACTAAACCAAGCAATAAAGGAGAAATCACGGCTCAGGACTTCCTCCTCCACAGCACCCACCTGTTAATTCAAAGGTTCATGAGATATTATGTTTTTATTGCAAAAAGCCATTTGGAGACTAGTTTCCCTCTCTGCTTCGGCTCCAAGGCTGTATTTTCAGCTTCGGCACCACAACAATAAGGACCAAATCGAAGAGGAAGATTTTCCAGCATAAAGCTGAGCTTCTAGGGCTGTCACAGGCCTCCACATCTGTGGTTTGAGGCAGCACACGCTGAAAGCTTTGTGAAAAGCTGCCGGGAGAGATCTGTGTTTTCCAGGCCCTGTCCGGCCCGGGGACGCTGCCGTCAGCTCTCGCCTCCTGACAAGTGACGGTGAGCAGCTCTGATTCAGAGAGACAACTCAAAGCACACAGTGCTTCACGTGGCCCTCTTCAGCTGGGCCACCCAGGCTTTTAACCATTCTCTGGCTTTGTCCACCCAAAGACAGAATCACAGAATCGTTCAGGTTGGAAAATGCTTCCGAGATCATTGAGTCCAACCTGTGACCGATCCCCACCTTGTCACCCAGAGCATGGAGTGCCACATCCAAGCATTCCCTGGACACCCCCAGGGATGAAAGAGAGAGAGACACAGCAGGAGAAAGATTTAAGGTCTTGTCCACCTGCATGGCAGGGCATTTTCTGTCAATCCCAGCAAGCTTTCCCAAAGCCAAGCAATAATACGGCAACAATTCCAGCAGGATCCACCGAGGAAAGGGCTGGCAGAGCAATCAATTTGCTGTTTTCAATGCAATGAGAGCTTTCAGGAGAAATCAATTGGTGGTGGAATTAGGAATATGACCTGTGTAGCAAATAATTATAGAAGATGGGTCTCCCCTTCACAGTTCATTTCCATCTTACCCTTTCCACTAAATAAAGGTGTTACCAATGGATGTTATTTGCTGCTTCATAATCTGCTGTCAGAGGCATTATTGCCATTTATTTGAGCGCATGCCAGAATGTGACCATGAGGAGGATAACATCAATCCCTGAGCCAGAAATCCTGCCTGGAGCAACTAAGCAGGCAGCAGAGAAGATTTTTTCAGAGACATTGATTTTTACATAAACATTATTCAAAACCTTCTCCTGTCCTCACAGCGCACTCTCAGATTAGCAGTGAGACGTGAACGTGGCAAGGGTAGGTTTTGACAGGAGCCATGCTATGGAAATCAGCATCAGCAGCAAGTGGCAGGCTGGGGACAGAGAGAGGACAGCAAGGAGCTGGAATTAGGATGATGGGATACCCCCCACCTTTGCTTGCTTCCATGGGAAAGAGCCCTGCTAGGTGTAAAACATCTAAATGTTACAGGCCGAGAAGAAATAAAAAGTTCATTAAATCATAAATCTTTTGGAAAAGGGATCTACTGGGGAGATTATATTCACTTCTCATGAACATATTAATTCAACGGTGGCATATCATATTGTTCTCTGCAGGGAAAAAAAGACATATTGTTTTAAAGTCTGATATTTAGAGCAGTCCTTGAGGAAGGAAAGCAAATACAATCTTGGCAAGGAAAACTGAGTGCATGAGCACCGAGGAAGGGACATTAAACGCAGGGCCCAAGTCCCAGCTGCTGAAAGTCAGCGTGGTTTGACTGCAGTTCTTGGAGCTAAGCCCATGCATAGGAGCTGAGAGTGAAGGTCACCTCCATTTAGCCACAACTCCTTGAAAATGTTAAGTAAGTGAACACAAAGGGTAATTTTTTACTGTGAACAGTCACTGCTTGCCCACCAGCAAACAGGTGAGAAGACAAAGGCATTACAGATGCTTTCATTTGACGTCTGGTGGTTGGGAACTGTCTGGTCATCTTCTTCTGGATTGCTTCTGGCTCAGCAGTAGGTATTGCCAAGCTCTCCTGGCTCGCAGTCCAGCCAGACACTCAGGATTTGGGGAGAACTCAGCAACCAACTGCAAAACATGGGCTCTCCAAAGCCCTGCTTCAGCTGCTTCCCAGCCTAGGCTCCCTACACGCCTGGTCTCCATTCTCCAGGAGGCTCCAGTGGCACGTGCCAGATGCTCCTGCTGCAGATCCAGCCCCATCTCCTGCC